>NW_027187380.1:33011410-33035621 GCF_028583685.1 Petaurus breviceps papuanus
GAAAGCACCCACATTCTCAAGCCTTTAAAACAGAACAGGCTACCTCACGCAAAGGTCCTCCTCTCCCCACTCACAGCAACCACCCAGCACCCTGGAAGCGGGCTCCCAGCAGCTCCGGCCCCTGGCAGTCCTCAGCAGGAGTCCTTAGCAGAAAGTCCTGCTCCCAGCAGCTCTGGCCGCTGGCAGTGCTCAGCAGGGGTCCTAACTAAAAAAAAAAAAAAAAAAGGCAACCGCCACCAACTGCCAACCGCAGGACCGTTAGCTCGGCTTTTCACTTTCTCTTGCTCTGCTATGTCAGCACGTCCATGGGGCATGGGAGATCTTTAAATCCCATAACCCTTACAGAAGGTCAGTGTCTCTGAATTGAAGAATATATGGAGGCATGTAATGTATAAGAAGATTGGAAAGGTAGGATTAAGTTATGAAAGGGTTTAAAAGACAGAGGATTTTATATCTGATCCTAGAGATCATGGGACATCCCTGGAGTTTACTGAGTACAGGGGTGACATGGTCAGACCCACACTTTAGAAAGATCACTTTGAGTGGAAGATGGACTAGAGCAAAGAGAAAAGTCTTGTGGCAGGGAGACCAACCAGCAGACCATTGCAATAATTCTGGCATGAAGTAATGAGGGATTACATGGATGGTAGCAATATCAAAGGAGAGAAGGACAGATATTCAAAAGACATTATAAAAATAAAATTTGACAGGTGTTGGCAACAGATTGGATATGGAGTTTGAGAATGAGGAGTCAAGAATAATATTGTGAGTCTGGTGGACCTTAATGATAGTGGTATCCTAAACAATAATAGGAAAGTTTGAAAATGGGGTGGGTTGGAGAGGGGTGGAAGATAATGAGTCCAGTTTTGTTGTGTTTAATGGGAAGATGGAAAGGGAGAGTCAACTGAAAGATTAGAACTAGATAAGTAGATTTCAGAATCATCAGCATAGAGATCATAATTGAATCCATGGGAACTGGAAAAGAGGAGAGAAGAGGGCCCAGAAAAGAACCCTGGGGGACATGTACTGTGGTTAAGTTAGGCAAGGGAACTTCACTAAGTGGAATACTCACAAGGAGAGATTCCTTGGTTGAATATCCTTCTGCTACGGTTAAATAAACCTCATTCTGTTAACTGTTATATGACCTATGAGTATCTCATTTTGTTCCAACATTGAACTTTAGTTGTTAGAGGAATAACTTGAGTCAGGCTTAGCCCAGAACCACTTAGCATTGCTTTTAGCCTGGCAATAAATGGCACTCCTGAATTGACCCATATTCCACTTTAAACAGTATTCTTACACAGTCCATTGTGTACTCTTTGGCCCAGTGACAATGGCACATGTGTGTCATATGTCCTGCATGTAATTTAGACCTTTAGTCACTGAAATAGCCTGTCAAGTGATAATTTGTATTATATTATTTCATGTATTGTTGATGCATTTGATGCTGTACTTTTCAATTCTAGATCGTAGCCAATTTCACAAAGGATGGAAAAATTCCATGCTGTGGATAATATGACTGGATTTTGAGAACTGACTAACACTCTTGGATTTGTAGTTCAAAGGAACAAGATTTGGACTGTTGTGATCTTCAATTGTGGAGGTAGACTTAAGTCATGCCTTAGAATTTTGGAAAAAAGGGGCATGTCTGTCAGAGAGCAGCACTTGGGAAGGACTTGGGAACTGCATGAGGTCTATGACAGCAGTAGTTGTGGCTGTGGTATCCTCAGCTTGGGGATTAAGGAACTGAGCGACAAGAGTAGACAGTTACAAATGGGAGAGGAGAGTTCTGTGGCAGAAAGAAGGAGAGATTAAGGTAGGCTTTTGGGTCTCTACAGGTATTATTTCATTTAGCTCTGTAAAGTATTCCTTTGGTAATATGTTTGGTATAACATTAAATATATAAATTAACTTTAGTAGTATTTCAGGTTCATATTTTAGAACAGCTTCTCAATGAGTATTGAATATTCCTCCACCATTTAAGTTGTTCTTTATTTCTTTAAGGAGCATTTTGTAATTGAACCTATAAAAGTACTGAGTGTTCTTTGGCAGATAGATTACCAAACAGTCTATGTATTTGTGGTTATTTTCAATGAGACTTCTTTTTCTATATATAAAAAATATATAATTTTTCTATATTTCATAATATTATGAAAATAAATATTCATCTATTTCTATATGATGAATTCATATTCATCAAAATGCCTCTTGATTTTCTTACTTCTTAGTATGTAAATGCTATTGATTTTTTGTGAGTTTATTTTGTATACTGTAACTTTGCTGAAGCTATTGTCTCAATTAGTTCATTTGCTGATTGCCTATGATTTTCTTTTTTTTTTTCTTAAAGCAATCAGGGTTAAGTAACTTGCTCAAGGTTACACAGCCAGTTATTTCTGGATGTGGTGCTGAGTATCTGAGCCCGGATTTGATCCAGGTCATCCCGACACTGGAGACGGTGCTCTTACTCGCTGAGCCACCTGGCCGCCCCATTGCCTATGATTTTCTAAGTAAACAATCATGTCATCAGTAGATAGGGACACATTTATCTCCTCTTTGTCTATATTTAGTGCTTAAATTTCTTTCTCTATTTTATCACTATAGCTAACATATCTAGAGTTGAATCATATAAAAGCAGGGAAAGGGGGTAACCTTGCTTTATTCCTGTATTTATTGAAAAAACTTCTAGCGTATCTCTTTGCATTTGATGCTTGCTTTTGGTTTTAGGGGATACTGTTTATGATGTTAAAATGAAAAAAGATCTCTGTATGCCTTTGTGTGAGTTTTAAAAACAAAAATGAATGTTGTACTTTATCAAAGGCATTTACTGCATCTATGGAGATAATCATGTGGCTTTGGATATTTTGGGGGTTTTTGGTATGATTTATGATGTTGATTGTTTGGTATGATTTATTATGTTTGTTTTTTTTTATGTTGAACCGTCCTTTCATCCACAGTATAAAGGAAATTTGGTCATAATGAATAACTTTTTTGAGGGGGGAGAATAAATTGATGTAGTATTTTGCTAGAATTTTAGATTTTTCTTGTTGATGTTCATTAGTGATATTGCCTATAGTTCTTTTTCTTAGCCATGTCCTTCCCTGTTTTAGGTATTAGGACTATGATTATCTCCAAAGATGAGTGAGCTAGAAACCCCTCAAAACTGAAGTAAAGCCTTTCTACCTGGTAGTTCCCTTAGCTGGAGATAGTCTGGATTATTGGAAATGGGTTTCGTTTAGCAATTCATTACTGACAGGACAACTCTATTAAGAAAAAAAGATATCATGAATAACATAATATAACAGCTGACAGTTACATAACACTTTAAGGTTTCCAAAGCACTTTACATATATTATCTCATTCAGTCCTCCCAGCAACTCTGTGAGGTAGGTTTTTGTTCATCCTTAATTCTCTAGAAGGACCAACGACATCAGGAGGGTGATGTCTTGATTTACTCATGAATTGAATTTAAGTGAATCAGAGCTGGGCAAAGCCGTCAGTTTCATTCTCTCTTCCAGAGTCACCAGGGTCCAGTGGCAAGACGAAAGTCAAGAACTGTGAGATAGGTACTATTATGATCACTATTTTACAAATGAATAAACTGAAGCTCAGAGAAACTAAGTGATTTGCCAAGGGTCACAAAGCTAGCATGTATCTGATGCAAGGGTCAAACCCAGGTCTTTCCTGATTCTGTGCTATAATTTATGTTCTGATTTTTCTTTTGAGTGTCCTCTGCTTAGAATACGTCAATTAATTCTTTCTGCACTAAATTTTATTTAGTAGGCATGATTTGTGTGTAAAAAAGAGTTTTTCTGTTGTTTTAAAGAAAATCAGTATGCCACATCCCTTCTCCCATGAAAAGCATGCTTGAGATTTCATCTTGTGAAGACAGAGTATTGGCCCTGAATCTGCTAGGCAAACTACTTCCACACCCACCTGCTTCCAATTCCACCTCTCTCAGTTATGTGTGTGTGTGTTGGCTGTTTTATTTAGAAGAGGAAAAAAAAATTATCTTGGGGAAATGAGAGGACATTGTTTAGAGGGAAAAAAAAACAGCCTGCGAAATTCCAGGATGTAGTGTATTGTTCTAAGTAAAATATTCCTTCTTGTAATTAAAAAAAAAATTACTGACTTTTTAGCATTATTTCTGCATGCCCTCAAATGTGCAAATAGAATTTGAGAACAATAATAGGAAATCCAACCTTGTTTGGTTATGTAAAGTTCAGCTGTAATTTGTGTGGCATTTTAAAATATGAAATGGGTAAAAATGCTAAACTTTCATTTGATGCTCAATTCTCTTTACTTCAGCTGAGGTCTTTGAAAATGAACTAGATAAAGTGTATTTTAAACCTTAGTGTTCTGGATTTAGTTCTGCCAAGTACTCTGAGAAATTTGGAAAACATTAGCATGTCCTCCTCCAGTGCTGATTTTGTATTTTTCCATTAAGGAAACAGTGATTTATTTCCTGTGTTTGAATAGAACAGAACATAGTGCTTGACTTTAAAAAACAACTTATAGAGCTATTTGTATTGAAAACATCCTTCTCTTTGCATGTGAGCTGACATCAGCAGGGTTGCCATGGCAAGCAACTGTGTGAGATTATTCCTGCTGATTGACTGTCACTCCTGCTACAAATTCAGGGGAAAGGAGATGTAAAAGATATTTTGAAGAGTTTTCCTGTGTTAAAAGTGACTTGGCCAATGAGCCCAGTCTTAGGACCATGAGCAGTGTGCTCTGCTCTTGCAATCTCAGACATTCTGTAACTGGTTCTGTTCTTCTAACCATATGGTGAGGAGGTGGATTTTTGATTGGTTGTGCAACAAGAACCAGAGTACAATGAAAAGGCACTGGTCAGACATATGTATACAAAAATATTTATAGCAATTCTTTTTGTAGTAGCAAAGAATTGGAAATTGAGGGGATGACCATTAATTGGGGAATAGCCGAACAACTTGTGGTATATGAATGTAATGGAATACTATTGTTCCATAAAAAATGATGAGAGGGGCGGCCAGGTGGCTCAGCGAGTAAGAGCACCAGCTCCAGTGTCAGGATAACCTGGGGATCAAATCCGGGCTCAAATACTTAGCACCACACCCAGAAATAACTGACCGTGTAACCTTGAGCAAGTTACTTAACCCCGATTGCTTAAAAAAAAAAAAAAGAAATGATGATCAGGCAGATTTCAGAAAAACCTGGAAAGACTTACATGAACTGATGCTGAGTGAAGTGAGCAAAACTAGGAGAACATTGTACACAATCACAGTAACACTGTGCAATGACCAACTATGCTTGATTTAGCTCTTCTCAGCAATACAGTGATCCAAGACAATTTCAAAAGACTCATGATGGAAAATGCTATCCATATCCAGAGAAAGAACTGATGAGATCTGAATACAAATCAAAGCATACTATTTTTACTTTCGTTCTTTTTTCATGTTTTTTCCCCTTTTTGTTCTGTTTCTTTCACAGCATGCCTAATATGGAAATAGGTTTTACATGATTGCATATGTATAGCCCATATCAATTTGCTTGCTGTCTTGGGAAGGTGGAAGGGGAGGAAGGGAGGGAGAACAATCTGGAACTCAAAGTCTCCAAAAAAATGAATGTTTAAGGGGGTGGCTAGGTGGCGCAGTGAATAGAGCACCGGCCCTGGAGTCAGGAGGACCTGAGTTCAAATCCGGACTCAGACACTTGACACAAAAACTAGCCATGTGATCTTGGGCAAGTCACTTAACCCCAATTGCCCTCTAAAAAAGCAAAAAAAAAAGTTAAAAAAAATGAATGTTTAAAATTGTCTTTACATGTAATTGTAAAAAATAAAATGCTATTAAATTTAAAAAAAGAAAAAATGATAGGAGTTAGTAGAAAGAATAAATGTCATTCATCATTCCATAAAAAACAAAAAGGCACTGGTCAGTCAGAGCCTTGCCAAGGCCTTAGCCAGCCTCTTTCCTATCTGACTACATTCCCATGAGAGATACTAATGTAAATAAAGAGATCGCAAGCCCTTACCATTCAAGGCCAACATGTAGCTTGTGAATATAGATTTCTGTTCTTTGTGTCTTTGCTTTTATTCTTTCCTCTTTTAGGTGAAGATGATTAGAAATGGCTATGATCTCATGAGTTTTAAAATGTGTAATGGGAATTTGAAGATCTTCCCTGTCACTTAATAAGCCTGAGGAAATTTGAAGTCCTTCCCTGTTTTGAAAATATACTCTGCCCCCTAATAGGTTGAATGTAATCACATGGAGACTGTGGTGGGAGGAATTTGTAGAAGGGTGGAGCAGAGCCCACAGGAAGCTGGGAGTCAGAGCTAGCTAGACTGGGAGGAGGAAAGCACATGTCTCAGGGAGATAATCAGGTTTGTGAGTAAAAATATTGGTTTGTGGGAAGGCTAACGAACGGTGAGTCTCTCTGTGCTATTGTGGCTTATTAAATCCTTTGCTAATATGATGGAATCAGCTTACTAGTTTTGGGATTTGGTTTTCTGGTGCCTGAATAAATGTTTTGCTTCTGTCTTATATATGGAGAGCCTGTTATATTTTGCTATTAAGCATCATGCAAGTATATTTATAGTGATCATGGGCACTGTAAATATTGCATTGGTGCTACAAAATGTCAACAGAGTAAGCCACCATAGTCAAGGAGTCAGGGTTTCTTAGAAGCCAGATGGTTATTAGGGAAGCTTTGAGTAACCTGCCCTGGCCCAATCCAGGAGTAGTAGGGACACAGACTCATTCATTCATTGACATGCTGTATTTGGAAGTAAATTTGGTGGGATAAAGACTATATAAAAAGACTATATATTCTGAGTGAGCCAACTATCCCCAGAAACGGAGGTGGTATAGGCGATGATAGTATAGCTCTACCCCCCAAAAAGGAGAAAACATAGTATTCCCTCAAGTGTTAGGAGGAAAATGTTAGTACTTCTTTCATTGTTATATCTTTGTAATAAATATCTCTTTGTAGAAGCTAATGGATGCTTATTGGTTACATGGAACTGCATTGATATCTGAAAGTAGTGATCAAGCCAATCAAAGCTAGACCCAATCCCTTAAAATCCTGAGTGAGGAGATACAGCTGGCCTAGCTCAGAAGAGTGAATCTAGAATAACCATACACCTATAAATATCAATAAAGTGTGAAAAAGTACTCAACTAACCTGATAGGAATATAGAACATCAGCAATCTGATAAAGGTAACTAACAATACATAGGGAACTCTTAGTGATTGGTTGGCTGAAGGATCAGTCATGCTCCTGGTGGCCTTTATAAAGCAAGTCCGTCAGCTCTGAGTAGTAAGCTCTGATACTGGAAAAAAGAGCCAACTTTGATATCTTGCAGCAAAAGCACAGAGCTGTAGGAGACTTGTATTTGTATATAGCCTAAAAGGAGGAATTCAAGGACATTGGTTCCTAAACCACAACATTTGGTGCTGAGGATAGAGGATTCTGAATTTGACAGATCTAGATAGTTTAGCTGCAGCAGGACCATAGTTAACCAGGATTTCAGCAAAGTCAAAAGCTAGAGGCAATGGTGAGTAAGCCAAGCAGTGAGAAAGTATGGAGACTGGAAGAAGGTAGGAAGGACTAACATGAGAACATAAGTGGCCTTGAAGCATCAGATGTGTGAGTTGCCTGTCCTCATATGCACTGTAGCCACATATTTCCTACATGTGTGCCTTTATACTTGTGAATTACATGGACATCTACTCTTCCTATTGACACTATGCATATTTGTGGGAAAGCAAGAACAAGGTATATGAAAGAAATGTCATATTGTTGCTATCTTTGGCATGTCATTTCAGGAAATACCTTTGCCTTGAGCTATTTGTGTCCTCTGGCTGGCTGGAGTAAAAGTAAACACATCAATTATAGCTATGTAACTCATTATCTCTATAGTTTCAAGAGTATAGGCCCACACAATTCCATGGAAGTGGAGTAGTTGTTCCCTGGGGGACTTAACTTGTGAGTGGGAGTTGGGGAAGGGTAACCTAGAAGGACCATTTCATATGCCAGTGACTAAAACAAGCAATCAAATTAAAGCAATCAATGGAACTCCTTGCAAACACATTTGATCAGCCTTCCCTTTAAAGCAAGTCAAAAGGATGAGTAAATAAAGAAGAAAGCTAGATGATAAGTGCCCTCACTTCTCTTTTAGTTGTCATTTTGTAAGTTCTAGATAGCTTCTGTATCTGGTGTATGAAGACAGATAAGAAGGATATGAAAGGAGACAATATCCTGGTGAGGACTGATAGCAAATGAGAAGGGTAACAATAACAATAAAAAAGAGTTAATACTTTCCAATTAAGGATTTTCCATAGTTAAGGATTTGAAAAAACATGTGTGCCTTAGGTTTACGACTGCATCTAGATCATTCATCATTCTCTAGATCATACCTCATGTCATCCCCTACAACACTTAAAATTTTTACCTGGTATTTTTATTAGTGCTTGAAAAAACTGCTTTAGGAATGTCTAAATTAATAAATCATTTATCACAAAAGGCAGTACAAATAAAACCTGCTTAGCAAACATGCCATACTACTAACTGGGTCTTTTTTCCATGCACAATAATGTTTACCAATGTTTTTGTTGATTGCCTAAGCATATATGGAAACCAGATACTTTCTGTAGTTGAAGTCATCTACATGTTCAGGTATACATTTACTAGATGTTATTTTTAGCAAAATCAAGTACTTATGCTAAAGGGGGGAAAATCAGTTTTAATTTATCCTTCATGCTGCTTAAGTTGATCTGGAGTCTTTTTCATTTGTAGTACTGAATCCAAAGTCAAGATGGCTTGATATTAATCCTAAAGAATGTAATGACCTCCTTTTGTTATGGCATTTTCAGGAATATAGTTTCTTCTTTTTTTATTAATTTATTTGTTTACTTTTAGTTTACAAGATTCAGTTCCACAATCCCTTTAGTTTCAAATATTCTCTCCCTCCCTCTCCTCTTCTCCCACCATGGCAGCATTCAATCAAATACAGGATCTGCAAATACCTTCACATTAAATATTAGTTAGGTTGTAAAGAAGGATTATAACCAATGGAATGAACAGTGGGAAAGAGGAAACAAAACAAAACAAGAAAAAGAAAGAGAGCAAGTAGTTTGCTTCAATCTGCATTGAAACTCTGTAGTTCTTTCTATGGATGTGGACATCTCTTTCCATCATGAGTCTTTTGGAGTTGTCTTAAGACCTTGCATTGCTGAGAAGAGCCTAGTCTTATCAAAATTGCTTGTCACACATACGTTGTGTCTGTAATTGTGTACAAATTTCTCCTCGTTCTGCTCTTCTCACTCAATAACAGTTTGTATAAGTCTCTCCAGGTTATTACGAAGTCCATCTGCTCCTAATTTCTTTTTTTTTCTTTTTTTTTGAGGGCAATTGGGGTTAAGTGACTTTCCCAAGGTCACATGGCTAGTTTTTGTGTTAAATGTCTGAGGCCAGATCTGAACGCAGGTCCTCCTGACTCCAGGGCCGGTGTTCTATTCACTGCGCCATCTTGCAGCCCCTGCCTAATTTCTTTTTTTTTTAAGCAATCAGGGTTAAGTAACTTGCTCAAGGTTACACAGTGTAGCAGCAAGCACCCCAAGCGTCCTCAGGGTTGCTGCCAACATAGGTTCTTGGATATGCTTTGTTAAAGGAAAGCAACTCAAAATGGGTTAATGAGCTTACTTTAATCAGTCAAACATGTATCGTTTACCTAGTTCAGGGGAAAAAGGTCAGCACCCCGAACTTCAGAATACACAGACAGAATTATCAAGTCAGAGAAACAGATCAAGTAGACAGATTTCCAAACTGTCCAACCATTACATCCATACCAAACAACATCTGGGTTTCAAAGCCAGGGGGCTCTGGACAACGGCTTTCCAGAGTTTCATCTGATCAAATCACAGAACACTTCTCAAAGTGAGCCCCAAAACAAAGCTACACATCAGGGCTTATATAGCCTTCTCCTGTCTCAGAGAATGTAACAACTTTATTGACTTGCTGGCCAATCAAGAAGTGTCTACTAAAAAACAAGCCTCCCACCCCAGGCTCCAGGTGCACTTTGGCCTAGGGGCAGGGAAGATCTTCAAATTTACATTCCCATTACAAATGGCCAGTTATTTCTGGGTGTGGTGCTAAGTATCTGCACCTGGATGCTCCTAATTTCTTATAGCACAATATTCCATTACATTCATATACCACAACTTGTTCAGCCATTCCCCAATTGATGGGCATCCCCTTGATTTCCAATTCTTTGCCACCACAAAAAGAGCTGGTATGAATATTTTTGTACATACAGGGCCTCTTCCCACTTCTATGATCTCTTTGGGATACAACCCTAGAAGTGGTATTGCTGGGTCAAAGGTATGCACTTAATTATAGCTCATTGGGCATAGTTCCAGATTGCTTTCCAGAATGGTTGAATCAATTCACAACTCCACCAACAGTGCATTAGTGTTCCAATTTTTCCACATCCTCTCCAGCATTTATCATTTTCCTGTTTTGTCATCTTAGCCAATCTGGTTGGTGAGATGTGGTACCTCAGAGTTGTTTTGATTTGCATTTCTCTAATCAATAGTGTTTTAGAGCATTTTTCATATGCTTATAGATATCTTTAATTTCTTCCTCTGAAAACTGCCTGTTCATATCCTTTGACCATTTATCAATTGGGGAATGACTCGTATTCTTATAAATTTGGCTCAATTCTCTGTATATTTTAGAAATGAGGGCTTTATCAGAGACAATGGTTGTAAAACTTCTTTCCCAATTTTCCACTTCCATCTTAATCTTGGTTACACTGGCCTTGCTGTATAGAAACTTTTCAATTTAATGTACTCAAAATTATCCATTTTGAATTTTATAATATAGTTTCTTCTTAATAGATGTATATTTGTTATATTTATTGAAGATAAATGCCAAGTGACTTTTGTAGTTTAAGAAATGGAAACAAAATAGGTGCCTATTGATTAAGGAATCGATAAATAAATCATGGTTTATAATATTATTGCATTGTAAGAAACAACAAATAGGAAGAATTCAGATAAATTTTGGAAGAGTTCTATGAACTAATAGAGAGTGAAGTAAGCAGGACCAAGTTAAACAATCTACACAATCACTACAATAATTTAAGAAAACAACATTGAAAGACATAAGAATTCTAATCAATGCAGTAACCAACCTGAGCTCTAAGTGAGGCACGCCTCTCTATACCTATAACATATGCTTCATTTTTTCAGATTAGAGCTACACAATGAGGCATATGCTATTAGATACTGACAATGGTTGGTTTGTTTTTCTTTGCTGTACTACCTTATTTTAGGGAAAGGTTCTATTTATGTGTGTTTAAGGGTAAAGGGGTAGTCATTGGGAAGTGAGGAAGAAAGAAAAAAAGCATCAGTAAAACTCATTTTTTAAGAAAAAATACCTGGTAACAATTAGGATAACACAAGATCTAGCAGCTTCTACATTAAGGGATTAAAGGGCTTGGAATATAATATTCCAGAGGTCAAAGGAGCTAGGATTAAAGCCAAGAATCACCTACCCAGCAAAACTGAGTATAATACTTCAGTGGAAAATATGGTCATTCAATAAAATAGAGGACTTTCAAGCATTCTTGATGAAAAAAAACAGAGCTAAACAGAAAATTTGACTTTCAAATACAAGAAGCAAGAGAAGCATGAAAAGGTAAACAGGAAAGAGAAATCATAAGGAACTCAATAAAGTTGAACTATTTACATTCCTACATGGAAAGACAATATTTGGAATTCATGAGACTTTTCTCAGTATGAGGATAGCTGAAGGGTTTATATATGTATATATATGTGTGTATATATATATGTATATGTATAGGTGGGCATATATGTGTGTATATATGTGTGTACATGTATACATAGAGGGCACAGGGCGAGTTGAATATGAAAGGATGATATAAAAAAATAAAATTAAGAGGTGAGAGAGGAATATATTGGTAGAAGGATGGGGAGAGATAGAATGGGGTGGATTATTTCAAATAAAGGAGGCAAGAGAAGGCTGTTACAATGGAGAGGAAGAGTAGGAAAGTGAAAGGGAATAAATCAACCTTACTCTCATTGAGTTTGGCTTAAGAAGGGAATAACATACAATTGGGTATCTTACCCTACAAGAAAGAAGGGGGAGGGATAAAAGGAGGAATGATAGAAGGGAGGGCAAATTGGGGAAAATGAAGTTAGAAGCAAACACTTTTGAAAAGGGAAAACGTCAAAGGAGAAAATAGAATAAAGGGGGGTGGGATCAGAAGGAGGGAAATATAGTTAGTCTTTCACAAAATGACTACTATGGAAATGTTTTGAATTACTACACATGTATAACCTATATTGAATTGCTTGTCTTCTCAGTAGGGGTGGGTGAGGAGGGGAGAAGGGAGAGAATCTGGAACTCAAAGTTTTAAAAACAAATGTTAAAAAAAAATGTTTTTTACATGCAGCCAGGAAATAAGATATACAGGTAATGGGGTATAGAAATACATCTTGCCCTACAAGAAAGTAAGGGGGGGTGGGGCTTAGGGGAGATATAAGAGAAGGCAGATTGGGGGAAGGGGTATTCAGTATGTTTGCCATTTGGTGTGGGGGTAGGTGAGAGATGGGAAAAAAAGCTGTAATTCAAAAGCTTTAGGAAATGAATGTTGAAAAGTAAAAATATTTTTTAAAAAGATATTATTACTATACGATGCTGATCCTCTCTCTTGTCTCTCTAACAAAAATGGTAAAAATGTATTTATTGTTTATGCCTTTTTTCAGTTTATTTAGTTTCTTGATCATTAGGTAACTTTTAACTTAAGGAAATTAAGTTCAATTATGTTAAAATAAATTTGTATCAATTCAGAAAAAAATATCTAGTGAAACAGAGAATAACTGAAGGAAAGGTCCCCATCTACCAAGTCACTTACAAACTGTCCCTTTCAGGAAGGGTCCAGAATAAGCTATAGTCATAGAAGATCTAAAGCAGGCTGCCCTGCAGTCTTTCCCATTGGGTTCTTATGACTCTGTAAGGCACATGTTTCTGGAGATCTCTGTTAATAAAGACTAGGCTAAGTGAAGCCTTTGGTGTTAACCAAGGAGTGGCCAGAATAAGCCACTGTTAGTTTTCTGAAGCTCCAAGTTCCCAAGGGCAGTCACTCACTCTACCACTTTAGAAAAGCACTTGCTTTCCTGAAGAGTCCTGGTTGCTACTGAACAGATAGTTCAGGTTCATGCAATTACTCTTTGTTAGAGTTGCCAATTATAAGCTAGATGATTCAAGATAGTCTCTCTAACAAGCTGAATAGTGCACAAGAGACTTCTGTTGCTAAATGGAAATGGTACATTAGAAATGATGCTTGCCAAGGTCACTCTAGTATTAGTGCCCTTCACAAATAGATGGCAACTAGCCAGAGACTGAGGCCTCCATTCTAAATCCTGGAATCCTGTTCCTCTGCTAGCCCAATGGACCCCCACTTAGGCACTAGCTCTTGAGGAATGTTATTTTTCCTGGTTTATTACTGGCTCCATCTGCTAAGAGATGCATATATAACTGGATTTCAACAGTTACTAATCTGCTAATGGGGAAACCCTAGGAAATGGGGGTCCTGGCACATCTTTCCAGTGGGATGAGCTCCAGAGTAAATGGCTGGCTTGTGAAAGAAAGCCTTGAAAGATGGAGCAGAAAAGATCTGACATTCTGTCAGTCTGAGGGTATGTTGGGGTCCTCCAAATACATGCTTTTGTTTTTTTCTTCACTTTCCATGTAAATAAAAACTTGGTTGAGCCTAAATGCAGTTAGTCTGCTTTCAGTGGGTCTTGTGATAGTAAAAAAGAATAGAGGCTTATATTCTGATGTTGGGGTTTTTTGTGGATTAAGTAAGAAGATTTCCTGTCTTATTAAATACATGAAGCTCTGAACAATGACTTATTTGTTTGGATTGAAACTATAGTTGACTGAAAGCCCAAAGGGAAATGGTTGCCTGAGTGCAGGGAAAGGAAATCACAGACTTTTACAGAACTGAAAAAAAATTTCTTTCTAGCAGGTTTATAGTCATAGTATCATAGAACACAGATTTAAAGCTGAAAGGGACCGTCAAGATACCCAGCTGGGGAATGTGTTTTCCTAAATCCAAAGAATCCAATAAACCTCTGGAATTCTTTTTTAGAACATGAGGGAGCAAGTGGCAGTAGCTTCTTCAAGACAGTGTCTGGAATCATTTGGGTTTTTCTCACCCACTATAGGCCCCCAAATTTAACAAATATTTTGGATATTCTTTGAGTTGATTTTCTGCCCCTTAACCATTTGGGTGGTTGTAACAGCGAGGAGACCTCTAAGAGGGGAGAGGGAACCTCTGAGAGTTGGGAGAAGACCTCTGAGAGCAGAGGGGAGACTTCTGAGAGCGGAGAGGAGATCTCTGATGGCAGAGACTTGCTGAAGGAGTGTCTGAGATTTGAAAACAAATAGAACTGTAGAGCAGAAATGTACCCATGGGAAGGAGGCTTAGCTTAAGCCCCCTTTGACAGCTGCTAAAGTGAACTGAGGGGGTAGCAAGGTGGCACAGTGGATAGAGCACCAGCCCTGAAGTGAGGACCTGAGTTCAAATCTGGCCTGTGACCAGAGACTTGACACTTAATAGCTGTGTGACCCTAAGCAAGTCACTTAAGCCTAATTGCCTTACCAAAAAATAAAAATAAAGTGAACTGAGCTGTTATTACAGAGCCTCTGGAGTTTGGAGGTGAATTGAGACGATGGTGCTAGTGGTGTGGGTTAGTATTGTTATTGCCCTGGTAAGCTTTGTTTTCCCAGGGGCAGACGTTACAGGCAGGAGCCCCTGGAGCCTGCTGTTGGGCAGGAGCAGGGAGAGCTTGGAGTGGAGCAGTCCCTGTGAACTGAGACACGGGGCAGGAGCAGAGAGCTGCCTACATGTGAATCCAGGCAAGAGTCAGCCCACAGAGGAAGAGCCATGGACTTGGAAGTCAACCTCAAGTTAAGAGGAAAGGGAAGTTTACCTTTTTTTTTTTTTGTTTCTCAAACTGCGTTGCCCTGACAAGAACTTCTCCCATTGTCTCTATACAACCTCCCATTACCTAGGAGTGGAAATAGTATCTGAGCTGCAGGCCTCAGTGTCACCATTGTCAAATTGTCCCCAGTCTGCTTCTGGTTATATTTTTTTCATTTCCAGGACAGAGCAAATCAGTACCTCTTTCCTCTCTCTCTCTTCAATCCTTTCAAGACTTGATCTCTAAGTTTACTTCTTATGGGAGTCCTAGGCTTTGAGAAAGAGTCAAAAAAGTACTGAACCTAGAGTGCTAAGACAATCTTTAAACTATATCCTCCTGCACTACCATGGGAGTTGTTCCATAACAGATAAGCACAACCAAGGAAAGGAATTTTTATATTGTGTCTGAAAGTGTCTCATTCTATACCCTGCATCCATTATCTCTTTGTCTGTTTTGGATAGCATACATCATAATCAAGCTGAAAATATGACTGGTCATTGCTTTGATACCAGTTCTTAGGTTTTTCAAAGTTGTTTCTTGAATAAATTATTCTCCTGCCATACTCACTTCATTCTGCATTAGTTCATATAAGTTTTGCCAAGTTTTTCTGAAATTGTCCATTTTGTAATTTCTTACAGTACTATAACATATTCCATTATATTCATATGCCACGACATTGTTGGCAATTGCCGATGATAAACACTGCCTTAGTTTCCAATTCTTTACTATAATAAACAGAGCTGTCATAAATATTTCCTTTTCCTCTTTAAAAAAAAATCTCTTTGGGGTATAGGTGAAGCAGTGGAATCATTGGGTCAATGGGTATGTACATTTTGTCAACTTTGGGGATATAGTTCCAAATTACATTCCAAAGAGATAAGACAAATTCATCGAGAATGCATCAATATACCTTTTTTTGGAAACCCTTCTACTGTCATTTTCTTTTTTTTTTTTTGCTATCTTTCCTAAATTGATGAGTATGATGTAGAAATTCAGAGTTGACAATTTACATTTTGCTATTAGTGATGTAGAGCACTTCTTCATGTAGTTATTGATGTTTTTAATTTCTTCCTTTGAGAACTGCCTGTTTGTATTTTTGACCATATCTATTGAGAAATGTTTCTTTTTTCTTATAAATTTGAATTAATTCCTTATACTTCTTGGATATGAGACCTTAATCAGGGAAAATATCTGTCAAGATTTTTTTCTTAGTTAACTTTCCCTTCTGACTTAAATTGCATTGGTTTTGTTTGTGCAAAAACTTTAATTTCCTATAATTACAATAGTCCATTTTGTCTCTTGTGATCTTTTCTATGCCTTGTTGGTCACAAACTCTTTTCCTACACATAACTGTACAATTTACTTCTTTTCCTTCCTTGCTCTTCTAACTTATTTATGATGTCACTGTTTATATCTAAGTACTGTATCCATTTGAAGTTTTATTTTGATATATTCTGAGATATTTGTCTATATCTAATTTCTGTCAGATCATTTTACAGAATTCTAAACAATTTTTGTTGAAGAGTGAATGAATCCTTCCTTTACTAGTTGGAATCTTAGGCTCTATTAAACACTATGTTCATTTGCTTCTAAAAGTTGTCTCTCTAATCTGTTCCCTGATTGACCTCTTTATTTTTGTCTTTTTTATAGTATCATTGTTATTTTTCAATTAAAAAGCATTTAAATTAATCTCTTCTTTTCATTATTCTTATCCCCTCCCCCATCAAAATTTTCAAAATGAAACCCTCAATAAATAGCTGCATAGTTGGCAAAACAAATTTACACATTAGCCCTGTCCAAAAATGTATGTCTATATCTTCATTTTAAGTTCACCAACTTTCTGTCAAAAGGTGAGTACCATGTTTCATCTTCATTCTTCTGGATTCACGGTTTATCATCGGGTTAATCAGAATTCTAAAGTCTTTCAGTTATTTTTCTCTATGATGTTATCATTGTATAAATATTTCTCCTATTTTTGCTCACTTTGCCCTGAATCAGTTTATAGTCTTCCCAATTTTCTCTGAAACTCTCCCTTCAATAATTTTTATGGCAAAATAATATTTTATCACATTCATATACCACAATAATATTCATATCATAGTGTTTATTTCCCAATAAGAGGACATCCCTTTAAGTTTCCAATTTTTGACTACTACAAAAAGAGTGGCTATAAATATTATTTCCACATGCATATCCTTTTTCTCTTCCTTTGATTTCTTTAATATAGGTCTAGTGGTATATCTGGGTTAAAGGCTATGCACAATTTAGTAACCTGGCCATAGTACCAAATTGCTTTCTAGAACGGCTGGACCAATTCAAACTTCCACCAACAGTGCACTAGCTGAGAAAGGAATAAACACTTATTAAGCATTTTTACCCAATTTGATCCTTACAAATTTTTTGAAGTTTTATTTTTAATAATGTTACTAATATAAATTATTCTCCCAGTCTGCTCACTTTATTCTGCATTAGTTCATATAAGTCTTGCCAGGTTTCTCTGAAATTGTCCATCTCATAATTTGCTATATATTTCATTTCATTCATATGCCATAACAACAACCCCGGGAGGTAGGTGCTATTATTATCCCCATTTTACAGTTAAGGAGGCAGACAGATTGAGTTTTCCACCATCATGCAGCCAGCAAGTGTCTGACACTGGATTTGAATCAGGACTTCCTGATCTCAACTCCAGTACTCTATTCATTGTGCCACCTAGCTACCTACTAGTGTTCATGTTTTCCCATACTTGGACCAGCATTAGTCATTTTCCTCTTTTCTTGACTGAGGAAACGGAATAGATATGGCTGAAGAAAGATTTAGAGAAATGATAGAAGCCAAGAAGTGAGGCAACTACATCAAGTGACTCAAATTCCAGTCTCTTAAAGGAACTGTTAAGACAGTGGCAAAACTTGAAACTATCCTGGACAGTCACTGATCCTGCACATGATACTAAGAAGCAGCTGGTGCCATGCATGGTCATTAAAGCGTTATATGATAAATTTGGGTTGTCTTTTGCCTTTCTTTGTATTCTCAATGCTTAGTACAGTAGGTACTTAATAAATACCGGTTGCTTGTTGCCTGAAGAAAAGACCCTAGAGCTAACAAGAAACAAATTTGACTGGTCCATCAATTCTGTAGATGTTACTAGGAAATGTGAAATTTGTGCTTGCCACATGCAAAGAAAGGCAAGAGTGACTCATGCTGCCTATTTACAAATTTTTAAGTCTTGTCTATTTTGGCTTATTTCTTTAAAGTGATAATATGAGTGTAAGCCTTATATTAATGTATAAGATGCGTGCCCATTTGATATATGTATATTCATTCATATAGGTATCTAAATGTGACTCGCTGGAAGGATACAATCTAAAGGATCCACTGAGGAGAAAGCATGAGTTGGGGTGAATAGGTGGGCAGGGGAAGGGCAGGTCCTTGAGCTGCTTTTTCCCTAATCTCCAAGGGGAAAGTGACTAGGTTGGAATTATAGCTAACTGCCTCACTAAATGTTATTGCTGCAAGATATAATAGGCTTCATGCAAAAGCCTCTCATTTCCCTGGTCACTAATTCTCAATCTTACATTTGCTAGTTTTACTCCTTCTTACAGGAGCATATATAAATTAAAATAAATAATATATTAATACTATATTTGATATATGTTAATAAATAATAAAATTAAATCCTTTATTATAGTTCCTCTAAAAATATTAAGAAATAATATTTTTCTAGGCTAAGCCACACTCCCTTGTGTGAAGGTGAATTAGGCCAAGGACAAAGTCTTCATAAGAAAATGATTAAGGATGGAAGCTAGTCTTGTTTACATCATTGCCTCTTCCACCCAAGAAGTGATTGGGATGTTTTCTATTGTGCCTATCCCCTAAAGTGAAAATTAAGATATTAAACAAAGGAAGAAGGGAGGAGGAAGAAAAAAGACAAAAGAAGGAACGAAAGGAAAAAAGAAAAAAAAGGAATATAATAAGAGGAAGAATAAGCAGAACAATACTTCTCAAAGACATTATGAGGCTGGCATTATGAAATCTACTACACCGCTTTACCACCCTCAAAGAGACCTATAACCTTAATGTTTCAACTGCACACTGATGAATGTATTAAAAAAGTAGGATTATGGGGTGGCTAGATGGCGCAGTAAAGCACTGGCCCCAGAGTCAGGAGGACCCGAGTTCGGTTCCAGCCTCAGACACTTAACACCCACACACAGACACAAAAACTAGCCATGTAACCTTGGGCAAGTTACTTAACCCCAATTGCCCTCCGAAAGGCAAAAATATAATAATAATAAAGGAGGATTATGAAAAACATTTCCTGGATTTGGTCCTTCTGTCCCTGTTACAGTAGTACCAAGTACATTCTACTAATTGATACACTGACTTCCCACATTACCTGCTCATGTTAGAATCTGACACATGGTACTAATTGTACTTGTGTTTTAGAGTCTTGCAAGATGGAGGGAATGCACTCATGAATAGCATATTTCTTCGCTGTTAAAGAAAAAGGGGCTAAAATTTCAGCTTAGAAAAATAATGAAGAAGTATCATACAGTATATTGCCCAAGTTTAAGACTTTCGACAAGGTGAGTTTTCCTTAGAAATCCCAGTGTTAATATCACGTTAGTTGATTAATGGACAGCTACTCTATATCTTATTGTGAGAGATTGAGAAACTGAGGGACCCTACAAAGAAAATCCACTGTAACTGCATTTTACTGGTAGAAGACTTAGTTGGACTTCCATGAAGAGTACTGACAATGATTGACATTCAATTAGGCAGCCTGAGTTATTCTCCACTCAGAAACAGACATTTCAGTTGAAGAATCTGCATGCTTTATTCCAACAATGACTCCAAATCATGAGAAAGGGCTGATTTTATACCTTTTTTCTGCCTAGTACTTCAGCTCTAGACTCCTGGGTTATGAACGCATCTTAGAGAACATATAAAGTTAAACCAGAATGGACCCACTACAGGTTTGGGTTTAGGTTGGCAAGACTAGCCCAGATGAGAGTTAGTACCAGGTATACTATATTTCATAATGTTCTTGAGAAGTATCATTCTGCTTATTCTTATCTTCTTTTTCCTTCCTCCTCCTTTTGATTAATACCTTAATTTTCACTTTAGGGAATAGGTAAAATAGAAAATATCTCAATTACTTCTTGGGTGGGAGAAGCAATGATGTAAACAAGATTTACTCTGTTGAAAGACTAGCTTCCATCCTTAATCATTTTCTTATGAAGACTTTGTCCTGGAAGCAGATAAACCAGCAGATTGGGTGCCTTGCATGTAAATGCCTATACTCATTGACATACATGTAAACTACATTAGTGACAATGCATGTTTTACTATTATGCTCATTTGCACATATAACGGGAAATTGAGGAAGGGAAGGTTTGGGGTAAAAGATAAGTTTTGCTGTGGACTTGTTAAAGACGTCTTTGGAAAACCAATTAAAGATGTCCAACAGGTATTGGTGACTCAAGACTGGAGATCAGAAGAGGTTAGGGCTGGGTGAATATGAGAATCATCTGTACTGAGGTGATTAAATCCATGAGTTGATGAAATCACCAAACAAAATAGTATATAAAGGTCCAAGACAAAGCCTTGGAGGACACCCTGGGTTATCAAGCATGACCTGGATGAAGATCAAGCAAAGGAGACTGAGGAGCAGTCAAGACAGATAAGAACCAGGAGAGAGCACTGGAATAGGAACTTACAAGAGGTGTGAAGATCCAGGAAGGTGACTAACACTGTCAAATGTTGGAGAGGTCAAGGATGATGATTGACAGGACATTGGATTTGGCAACTAAGAGACCATCATTGACTTAGGAGAACAACTAAAGTCAAATGATGAAATCACAATCCAGAGGGTATGGAATTGAGAAGGGGAGGCATGAATTACAGGTGGCTTTCTCAAAGAATTTAGCCATGAAAGGAAGGCAATATGGGACAGGTAGCAGGGATGGTCAGATCAAGTGGCAGCAGGGCTAGAGATTGAAGATTAGAGACAGTGTTGATGATAGAGACACTGCTGGAGATGGGACAGAAGGGAATGAAGGGCACATGTACAGGTGTTTGCCTTAGCAAGGAGAAAGGTCATTTTTTCCAAGTTGAGACAGTAGTGGAGGAAATGAAATTTGCATAATGTGAGATTGTGAGAATAGATAATATTTATATAGTGCTTTGCTGTGAATGCATAGAGCCATTTTGTAAATTTGGAATTATGCAAATGTGTTTAAATGGCCATACTCTTTGATCTAGAGATTCCAATAGGAATGACAAAAGAAAGTCAATGATAAGACACTCTAATACACCAAAATATTTATAGCAGCACTTTTTGGGTAAGTAACTTAACCCCAATTGCCCTACCTTCCCCCATCCAAAAAGCAAAAAAAGAAACGAATGTGATGAATACCGGGGAATTAAAAAAAAATACTTTATACATGCACGAAAAAATTACATGTGAAATGGTACAATTTAAAGTCACAAAACCAGCTCCAGTTTCCTATACTTCTTGGTGGTGTTCATCTCATCAGAACCTATGTTCTGCTAGCAAAGCTTAGTTTTTAGGCCCTAATAAAATATTATATTGCACAAGAAATGTAAATTTATGTAGAAGGCCCTTAAAATAATGAGACTGTCCATGAAAAACAGACAAGAATTATGCCAAATGAGGATTGGATAGCTTCCATTGATGTTAAAAAAAAATAAAGGGGCCTAGCACTGAAATCACCAACAGATTGGAATACTGAAGAAATTTCTTAATCAAAAAATCAGTTACTCTTATTGGACTTTTAGGTTTATTGCCTTATGCATGATTTTATTAAGTATTGTGACAGTTCTTTATACACAGTACACTGTAACAAAAATAATATTTAATATACACTATTCACCTCAGAGGTAACTTAAGGAACAGAACAATTCTATAAAACTAGATAGCACACAGGTATGCATTCTAATCTGATCAAGAGTATAACTATTCCATTTCAACTTGCTTTTGATCTTTATAGTTCTTTATGCTTGCTTCAAATTTGTTAAGCACATGTTGACAGACATCCATAAGCTCATTAAGGCCTTGCCGAAAGGGTTCAACAGCTGGGAGACCCCCTTTAGTCTGGATGCGAAAATTAATTTTGCTTTCTGAAGGATGGGTGATACTGTACCCACAGAACTCCACTTCTGGGTTCTTCATGATCATGTAACGTAGAGAGTTTCCAAGTGTATGGTCCTCATCATACAACACAAATGTAACACAGTTTCCATCTGTTCCAGCTGCCTGGACCATTTCCAACACAGGTTTCCTCTCCCCTTCTTCCACCATCTTGACCTTCCTTAATGAACACTTCCTTTTTTTTTTCAGTTCATTTCACAGATAACGGTTTGGCACACTGGTCTATCTCCAACTACACATACAATTAAAATATAGAATGTTAAAATAAAAAACTGTTCCTTACTTAAAATAAACCCCCCAATTCATACCCCAAATATAGACCAATTATATAAAGCTTTCAATTTTTCAAAGTCCTTTTACAAATATTACTTTGCTCCTCAAAAAACTGATTATCCTCATTTTTTTTTTTTTTGCTTTTTGGAGGGCAGTTGGGGTTAAGTGACTTGTCCAAGGTCACACGGCTAGTTTTTGTGTTGTGTCTGAGGCTGGATTTGAACTCAGGTCTTCCTGACTCCAGGGCCGATGCTCTATTCACTGCACCACCTAGCCGCCCCATCCTCATTTTAAATTACAGGACACTGGGGTTGAGAGGTTAAGTGACCCTCTTGAGGTCATACAACTAATAACACTGTGAGATGTGAACTCAAAGTCCATCAAGCTCTATCTAGCACCAACTAGTTGCCCTCCAAAACTTCATCTTATTGTCAATTTGCTAGCAAATGCTTTTTCTCACTTTCTTAATTAGGGCAGCAGTAAAGTGTAATGTAATGAATAATAGTTTTAGAGACATAACCCCTGAGTTCATTTACTGGCTTAATCACTTACTAGCTATGTGACCTTGGAGAAGTTATTTAAACTCAGTGAAAGCTTAGTTCCTTCATCTGCAAAAGGGGGAGAAGATGTTTTGGAACCAAGATCCCTCTTAATTACTTCCCAAAATTATATGCTGCTTCAAATAAAGGCTGACCTATACAGACTTTCAAGAACGATCTTGACTCTAGAGCTAGGCAGTACAGAGACAAGATAAAAAATACAAATTGGTATGGTATTGTTTAAGTGGTTATGTTTATGGAGTTTATGCAATCTAAGAACTTTATATCAGCTTATTTGGCCCTTGAGGACTTTGCTGCACTATGACACAAACAAGAGGTAGGCCTACTCAGCTTCCTTCAAAAATCTTATATTTATGGAAACTTCTGCCTTTCTGGTCAAAATCATAATCTTTCTCCAACTGCATTAAAGGGAGAACTACGTATCTTAGAGAACCAAGATTATTCCAACAATCCTAGACTTATGGCCTTAGAACTGAAGGCATCTAAGTTGGGGTGGCTAGGTGGCGCAGTGAACAGAGCACTGGCCCTGGAGTCAGGAGGACTCAGACACTCAACACTTACGAGCTGTGTCACCTTGGGCAAGTCACTTAACCCCAGTTGCCCTGCCTTTCCCCTCTCCCAAAAAAAGGGAAAAGAAAATAAGTCAAACTCCTTCATTTTATCAATAAGGAAACTGAGGCCCAAAGACTTTACATAAAAAGCATTTCTCACTTTACATAAATGGACAATTCTGCAGATCTTTACGTAAAGTGATTTTTAGAAGAGAATTTGCTCACAGATGTGGGGGAGGGAAACAAGAAAGGGGTCCTGCACCCACAGTGGGAGGGAGCTGGCACATGGTTCAAGAACACCATGGGGGCAAGTGACAGAAAAGTAAGAACAGGAGGAGGAACACATGGGGCCTGAGGTTAGCCAAGTGGAGGGGACTGGCTGGAACCAAGAGGAAGAACATGAGGAGTGTGTGCATGTGGGGGGTTGGACACAGATACCGTGTTTCCCCGATAATAAGACACTGTCTTATTAATTTTTTTGGACAGAAAAACACCAGAGAGCTTATTTTCAGGGGAGGGCTTATTTTAATGAACATTGACAGCAATTTTGATAAACAGGTAAATGTGAACAAAAAAATGTACCTTTATTCAATAAGCAAATCACTGGGGAAGAACAGGATGACGCGCTCACTGCTGCAGCTCTGATTGGATGCAGCTCGG
>NW_027187380.1:33035721-33045782 GCF_028583685.1 Petaurus breviceps papuanus
TAGCGCAGGGGATCACCTTCACTACAGTAGCAATCTCAATAGGGCTTATTTTCGGGGGAGGGCTTATTTTAGAGGAATCTTACACAGTAAGGGGAGGGCTTATTTTCAGGATAGGTCTTATTATTGGGGAAACACGGTAGGAGAGGAAGACAGACAGGACAGACGTGAGGTGGATATGCAGGCTGAGCAGGCAGACTGATGGTGAAACCAAGCCCTGGATCTAACAGCAATAGCCTTTTTGTGCTTCCATTCTGCTTTCATTTAGAAGGTTTTTTTGGTGGTGATGATTGGGTGGGTGGGAAGCTCCTAAACAGAGGGGCAGGTGTGAAGAGAACACAGTACTGTACAGTAAAGCTAACACAGATTTTTTCTTTTGGAATGTGGATTTCTTTCAGAATCCTTTACATAAACAAATTCGTGTAATGTGAATTTACATAAAGTGAAAACTCTGTTTACTTATCCAAGGTCACATAGATATTAAAGATCTGAGGCAGGATTTAAACTCAGGTCCTCCTGACTCTAGGTCCAACATCTATCCACTGTGCACATGGCTGCTTGGGCTTCTGCTGCAATGTCACACACCCATACAGTTTTACAAAGGCTGTAATGGCTACACAATGGATAGTTCCTTTATAAAAGGATTTATGAAGAGAGAAAGACAAGAATTTCACAGAATGAGGGTTTACTGAATATATTTAAGCAATACTAGATGATCACTTGATAAATATGTGGCAGATGGGATTCTTGTTTAAGTAATGGTTGGTTAAGACTAAACTCTATGGTAGTTCACTAATAACTGACAAGCATACATATACTGACTCTTCCGGTTGGTCAGGTGTTTTGTTTTGGTACCTACCTGGGGCTGACCTTGCAGCACAATATTATTACATCAGGAGAATTCTTCTGTGGATAAGAAGACAAAAAAACCCTCATCATTTACTATATCACTTGTCTCACACATTAGGATCTGTAAATATATGAAAACATCTGATAATGGATATCCATGAACAGTCCTTGACTTCAAACCTTTACTTTATATACCTATATGGTCTGAATCTTACTTAAGTTTAAGGTATGTGTGGCAATGCCTGTTCCTTGAAATCCAGATCTAGATTACTTTAGAGTAAAAACTTTTTTTATTAGATGAGTCATAACAATAAGACTTTAAGAATCACATAATTTCTAGTGTAAAATCTTTTCATAGTTGTCTATTGATTCTGAATGTAATGTATTATCACTGCATCATAAGACCCTTTACAGTGCTTTGAAGAATCCTCAAATAAAGTGTCTCTAATGAGTAAGTTAAAATTATAAAAGATTCTATGATACATATATACCAATAGAGATAGCTCTGTTCCACTACTGAGCTGTAAAATTGAGAGTTCGCCCAATATTTTCATTAGCATCTTAGAAATCTATGTTGTATTAAAAAGGATTAATGTACTGATAGCAAGGATTTTCAAATGTTCTCATCAACAGATAAAATTATATACCAAGTGTGGGAGTTCCAGCAAGTCTCAGTAGAACCCATAATAATGTAAGAAATTTAACTACCACACTGAAAAAACAAATCTGACAAAAAATATGATCCACTAAGTCAGTCAGTCCATCAGTAGTCAGGCATATATTTGAATAGTAGATTCAGACAGATAGCTGGGAAGTTGTACAGTGCTTTCAGTGATCTCAAGTTATTGTATGTTTCATAAGCTCATCTCTTTGTAAAATCGTGCTATTGACACTCTATGGCTGAAAATAATAATACACCATGATTCTGGAAGAATGAAAATTACAAGTAACCCAAATGGCAATGAAAAAACGCAGTTGAACAAAGTAAACTGTAGTGCATTACCAAGGATGAGTTGAAAATGTAGAAAGGAAGTGGTATCTAAAACTACAATAGTGTTTTACGGTGAATATGCAATTATTATACAAGGCAGTGAGGCCTGTAGTGCATTTGTCTGTCAGAAAGACCCAGGTCTAAGTTCTGCCTTTGACAATAGCTATGTGACCACAGATAGGCAAGTTACATGAACTCTCAGTGCCTCAGGTAAGCTATAGATAGGTTGCAGATCTGAAACAGTAGAGGTATATATGAAGAAAAGCCTACACAAATAAAAATCACAGTTTCAGATTCATTCCCTAAGATGCAATTACTACTTCCTTGCAATAGGCTCCATTTTAAATAGAATTTCTTCACTGAGGCAATGAAAGCTAATGGGCTAATGGTTCCTTAAATGAATGTGTTAAACGATGTCAGATCTTTTTTATTTTGATGAATTTTTTTCATTAAGTTGAACTTAAAGCATTATATACAAATTATAGAATTCCTTTAAGTAAATTCCTTTTTGCAAAGCTTTGTTAAATTATACTTATCTTGTGTAAAACTTAGTAATTACAAATACAAACTACAATCAAGGTAATTAAGTTTACTGGGGTCTAGAAATATCTTCTTTTTAAATTAATGTATAAAGCACAGTGTGGGCTGTCACACTACAGTAATATGCTATAGATAAACACCTTATGTGACAGTATTTCTATTTTTTATGAGTAATTATATTTCTCCATTTTATTCTGTGCTCTGTAGTGCTCAAATCCTTTAAAACTTTTGCTTATTTTTATTTAATGCGGACTGGCTCAATCAGACCAGCAATTTGCCAAATTTTATAATTTCTAGGGTAATTCAAAATTTAGGAAGACAATGAGACAGAACATTTGAAATCATGACTGTTCTGGTATGTTTAAAATGTACAACTGTTGCGAAGTTAATTTCTTAATTTTTTAATTGCCTAAGAATTGGACCAAACAAAATGGTTTTGACATACAACTACCTTAACTACACAAATTCAAAATCATGATGAAATGAAATGTATGGATCATAACAGAGGAAATCTGCTTAGCTGATCTACAAAGAGATTTAATAAGCAACATAATTTTACTTCTCCATTAATGCCGTTTATAAAAATCATCCTTTCAGTGACTAACACATTTATACCTTATGGCCTGGAGATCCCACTTCTTGGCATAAATACTAAGGAGGTAAAAAATAGAAATGTTTAGCGTGCAAAAAAATGCAGTACAAAAATGCAATGAACTATGACTGTAATAACAACTGGGGAATATGAAGAATACAAGGAAACATAGGGAGAACAGTGACAACAACCAGAAGTTGAAACTGAACTCCATGATAACAATGACTAAGTCTGGCTCCAAAGAAAAGAGATGAAACGCTGAATATGCTATGAGACATGACTGATATGACAGTTGGTTTTAATGAATTGCCCTTCTTCTCTTAATTCTTTGTCTTAAGGGACAGTTCTTTGGTTGAGGAAGGAATGAAGTGGGAATTGAAGATAAAAAGCCAAAAGATCAACAAAAATGAAAAAGATACTTTCTAGTTTGATTTCAATTTGGTCATATTACATCACTGAAATTCCTAACTTTTTAAGCCAGCTAGAGGATGGTAAATCCTGTCTTGAAGTTACATGCATCTTATGGTATTACATATTTCTTGTAGTATTTTCTTTATATTCCTTCTATTTATACTTATTTATGTACTATAAATATATTTATGTTATATTTGTAATACTATTTCAATTTTTCCTTTTATAAGGCATAATAAAATTATGATTATCAAATTTGACCCTACAAAAATCAAAATTATATTAACCATATCAGGAAAAAGAAATACACTAAGACAATACTAGGAATGAGGTTTTTTTTTTTTGCTGCTTTTTGGAGGGCAATTGGGATTAAGTGACTCGCCCAAGGTCACACAGCTAGTTTTTGTGTTTGAGTCCTGCAAGTGTCTGAGGCCGCATTTGAACTCAGGTCCTCCTGACTTCAGGGCTGGTGCTCTATTCACTGTAACACCTATCCACCCCAGGAATGAGTTTTTAAAAAATATGGTTCAACTACTATTTAGTAAACATATATATGCATAGTAGACACTGCCCTAAAGTCTATGGGGAATTCAAATATGAGACAAAGTGCTTGTCCAAATTAGCTATAATCTGAAAGGGAAGATAAGACAATTAGATAATTTTATTTGGAAGAATCCTGGGAACATACATGTCCTCTAAGTAACAGGTATGATGCAGAGGTAGAAATACCACAAAATCCTAAGGTTTCCAGCCAAACAAGACTACTAGCCATTTTCCTTATGTATCCTGGTCTTACATTTCAGTCATTTATACTCAATCCCTACCTATTTTAATTCTTTCCAACTTTTAAAGCTGTACTAGATGGCCTATAAAGTTCCTTTTATTCCAAATCTAAGATCCTATGTATGTCAGTTTTAGATCAGTCATTCTTCAATTCTCAGTGCTCCAAACAAAGGCATTTTATTACTGTTAAATGGAAATGAGCTAAAAAGTAATGGTTATTATAAATATCTCAATATGGCAAACTTATTCTAGTACATTGCTATGTGGTTTTTCTTTCAAGACAGGTATTGTTTGCAGTATTATACATGATCACCAAACTGCTGCTAGAATGCTCACACCTGTTACTGCAAAATTTAAATCCCACTTTTCCTGGGAATTTACTCTAGGTCACAATCAGGCTGACTGGTACAGGGCTGCACCCAGGTTTCTGGGATTCAACCACACAGTAGCCTTTTTCCAGACCATGTGCTAACACTAGGCCCAAGATTTCCGCATCAGTCCCAGAAACAAGTGGACTGGTTCCAAACCTGAAGCAACTGCTGAGGTTACCTATAAGAAACTGGAAAAAGGAAATCGTATTCTCACTCAAAGACCAGGAGCCGGGTAATTCTGGTTTGTTGTGAGGGAAGACCTGGGGGAGAGAGAAGCAGTGGTGACTTGGAAACAAACTCCTCTGCCTATCCCCTACCCCATTCCTCAAGTTCTGAGATTAAATACAGAAGCAGTCTGATTTCAATGACACCCTTACCCCCTCCACTTAATATCCTATCCTTGATTCCCTTTCAACATCTAATTGTAGTGCAGTAGATAAAAATATTACTTACACAGACTCAAAAAGATTTAGGTAGAAGGCCCTTGGAGACCATCAATAGTCCAGCTTCCTTCCTTTTACAAATGAGTAAACTGAGACACAATTTTTAGATGACTTATTTAAATAAAACTTGGTATAAGTAGCAGTGTGGTGATAGGAAATCCACATGCTGACTCTAAATTAAGAACTCTTTACACTATATAATCTTTCATTCCTTTTGAGTCAATTTCTACACTGGTAGATTGGGATAACAACAGCTCATGTTAATTTACCATTTACTTTCTTCACAGGGGCCTTGTAAATAAGGTAACACTCATGTGATTATTATTTGTTTAGTCACTTTTCAGTCATATTTGACAATGTGACTCCATTTGGAATGATCTTGGCAAAGACAATGGTACCTGCTTTGCCATTCCCTTCTCTAGCTCATTTTACAGATGAGGAAACTAAGGCAAACAGGATTAAGTGACTTGCCCAGGGTCACACAGCTAATAAATGTCTGAGGCCAGATTTGAATTCAGGCATTCCTGACTGGCTATTTATCCGCTGTCATTACTATAAAAATCAAAGACCAGGCAGCTTAAGTGGACTAGTGGAGAGGGGCTGAGGTAGGAAGACCCAAGTTAAAATCTAGTCTCAGACACTTCCCAGTTGTGTGATCCTGGGCAAGTTCACTTCATCTCTGTCTGCCTCAGTCTCCTCACTTGTAAAATGGGGTAAATTGTAAAATTTGTAAAATTGTAAAATAATAGCACCTAACTCCCAGAGTTGTGTGGAGCCAATGAGATAAAAGGCTTTGCAAACTTTAAAGTGTTATACAAGTGCTAGCTAGTATTTTTTGGGCTGGAGACCATGTAGTTCAGGGGCTAATTTTTGTGTGTGTCATGGGTCCCTATGGATTCCTTCCTGGAATGTTCTTAAGTGCACATGATATGTAAGATTAATAGAGAAACAAACTATACTGAAATAAAAATGCAATTTTCCCCCTTCAATTTCCTGCAGGGGGCCCCTTGAAAACTATCCAGGAGCCAAGGATGGATTAGATCAGGGCTTCATTTGACTAATAAAGTAACCAGAGAGCCAAGGTCTCCTTCAAGATTCCACGGAGAGCTTAGCTACACGGTCAAATCCTGCACGGAGTGAGTCTTCTTTATTTTGGACTTAAAACATCCAAAAAGGGAATTCCCAGCAGGAACTCCACAAAGGACTCCGAGAAAGTGCACTTCATACTGGCTGCTTAAAAAAAAAAATGTTTTCGTAAACTTCTGCCACCTCTTAATTTCTTTTTTTTTTTTTTGGAGGGGGGAAGGCAAGGCAATTGTGTGCCTTGGCACTGGCAATATAAGTGACTTGCCCAAGGTCACACAGTAAGTGTGTCAAGTGTGTCAGAGGCCGAATTTGAACTCAGGCCCCCCTGACTCCAGGGCCGGTGTTTTATTCACTGCTACATCCAGCTGTCCCCACCCCTTATTTTAAAACTGTCCTGCTGGTGTATGCTTCTTCCTAGGCCTCAGCAACAGCGAGGCCCTTATCGCCCGTCCATTCCCAGACACTGGCCCAAAGGCTGCTGCTCCCCGCCGCCCGGCCCCAGGGAGCCCACCGAGCGAGGAGCGGGCCTCGCAGTCCCAGGCCCCAGATTGGCGGAGCCTGACGGGCGCATCCCAGCTCTGGGGACCGCGTCTCGCCCGGGAAGCTTTCCAGCCTCGTTCTCGCCAGGGCAAAGGGGAGAGAAGCGCTCGCGAAGAGTCCTCCACGGGTCGCGAATGTGAACTACCTACCGAGGAATGGGTGAGGATTCCTTCAGGGGTAGAGATCAAACCAAGCCCCTAGGGCGGAGGGAAGCCAATTTCTAGTCGACGGGGTTCAGACGAAATGAAATCAGCAACAAGTTCTTCCTCTGTGGCAGAGAACGTGTCTATCAGCCTCAAAGTAGAAACCGGATATCCGGTAGGATCCGGCGAGAGAAAGAGAAACTGCCATAGAGAAGGGAAGGTAGAGCGCCGCCGTCGTCCTTGAGACGAGTCCTCCAGGGAGAAGTCTTAAAGGAACCACCCCTCACCAAGTGGTTAGTACAAGAATGCGAGTGATTTGTAAATTTGTCTTTTCCCCTTCTCTGTTAGACAGAGGAGGAAGTAGGGAAACTGGAGCTGGCGAGTTATTTGGTTATTTTCCCAAAATGCTGGGTGGAACAGCACTTGGGTCTTGATTATCCTGTAGAAGAAATCCCAGGCAGGGATCATATTATTTTAATTGTCACTGCATATTTCCCCTGGACTGGAACCAGTAATTATAATATAATTATGATTTCTAATTAAGTGGATATTAATTGAAATTAAATGGATAAGGCCACTTTACAGGATTACTAATCCAGATTGAGAGGCAGCAAGATGGTGCTGTGGAAAGACCTGAATTCAAATTCTGCCCAAACAGGCTGACCCTGGGCTACCATCTGATTTCAGTTTCCTCCTCCGAAAAAATGGAGGTAATAATAGTGTTGAGGTTTCGGGGTTTCGGGGTGCTCGAGACCCCAACATGGGGTCCTGCTGAACTAATTACACTCAAGCCTTCTTTCAAAGAAAAGCAAAGTTTACTAAAGATTTGCCATATTCGGTAGACTCTTAAGGAGCCAAAGCATTTGTGACCTTTGTATTGACAGGCAGGACAGATTGAACCTGGGCTAGTTTGAATCTGAGCATCTTCATGAAGGAAAGATGGATCTTATATACAGAAAGACTATGGGAGGGATCTAGTGGTGGTCTAGTAGTCTGGGGTGATGGGAAGAGGGGTCGAGGGAGGGTCTTGAGACTGGGGTGACTAGAGGTCAGATTCCCAGGAATTGGATTAAGGATGGAAAATAGCTGAAGGCTACTTGGAGATGACTGACAGTGGAGAACTAGGCTAGACTAGTAACAGAGATTTGGCCTAACGATAATTAAATGCTTTCATGGCCTCAGGCAAAGATCTCATCTAGTGGGAAAATTCAAGGAGAGTTCAAGGAGGTCCCAGAGCCTGTACCCCCAACAATAGCACCTGCCTGCCAGAGTTGTTGTGAGGATCAAATAAGGTAATATTAGCAAAGATGTATGTATGTATGTATGTATAGTATTTATATATGTGTATAGGTAGTATATATCAATTGGTACAAATTGACATAGATATGCTAGCTGGCTATATATATATCTATAGGTATTGATAGATATAGATATACTAGCTACTATCACAATTTTATTATTTCATTTCTCCAAAAGGTGGAAAGCAGAAAGGGGAGTCTTAACTTTAAAAAAAAATTATTTTAAACTTTGTAGCAGCAAGCACCCCAAGCATGTCCTCAGGGTTTGCTACCCATACAGGTTCTTGGATCTGCTTTGTTAAAGGAAAGCAACTCAAAATGGGTTAACAAGCTTACTTTAATCAGTCAGACATATATTGCTTATCTTGTTCAGGGGAAAAAGGTCAGCACCCCGAACTTCAAAGTATACAGGCAGAATTATCAAGACAGAAACAGATCAAGTAGACAGCTTTCCAAACTGTCCAGCCATTACATCCATACCCAGTCAACATCTGGGTTTCCACATCTGGGTTTTTCAAAGCCGGGGGACTCTCAACAACGGCTTCCCATAATTCAGATCAAATCACAGAACACTTTTCAAAGTGAGTCCCCCAAAACAAAGCTACACATCAGGGCTTATATAGCCTTCTCCTGGCTCAGAGAATGTAAAAACCTTGTTTACTCACTGGCCAATCAAGAAGTATCTACTGAAAAACAAGCCTCCCACCCCAGGCTCTGGGTACACTCCAGCCTAGGGGCAGGGAAGATCTTCCAAATTTGCATTCCCATTACAAACTTAAACACTAAAAAAAGAACATTTCCACCAGAACACTGCAAGTGAGACTGAATGTCTGTTTCATGCTGCTTGCTTGAAAAAAAACTATATAATAAATTCCCTCCCACCTCTTACTTTCAAAATGGCCCTGCTTGCCTGTGCTTTCTTCTGAACTTTCTTTTATTCTTTTCTGTGCATTAAAAAAAATGTTACAATTGCTGGCTTATTTTTTTTGGTTGGCATTGCTATTCTTTTAAAAAAATATTTATTTATTTTTAGTTTACAACATTCAGTTCCGCAAGATTTTGAGTTTTAAATTTTCTACCCCTCCTTCCTCTCCCTCCTCCCCAAGACAGCACGAAATCTGATATAGGCTCTACATATACATTCATATTAAACATATTTTCACATTAGTCGTGTTGTGAAGAAGAATTGTAACCAATGGAATGGACCATGAGAAAAAAGAAACAAAACAAAAAAGAGAGCAAATAGTATACTTCGATCTGCATTCAGACTCCATAATTCTTTCTCTTGATGTGGATAACATTTCCCATTATGAGCCTTTTAGAGTTGTCTTAGAACCTTGCATTACCGAGAAAAGCCAAGTCTATCAATGTTAGTCATCAGACAGTGTGTAACTGTGTACAATGTTCTCCTGGTTCTGCTCCCTTCATTCAGCATAAGTTCATAAAAGTTTTTCCAGGTTTTTCTAAAGTCTACCTGCTCATCATTTCTTATAGCACAACCTCAGCCATTCTCCAATTGATAGATATCCCCTCAATTTCCAATTCTTTGGTATCACTATTCTTAACCATTCCTATCCCACACCCTCACACCCAATTAAAAATGGAAAGAAAAGCTACACTCCAGGCTTCCCTCAAAATGTCTGGACTTTCATCATTCCTCTCCACTCCCCAGACCTTCAATTTACACTTTTTTCTTTGCCTGCCTCAGTTTTCCCAGCCATAAAAATGGAGATAAGAATAACATTCACCATTCAGAATCATTGTGAGGACAAATGAGATTATGTTTGTAAAGTGTTTTTCTTTCTTTCTTCCTTTCTTTCTTTCTTCCTTCCTTTCTTTCTTTCTTTCTTTCTTTCTTTCTTTCTTTCTTTCTTTCTTTCTTTCTTTCTTTCTTTCTTTCTTTCTTTCTTTCTTTCTTCCTTCCTTCCTTCCTTCCTTCCTTCCTTCCTTCCTTTCTTTCTTTCTCTCTCTCTCTCTCTCTCTCTCTCTCTCTCTCTCTCTCTCTCTCTCTCTTCCT
>NW_027187380.1:33045882-33051826 GCF_028583685.1 Petaurus breviceps papuanus
CTCTCTCTCTCTCTCTTCCTTCCTTCCTTCCTTCCTTCCTTTTTTTTTTTTTTTTGCTTTTTGGAGGGAGAAGGACAGGGCAATTGGGGTTAAGTGATTTGCCCAAGGTTACACAGCTAGTATGTGTTAAGTCTCTGAGGTCGAATTTGAACACAGGTCCTCCCAACTCCAGGGCCAGTGCTCTATTCACTGCCACTTAGCCGCCCCGGTAAAGTACTTTTCAACCCCCAAAGGACTGAATAATGCTAGATATTGTTTGCATACGGTCTTTCCCCTTTAACATCTAAGTTCCCTGAGGTCAGGGACTGTGCTTTTGTCTTTGCTTTATGTCACAAGGCCAAGGGCCTGATGCTTTATAAGAGTTTAAAAAATGCTCCTCCACTGAGTGACTGATCCAATCGTCTACAATTATCTCTTCCACATTGCAACTTTCGCCATTCTGGTTTTGATATAGGTCGACAGAAACCTCAGAGGACATGTGAAGCAGACAACACAGAAAAAATTTAGAAACTTAGAAATGCATAAAATATATCTACAGTATTATGTAATATCAATATATTTTATCTTTTAATGCCATAATAATTCAGACTTCTTCTTTGGTATGAAGGGAGGGCCAAAAAATTTTACACGGATTTTCCAGATTGTGTGGGTGTGAATCAGAATGTGAAAAGGATAACTGTATTTTACCAACACCCCTGGAAAGCACCATGTGCATTTCAAGTATTTCCAGCAGGTGGAGGTATTGTCATTTCCTATTTGTTCTGGTGTAATTTGCCCTCTTGTGGTACTAGAGCCCAAAGGAGTACCATTTGGTCTCCAGGCCTCTATAACAAGCATTATAATCTTTATGACAATTCCACGCAGGACCAGCTGCAGCCCTGTTCTTTTCTGTCAAAGTTTAGTCTCTTAGATTCATAGGATCAGTTTCTTCACATTGACTAGGGTCCTAGCCCAAACAATGGCATCATCAGAGCTGAACTGGCCAATCTTTTTTAAATTCCTTCAAGGCCATCTATGCAGGAAACTATTACAGTAGTAGTACTGGGCACACAAAGTCCCCGATTGGTATTGATGGGGGGGATGGCAATAGGATATACAAGGGCCCCCAATCTATGACCAGAGTCCCTGCTATTTAGTCTGGAGGGAATTCACTAAGCCCAAGTAATCTTGACGTCAGGATTGTAAAAGTTTATTGTTATGCTTACAGCAGGTAAGGGTTCTTAGGGAACCTGCAGACTTAAAGAAGACATAGGTATAGTTTTTAAGGAGTCACAACAGTAAATCAGTTGTCAATTATGCTAACTAGGTGAGTAAGGGTGGGATTAGGGAGGAGTTAAGGAGTGGTCAATGCTTAAAGGGACATGAACTTTTACTATCTACTGTGCAGCTCTGTTCCCATAGTTCACTGGGAAATAGCCCAAGGGGGAGCTACCTGGAGTTGTGGTTTTAGGCTTGAAACGGTCGCTAAGTCAGCTAGTGGTCAGGGCTGACTGAGAAGTTCCTAGTCTGCCACCCATCAGTGTCATGTTTGACAAGATGGAACCAAGGCTATGTGTATAATTTGGCTAAGGAGTTAACCTCTAGATAGTGCATTGAAGGATTCAAATGCTGCTGGCCATTATACTAAGGGGAGATAACATTTGCCTAAAACTTTCCCTTTCATCATTTCTTACAGGATAATAATATTCCATTATATTAAAATACCACAATTTGTTCAGTGATTTGTTGCTGTTTATCCTTCGTTCTTGAAGAGAACCAATGATATATGGAGGGTGATGTCTTGACTTGCAAGTGAATTGGATCTGAGTGAGACTGAGCTGTTCAAAGTCATCAGCCTTACTCTCTCCTCCAGAGTCATCAGAGTCCAGTGACAAGAAATAGTTCAGGATAACTGGCAACAACCTGGATGTAGTGGGAGACTTGTCTTTTTAAGCTAGGTCTTTCCCAGGTGTCAGTTTGTCTGAAGCAACACTCATTCAGTAATTAAAGGCTAGGTAAGAATTAAAGGCGAGGCCAAAGATGGCCTTCACAAAAGAATCAATCTGGGAGGGGACCCTTAGAGTTTCTGGCTAGAACAGAAACAATTACTATTTACAGGACCATCAAAACCCAAACCCAAAAGGAAATGGCAAAAGTATATGGATTTTTCACTCAGTGATTCACCAGTTGATGGATACCCCTTTAGTTTTCTAGTTCATTGCTATATCAAAAGGAGTTGCTAAAATATTTTTGTACCTATGGATCTTTATTGTCTTTCTTCAATCTCTTTGCCTTGTGGTTTTGCTGAGTTAAAGGGTGTACATAGTTTAGTGATGTGTTCAGCATAATTCCAAATTGTTTTCCAGAATGGCTGGACTAATTCATAGCTCTTCCAGCAGTGCATTAGTGTACATGTTTTACAGCCTCTAATAATTTACCATTCTAATAGGTGTGAGGTAGAACCTTAGAGTTACTTTAATCTCTAATTTAATCTCTAAAACTATTAGCAATTTGGAACTTTATTTTATATAGTTGTTAATAGTTTGAATTTCTTCCTTCGAAATTTTTAAGGTGACTTCTTTGTTGGGACACAACCAACATTGTCTCTCCCTCAGACTTTCAGTGCTAACTATTCCCCTAGCTCCATCTGCAAGGATAGCTCCATCTGCAAGGATGACTCCATAAACATGTATTTTCCCAGATGAGCCTGGGGCTGGGGAGCTTAGGTTTCAACAGGGGTTATAGGCAACAAAAACTTATGTCTGGGTGTTATTTAGTCATTAGGTTCCTTGGGCAGGACTGAACTTATACTTTGTGCCAATGCAGTAGCCTCATCTCAAGAGGACAGTGAATGAATGAGGTGTACCCATAAAATATCCCCAGTGTGAAGCAAGCACTTAGCACCCTAGCTCTAAGTCTCCTTCAGTTTAGGTTCTGAGGCTTTCTGATGGAGGTTCATTCCACTTAGAGACTGATGGATGGGTCCCTTTTCCTGCAGGCCCTTTACTTCTGGGCTTTGGGCCTCCAATCTCTGAGGCCCCCAAAATGCTGACTTCATATGCTTCTTTTCTATCTGAGGAACATCGAGCACACTTTGGAAGTAGATTTGAGATGACTGCTCAGGATATTGAAAAATATATTTTGGCTTAGGTATATTGGTAATTAATTAGATGTTCTCTGAGGTACATTCCAACTTTGAGATTTTATAATTATTGAAGAGTATAGTCTTCAGGCCCCCAGTTTTCACCACTACTTAAATCAGTAACATCTGGTCTCCATCTAGGGGAGGTGTAGACCATGTAGAAATCCATACCTATTACACCTGATAAAAGAAGTAAGTGGTAGCAAGTATTGGGCAGCTAGATGGTGAAGTGGATAGTGTGCTGGTCTTATGGGCAGGAAGACCTCAGTTCAAGTCTGGCCTTAGACACTTCTTGGTTGTGTGAGGGATAATTTGCAGTGAAGTTTCCCCATTCTGAAAAATCAAATCTAGAGTGGCTTCAGTATCCACTAGGCCTAAGTTTAGAGGTCACCTGACCTTGCAGGAATCTGGGACTTAGAGCAATGGAGACCCTCCCCAGTGCCACCTCAGCACAAGATATGCCCACCAATAAGGACAGAAGTGCTTTCTCAAATGTACAATGGGTGGTCTACTGTTTCTTTGTTTCAGTACTTGAGGTAGATTGCCATGCTTAAATTATGCACCTAACTTCCAGCCAATGGAAGAAAAGGGTCAGGAGGGGTGGGGGAGAATTCCCTGTTAGGGCTTTATAACTTCGCCATTTCCTTTTGTAAATTGCTTCTCCTCCCTGACCATTTGTCAGGAGGGTGGTCCTTTCTCAAGATCGTAATAAACCATTCTTTTCTGCTTCCTACCTTGAGAAACCTCTGAGTATTATTTGGTTAAGAATTTCTGTTGCACACAGTTTTTGGGGTGCACACAGTTGTATGGTCCTGAGCAAATCACTTAACCTCTGATTACCTTTCTTAAGCTATAAAATGGGGATAATAACAGGGTCTCTTAAAAATTTAGTATTTTATTGTTTCCCAATTACATGTAAAAACAGTTTTTAATATTCATTTAAAAAAAAACAATTTTTCCCTCTTTTTTGGAGGGGGGGAGGGCAGGGCAATTGAGGTTAAGTGACTTGTCCAAGGTCACAGGACTAGTAAGTGTTAAGTGTCTGAGGTCACATTTGAACTCAGATCCTTCTGACTCCAGGGCTTGTGCTCTATTCACTGTACCACCTAGCTGCCCTGTTTTTAACATTTATTTTAAAAAAGTTTGAGTTTCAAATTCTCTTCCTTTCTCTATCCCTGGCCCCCTCATTGAGAAGGCAAGCAGTTCACTCTAGGATGTACATTTATAGTCATGCAAAATATTTCCATATGAGTCGTGTTGTGAAAGAAAACACAGACCAAAAAAAAATCAAACAAAAAACCCAAAACCCAAGAAAAAAATAAAGTAAGAAAAAAAAGTATGCTTTGATCAGCCCTCATATTTCATTACTTCTTTCCCTGGAGATGGATAGCATTTTTCATAATAAGTCCGTAGGAATTGTCTTAAATATTTTTTTTTGTTTTTGTTTCTGTTTTTATTTTTTTTATCTTGTGGATCTTGTGGAGATCACAGTATTGTGAGGATTAAATGAGATATTTGCACAGTGTGTGACTTACAATAGGCCCCTTCCTTCTCCTTTCTTATTGACTCTTGTGATTTGCAGATAGAACTTTTCTCTGAAACCTTTATGACTGGGTAACAAATTGCAGAGAGTAAATAGTGACAAGTTTAAATTCTCAGAGGCCGCCCCTGAGGAGGAGCTTTCCTTGTGCGAGGGGTTCATCTGGGTCAAATCAACACTTGCAGCTTCCCTAGATTAGTCTGCAGCTGTCAGTCTTTGATAGATTGCTCACATGTGCAGAAGGACAGGAGAACTCGGTTTGTGCATGAGCAGTGAGAGGTTCATGAAGACATGTGACAGCCTGGCAACACCTCACATTGAGGGGCATGAGCAGGCAGAGGAGAAGACTATTGTATTTGCTGTCAGCACAGCCAGTTGGTCTGTAATGAATTTTGTGCTTCAGATACACTCACTGCTTCTGGTTTAACAGCAACATCTGCTAGCAAGAGCTGGGGAAAGGGGAGAGGGGAGAGAGGACAGGGGAGAGGGGAGAGAGGACAGGGAACAGGGGAGAGGGGAGAAGGAGAAGGGAGGAAACGGTAGTGCTGGTGATGAACTGTGAGAAACTGCTGCAGTGCTAGAATGCATGCCCTGTATTTGGCTCATCAGCTTATACGCAAAGTCCTTTTCTGTGAGCCTCTGTGTTATACCCATTTTGAAAAGAAGGCAGAAGTCGGGAGGCATGTGATGTAACTTCTATTTGTAGGCTTCTCCTAATGGTGCATTTGTCAGAGTGCATTAGCCTGCTCCACCAACCCCATCACGATTCTCTTCCTCCCCATCCTCTCCCCCTTCTTTCCCTCTCTCCTTCAGCCCCTCCCTAGCACACAGCATTTAACCTTTCTCAAAAAAATAAATCGTTACCCAATTAAAGCCTGAAGAATATATATATATATATATATATATATATATATATATAGAGAGAGAGAGAGAGAGAGAGAGAGAGAGAGAGAGAGAGAGAGAGAGAGAGAGAGACAGAGAGACAGAGAGAGACAGAGACAGAGACAGAGACAGAGACAGAGAGACAGAGAGACAGAGAGACAGAGAGAGAGAGGGAGAGGGAAAGAGAGAGGACATTCTCTCTGTGGCAGAACAAAATGTTGACTCCTGAGGCAATCTCATTATTTTTCTTTTTGACAGCACAAGCTGTGGTTGCAGTTACCTGTGTAATCAGCAAACACATTGACCTCAGTGAGCCTGTTTATGGTTCCTGCACATGCACTTATTAATTCTATCTGTGTTTGCCTTGGCCTAAAGTACTACAGGGCCTTCACATACACACA
>NW_027187380.1:33051836-33074075 GCF_028583685.1 Petaurus breviceps papuanus
ATGTAGTATATTATATATAAATATACATTAAAGAAGGTCCTGTAGTATATAGAGTGTATATTTATACATATATATATAATACATACATATAATGAAGCATATATGTCTTAGCAATGCAATGATTTTAAAATGGTGTCTGCTTTAAATCTTATGACTTAACAAATTAGTTTTTCAATAGATTCTCTTCATTCCCCACCAATAACAATAATATCAATAGCAATCTTACTCCATTAAAACATACTTTTATAGTAGCAAGATAATGCAGTGTATTTTTATCATTCCTCTTTGACAGTGTGATTCATTGCCTGAAATTTAATTCAGCACCACTGCAGAGCAATAAATTGTATTGAAATAAATGTATCACATCATAGCATCAATTTCCTTTCTTTTTTTCCTCTTTTTTCTATTAATCTGACATACTCTCTCCCAATTAAACAAATGAAAAACAAAAAGAGAAATAAAGCCTTTAATACATAGCTGCATAGTCTAGCAAAGCAAATTTTCACATTATGTTTGGAAAGCAATGTCCCTGGGGTGGCTAGGTGGTGCAATGAATAGAGCACCAGCCCTGAAGTCAGGAGGAACTGAGTTCAAATGCGACCTCAGACGTGTGACCTCGAGCAAATCACTTAACCCCAATTGCCCTCCAAAAAAAAAAAAAAAAAAGAAAATCAATGTCTCTGCATTTTCCATTCATCACTTTTGTCAGGAAGCGAGTGGTGTGTTTTTTCTCTACTCTTTTGGACTTGTAGTTTGTCATTGCTTTGTTTATAGTTTTAAAGTTTTTCAAAGTTGCTTTTTCTCTGTAGTGTTATAATTGTATGAATTGTTCTTAGTTCTGTTCACTTCACACTTTGTCAGTTAAGAGAGGTCTTCCCAGGCTTCCCCGGGAAACATGGAGGATTCCACTTTACTTTAACAAATCCCTACCGATGCATAGGATAGGGCAAGCCAAGTAGAGGCTCAAACTCACATAAGACAAGCAGCTTTAACCCCAAAAGAAAGAAAATGAATTCAGATGATTGCCAAACACATGTAGGGCGCAACCCCCCCCACAAGATTAAACACTTGATTGGATTCAGCCTCTTAGATCTCAGACAATATAGCCTCTAATAAGGGTTGAATAGTTGTGGCCCCTAAAAGGAGCCTCTGCCATGATCCAGACAGAGTTCAGTCCCTGGGGAACCTGACCACGTTAAAAGAAGCATCAGACTCCTTTTCTCATATTCACTGGTTTGTTAAACACCATACTTTGGCATTCCTAAAAGCTTAGGTTTTAGCTCAATGATTAGGGTCTCCCTAAAATAGAGAACAGTAAGTACTCAATGTACAATGAAAACCATGTTTTATTTCCTACACCCAAGAAGAAATACCTAACACAAAAGGTTCTCATATACACACATTGATGTAAAAAAAAAAAGTAAGCAAGCTAAACAAATGGCAGTGATAATTACTATTATACTTTGTCAAGAGGTTGAGACAGAAAAACCACCAAAACATAAAACATTTCCTTTTCAGGAAGTCCTAGAGTTGCATAATGCCACCTGGAGGGTTGAAAGAAGTGAGAAGACCGAGGCAGAGTCACTCCCTTTTTGAATGTTCATTAAAATCTGCTCAGTGGCCAATTAGTATATTGTTTTAACACCTCAAAGCACTGAATCTTTCAGTGCAGTCACTCATGGCTGACTGGAATCATTCGGGAAATTTGCTATCCTCAAAGTGCTGAACACGTGGTCATCTGGAAGCAGGTAGGGCAACTTTGTGTATGCCCTCTTATGTAAGCAAAACCAGAAAAATGATATACACAATGTCTATAACAGTGTAAATGTAAAGAACAACTACAACAAGAATATTGAAACTTAATGTTATATGATTATTGTGACCAAGCCTGAATCCAAAGAAAAGATATAAGCATGCATTTTCTTTGCAGACAGAGGGATTGTGTATGGAATGTTGCATATACATTGTTGGACTTGATTGAAATATTGGTTAGTTTGGGGGAGCTCTTTTTTCTTCCCTATTAGAAGGGATGGGATTGGGGAAATAAAAGTATATAAGAAAATAAAATTGATGTAAAACCAAAAGATATTAGTAAAAATTAAATTTAAAAAAGAGTAGCAGTTACGTTTCTTCCAAAGAAATGTCTGACCATGCAACAGCCCTCCCCTCATTCAGTCAACTCCAGAGACTCCTTTTTGCTGCCAGATCAAGTATAAAATCTTCTCTTTGATTTTTTAAACCTTTTATAACCTGTTCCCTTCACTACCTTTATAGTCTTTTTATGCAGTACACCCCTTCTGACCCCATCTGTCTCCTATATTACAAGATGATGACCTTCATGCTGTTCCTCAAGCAAGATAATTTATCTTTCCCATACCTGGAATGCTCTCCCTCTTGATCTCCACTTTCTCACTTCCCTGAGTTATTTCAAGGTCTAACCAAAGCACCACTTTCTGGAAAAAATCTCTCCCTTTCCTATGCCAATCTGGGCTGGAAAAATAACTCAATGTAATTTTTCTCTTGGATTTCCCAGGCAAGATTTGGTCTACGGTATTTTCTAGATCTGCTTGGAAATGTTATGTGTGTGTTGGGGGAGGAAGGGGAAGTTCTGCTGTACTTTATCCTGCTGCTCTGCCATCTTACATGTATGTTTTTTTGAGTGTGCATGTGGGTGTGTCTATTGTACTTCTATGAAAATACCTATCATTTATAATGCTGGAGGTTTTAGGACTAAAAAAGGGAGAAATTGGACCACAATCATTTTTTTTTCCTTTCTAGGATCATGCCAGAGGTTTCCCTGTCAATAACATAGGAAAGAAACAGGTTAAAACCCACCCTATGTATGTGTCACTTCTCTCTTGTCCAAGTGAAAGCACTTTTTTGGAGATAATATATCACTAGGATAAGGGGAAGAAAAATCATCAAATATGGTTATAATTTTTTTACTAGTTTATTTTTTTTAGTTTTCAACATTGACTTCCATAAGTTTTAAATCTTCTCCCCCTCCCTTCCCCCCTCCTTCCCCAAGACAGTATGTAATCTGATATAGACTCTTGACATACATTCCTATTAAACACATTTTCACATTAGTCATGTTGCATAGAAGAATTGTAATGAATGGAAGAAACCATGAGAAAGAAAAAAAAAAGCAAAACAAAAAAACCACAGCCTGCTTCACTCTTCATTCTGATTTCATAGTTCTTTCTCTGCATGTGGATGGCATTTTCCATCATTGTTAACATACAAGACGGCATGTATTCTGATATAGACTCTCGACGTACATTCCTATTAAACACATATTCACATTAGTCGTGTTGTATAGAAGAATTGTAATGTATGGGAGAAACCATGAGAAAGAAAAAAAAAAAGCAAAACAAAAAAACAGCCTGCTTCACTCTGCATTCTGACTCCATAGTTCTTTCTCTGCATGTGGATGGCATTTTCCATCATGTGTGCTTTGGAATTGTTTTAGTTCCTTGCATTGCTGAGAAGGGTTAAGTCTATCAAAGTCAGTCTTCACATCCTGTGGCTGTTACTGTGTACAATGTTCTCCTGGTTCTGCTCCCCTCACTCAGTACCTGTTCATATAAGTCTTTTCAGGATTTTCCGAAGTCTGCCTGTTCATTATTTCTTATAGCACAATAGTATTCCATTACATTCATATACCACAACTTATTTAGCCATTCCCCAATTGATGGGCATCCCCTCAATTTCCAGTTCTTGGTCACCACAAAAAGAGCTACTATAAATATTTTTGTATATGTGGGTCCTTTCCCCATTTTTTTTTATCTCTTTGGAATACAGCCCTAGAAGGGATATAAATCCCTAGAAGGGATTCAAAGGGTAGGCATATTTTTATAGCCCTTTGGGCATAGTTCCAAATTGCTCTCCAGAATTGTTGGATCAGCTCACAGCTCCACCAATAATCAAGTTGGTGTTCCAACTTTTCCATATCTTCTCCAACATTTATCATTTTCCTGTTTTGTCATGTTAGCCAATCTGATAGGTATGATCCTGGTTATAATTTTTACTAGAATGATATAATCTAATGTCAAAGAAGATTCTTTCCCTTGGTCAACGCCATGCTGAAGAGTATTGTTAATGTATGAGGGGTGATTTGTTAATGTATGAGGGGTGAAGGGTCATTCTGAGAGAAGTGCCTAATTTCTTTCTCTTGTCTGAAATCAAAATAAGAAGAAATGGGCTTACACTGAAGTAGAGGGTTTTATGTTTATGGGATTGCAGGGAAAGTGAGACAAAGCAGTTTCAATGGTGGTGTTATTAATTTTTTTAAATTATGAAAATTTCCCTAGTAACTTAAAAAGAAGAAAAGCCCTTAAATACAAAATAGACACACAGTACATTGTTGCTAGACTGGGTTAGGAAGGAAAAGGGAGAGATGAACCCATGAGCATCCTTTCCTTGTTTTACCATCCCTACTCCAGATCCTTCTACTGAGTGGAAGGAGTCTTGGACTTGGAGTCAGAACACCTGGATTCAAGTCTTATCACTGGCATTAGTTAGCCAGGTGACTTTGAGCATGTCTGATAGGTGTATGACCTACCAGCATTGCTACCACATAAATTAAGACTAATTTTTTCCGTAAAAGATGAAGAAGCTATTTCTGAGACTCCATATGTCCAGAGGGGCAAAGGCTCCAGTGAACTGTCCATGCCCCTCAGATTTGGTGGCTGACCCACTGCTACAGGTGTCTGTGGTGGACACCACACCCTACTGACTATATACATTTCTGTTTGGAGACAAGGAGACTGTGTCTATTTAAGCTAAGATTGTGTCCTTTGTAAGTGTCCTGTACATGCTATGGCTAATTAAATTTGTTTTATTTTATTATCTATTTTTTTAGATAATTTTATTTATCTATTTTTTAAATTTTATTATCTATTGTTACCTGTTAGATGGTATATCAGTATTTCACCTTGTTCCACTCTCTAACTTGAACTTCTAGGCCAGCATGACCTGACTCAAGCCTTAACCTATAACAACATATTACTTCACCAGGAGGGGCCTCAGCATTCTCATCTATAAAGTGATGGGAATTGAACTAGTTAATTTCCAAGAGCCCTTCCAAATTTACCATTCCATTTTTCTATGAATCTGTGGTGACATATATCTGGAATTATCTCTCCCTTTTCAGGAAGCTATCTCTGTCATCATTGAAAGAAATGAAATTCATCTGAAATTGTCTGTCCCCCTTTCTCTCTCTCTCTTAAAGTTTGGTAATTAAAAGCAAAATGCTGAAAAAGGAAATGAAAAAAATGGGGCCTTTCCTTCCCCTTTCCCAACCTTCTCTCTCTCCCCTCCCCACTTCCTAGGTTTTATGTTTAAAAAGTTCAAAGAAAATAGGCTCAGGCTGTAAAAATGTCCATACTTTGAAGATGGTCCTTGGTTCCAAGTGAATTAAAATACAAATACAGTCATTAATGATGAGGAACATGCTATTACCAGAGCAAATGCAAGTGCTGATAAGAGTTTCCCCAGCCATAATCAAGAGCTTTGAACTGCCTTAGAAAACCCAGCACCTCTGACAGCTCCAGATTGGATTTTCAGGTAGGGGCAGGACAAGGAGACCCTGCTCTGTAGCCTTCTTTATCATTTCCCACCTACTTTCTGCCAGGCCACATTTGCTCCCCCACATGCTGTATTTGCATAATTGTCTGTGACATGTTGCAGCTGAGCCTCACAGTAGGTTGGAAGGGATTTATCAGACCAAAACACTCTAGTCATTTGCATGATTTATAGGACTCTAATATGCCATGTGAGCAGCAGTCACTCCTCCCTGCTCCTCCAGGAGACAAAAATAAGAAACCAAAAGGTGAAAAGGAGGCTTTTTTTCTGTGAAAATTTGGACCAGACTCAGTATGAATGAAATGAATCTTAAAGGTAGTGATAAAATAGGAGAGTAAATTGCTCCAGAAGTGTTTAAGAAGAAATGTCCAGCTATCTGTGCTTCTGTCAGTCAGGTACTGTGTTCTACCAGTGACTGAAAAATAAAGAATACATTAACAAAAACTCTTATTTTAAACATGAGCACTACAAAGATAAATGGAGCCTTTTGCCATTTTAAAAAATATTTAATTTCAAGGTTTAAACTAATGTGTTTTTATAATTTCATGAATCACCTGTGGAGAGGAAATAAAATACTTCTGCCAATTACTGCTCTTTTTTGTATTCTTGTCCAATAGTTTTGTCTTTCACTGGGTGCTAGATGTGTTTTCCAAGACACTTAGCTTGCTTGCTGTTGCTGTATATTTAATTTGCTTGGAATCATTGCCACTAATCATTAAACCAACATATCATTAAAAACTATGCCGTGTATGGCAGACATTTGATCTTGCAATGGAAGCTCTTAGTTCAAAGGGAAAGTGTTATGCTGCCCCTGGCTTCCATTAAGTCCCAACTAAAATTCCACCTTCTACAAGAAGTCTTACCTAACCCTGCTTAATTCTAGTGTCTGCACTCTCTTAATTATTTCCTAGGCGTCCTGTGTCTAGCTTGCTTTGTATGCATTTGTTTTCATGCTGTCTCCCTCATTGAACCGTAAGTTTCTTGAGGGCAGGGATTGTCTTTTGCTTCTTTTTGAATCCCTTGGAGTTTAGCACAGTGCCTCAAACATAGTATGTACTTAATACATCTTTATTGAATTGAATCAACCAGAGATGTTGGGATGAAGTGCTACACATTGTAGTTAGCCTATAGTGCTGATTGAGCATTTTTATTTTATGAATCCTGTAAATATGGTATGGGGCAGATACGTGGTGCAATAGATAAAGCACTAGGCTGGAGTCAGGGAGCTCTGAGTTCAAATAAGGCCTCAGAAATTTACAGCGGTGTGACCCTAGATAAGTCACTTAACCCCTATTTACCTCATGTCCTCATCTGTAAAATGGAAACACATTGAAAAGGAAATGACAGACTATTTCAGTATCTTTGCCAAGAGAACCTCATAGACAAAGTCCATGGGGTCATGAAGAGTCAGACACTACTGAATTACTGAACAAGGATAACAGTGTATGGTATTAGATTTAGACAGAGTAGGAATTTTGTACTTATAGGATCCCAGCAATGCTTATTCTTTCTCTCTCAATCTTCCTTTCCCATCCTGATACAATAAACAAGTGAGAAAGGCTGAGGCTCAAGTACCCTTATATATTCCATATGTGGAAGTTTTATTTAGTGAAGGGCAACCCCCCCAAACAAAACAAAACAAAAAGACATTTGTGTAAGGAACACAGATACAAGAGCTTGAGGAGAGACACAGACTGGAGAAGTAAATGAAAACAACCTCTTAGAAATACTTGGAGGATTTTTTGAAAGCAGCCCTTCTTTGAATCAAAAATACTGACTAAAACCTAAAATGTATTAAGTCCTTCAGCTCATTTATATGGGACTGTTTTCAGAGTTTTGAAGATTACAACCGAGAAACTTATAAATCAAAGAATTATTTTAGTATTGTTGTGTAACAATTACTTGCTTTTGGGTTGGCTAGGTGGTGCAGTGAATAGAGCACTGGCCCTGGAGTCAGGAGGACCTGGGTTCGGATCCGGCCTCAGACACTTAAGACAAAAAAATAGCTGTGTGACCTTGGGCAAGTCACTTTACCCCATTTGCCCCCCCCCCAAAAAAAAACAACCACAATTACTTACTTTATTTTGAGTTCAGGAGGCCTTGGTTTAAGGCATTTGGAGCCAGAGAGAGGAAAAGAAGAGACTGCCTCCTGCTGCTTGAAAGAAATAGAGCAGAGGAGAATTAGAAAATAAAAGTAGATGCTTCAGCTGAGCCAGTGGAGAGAACTGATTGAAAGGAGACTGTAGTTGTTTCTGGTAGCTCCTTAGAAGAAAGCTCTGAAGTTGCTGGGAAATTATTAGAGAAAGCAGAATTAGAGAAAGCAAAAAGAAAGGTAAAGAGCTGGCTGAAATTGTCCCCATTGCTCCTTTATGCCATATACAATTCAAGAACTGACTAAGAATAGAGAAGACCTGCAATTAATTTGGGAGCTGTTTTGATTGGAGGAGAGCTCTGTAAGCTATTGGAAGCTGATTGGAGAAGGCAGAATCCTGCTATTGTGATGATCTCACTGGACTTGTCTGTATTATTCTTTAGCGCCATCTACATCTACAACAGAAGGAAATTTCACAGAGCTCCAAGAAAGGATCTCAGGATCTTTGCAGTTTTTTGGTAACTGTCATTAAACAGCTTAACATTGCTTCCATAACTAGGCAAAGGAGTAAAACTAAAAAGCTGCAAATTTTAGAATTAAGATTATTTTTTCACTGGAAGGATATAATATTTCTGTTTGCTAAAAGAATGTAACTGACTTCCATGAGCCAAAAATAACAGAGAAATGACTTTGTCCAAGAAGAAAATGGAGAAGTCTGGAAAAAGAATTGACCTTTCTGGAATGCTGTTTTAAACTAGTCCTTAAGGGGACCAAAGACATCAAGACCTATAGTAGGAGTTATTAGTTGCCATAAACAGATGGGATTCCTTATTCATTTACCTCATTGTTACTAAAAGTTTGTGCCTCCTCCATCACACCCTTCCCCCTTCCCCCAAGGTACTGGGTGCATTGGTCAGAGAGTATAATCAAGGTTTATAGACTGTACTGTTATTTCTTTATTATTCCTGATTTTGCCTTCTATTGAGTAAATGTGATGTTATGATTATTCTTGCTCTTGCCAACACTTAATGATTTATGTTTAAGAGTTAATGGTGTCACTAATGAATTGTTGGTGAAGCTTTGAATTGGTACAATCTTTTTGGAAAGTACTTTGGAATTATGCAAATAAAGTGACTAAAATATCCATAAACTTTGAACCAGAGATTCCACTGCTAGGCATATACCCTTTGTGTCATTGATACAAAAACAAATGCTATATACATCAAGATATTTAAAGTTCCACTTTTGGTGATTAGTGGAGAATTATAAATAAAGTAGTTGTCTGTCAGGGAATCACTAAACAAATCTAGGCACACAAATGCAATGTAATTTTCTTTTGTAAGATATGAACATGATGAATATAGAGAAGAATGGAAAGACTAACATGAACTGATACAAAGTAAAGTAAAATGAGCCAGGAAAATGGTATACATAATGATTGCAACAATGCAAGTAGAAAGAACAACTATGAAACAATAAAAAAAAAGAATGTTGCAAAATTAGAAGAACAAACTTGGTTGTAAAGAAGAGATATGAGAAGATCCCTGTCCTGCTCTTTTGCATTAGTTGGTGTCTATATGTATGGAATATTGCATATTATGTCGTATTCTTTTGATATGTTTATCAAATTTTCAAGGATTTTTCTCCTTTTCTTTTCAAAAATTCTTTGTTAAAAGGGATGGCTCTCTGAGAGGAAGTGGTAGGAAGGATATAGAGGGAAATATAGTTGATGTAAAAACAAAAATATCAATAAAAATTTTTAAAAGAGTTAATGGTGTCATTGTGGCTGATTTATGTAAATGGAAAGTGCACAGGTGGGGACTAGATGGAGTATATTTCCCTTCACATACATAGAGTGGGGTTATTTCTGGGACTAAGATTAAACTCAATTGAGCGGTCATGACCATAGCTGGTACCTCATCTGGTTTGGGTTTAGTGAGCCAGCCCAGAGAGAAAGAAGGGGAATATGGATATCACATTACATGCCAATACTACACCCACCTTACATTGAACTAGGTCAGTACCCTCAAATGACCCAGTTAAATTGTGGACCTAGTTATGGAGGGACTAATTATAACAAGAGATGACATTTAAGTAGTGCTTTAAAGGATAAAATGGTTCCCTACAACCAACATGCACATAGTATAATTATCACTTTTTCCATTTTATAGATGAGTAAACTGAGGCTCAGGGAATTTTTATGACTTGCTGAAGATCACACCATTAGTAAATATTAGAGCCAACTTTTGAACCCAGGCCTTCTGATTCCCAAGTTGAGTACACTTTCTGGTTCTCAACTTGTGGACCATAGATGCAAGGAATTATTTTCAGGGGCTTTCAAATCTGTATACACACCAAAAATGTTTACCTTGATTTTGCTCCACCAAAATATGCAACATGATTACTTGTAAGCAGTCGCTAAGGGCTAGGCTTAGGTTGTGTTTTCAGGAGGGAATGAAGAGACCAGAGATGAGAGAGAGAGAATTAACTTGCAGTTTATTCCAATATGGCATGCATGCATAGGGAAGAAAACTAGCTCCTAAATACCTAAAAGTGAACATGATTCAAACATGATCTCCACGTGCATGGGAAGAGTAAGCCAATGGAGGGGGGCCAAATCTGTCACATCAGCTGCTACTCAACAAGCCAGCGGTCTCCTGGGAGATGTCCTTGTGAGTGGGCAACTGGACTGTGGCCCTCAGCACTTATCTCCAACGAGTACAGAGTGGCCTTGGAACCAAGAGGCCCTGAGACAGTTCCTGAATTCCTGTGGGACAGAAAGCACTTTGAACTCACATTGTCCTGTCCAATTACTTGTAATGGGAATGAGAATTTGAAGATCTTCCCTGCCCTTTAATAGGCCTAGGGGGGAATTTGAAGACCTCTGCTTTGAAAGACTTTCTCTGCCCCCTCAGGGGGGTGAATGTAGTCACATGGAGCCTGTGTTAGGAGGAGTTTGCTGAAGGGTAGAGCAGAGCCATAGGAAGCTGGGAGTCAGAGCTAGACTAGATGGTTGGGGGAGAGGACACTTAGGCAAGGAGATAGAGAGGTTTGTGAGTAAATATTGATCTTATATTGGTTTGTGGGAAGGCTGAAGGATGCTGTGACTTTCTGTGTTGTTATGGCTTGTTAAATTCTTTGCTGCTATGATGGAATCAGCTTACTGGTTTTGGGATTGGGTTTTCTGGTGTCTAAATAAATGTTTTGGTTCTGTCCTCCATATGGAGAATCTGTTATATTTTGTGATCAAACACTATAGGGGAATATTTATAGTCACAGTCAGTGCTGTAAATATTACAGTGGCACTACATTACTATAATAAGCAAGTAATCATACCTTCTTGAGACTGAAAAAATATGACATACACACTCATTTTCAAATGCATGTAGATGTTGAGATTAATAAAATGCAAATTCATTTTTTAATAGTATTTTTTTGCAATTACATGTAAAGACAGTTTTCAACACTAATTTTTTTGAAAGATTTTGAGTTACAAATTTTTCTCCCTTCCTCCCTTCCCTCCACCCTCCCCAAGACAGCAAGCAGTCTGGTATAGGTTACACATGTGCATTCTTGTAACACATATTTCCACATTAGTCATGCTGTGAAAGAAGAAACAGAATGAAAGAAAACACACACACAAACACACACACACCAAAAAATAAAAACTAAAGTGAAAATAGTATGCTTCCATCTGCATTCTGACTCCATCAGTTTTTCCTCTGGATATGGATAGCATTTTTCATCATGATTCTTTTGGAATTGTCTTGGATCATTGTATTACTGAGAAGAGCTAAGTCAATCATAGTTGATCATCACAAAATGTCACTGTTACTGTGTACAGTGTTCTCCTGCCACTTCACTCAGCATCAATTCATGTAAGTCTTTCCAGGTTTTTCTGAAATCTGCCCACTCATCATTTCTTCCAATACAGTAGTATTCCATTACATTCATATTACCACAACTTGTTCAGCCATTCCCCAATCAATAAGCATTACCCTCAATTTCCAGTTCTTTGCTACCACAAAAAGAGCTGCTATAAATATTTTTGTACATGTAGGTCCTTTCACTTTTTTGTGTGATCTCTTTGGTATATAGACCTAGTAGTGGTATTGCTGGATCAGGGTATGCGCAGTTTGATTGCCCTTTGGATATAGTTCCAAATGCAAAATAATTTTTAAATGTTATAGAAGTTATAGCAGTGTAAGATATGTGTGCATGGTAACTAAATATAAATGTGGCTAGGTTCCATATGTGTAAATTGGATAGATATCTGATCTGGGAACTGGTTTGTCCCTCTCCAAGAGAAGCTGTCATTTCTACCTTTATGGAGAGCTTCAGGAAGGCTGTGATCAGGTACTTTAACTTTCTTTCATCTATTTCCAAGAGATAAATTAGACTAGAATTATATCTATCTATCTTCAAATATTGATAGTCTAGGATTACAAGATTTTGGGGCCTAGGATAAATGCCGTCTTCCCTGATCTCTCTCAAAAGGAAGGTAATACTTAGTTCACTATTACCAGCTTCCTTCTTTCAAAAACTGGTTACACAAAAGGAGCATCATTTATATCTAGTATGCCTCTATCTAAAGGTAACAGTCAGTAGAAATTGGGGAATTTATAAAGATTAGGAGAGGTCAATAATACACAAAAGTAAAGGAACTCTTTGGCTTGGAAGCAAGGTAAAAACATCTCAGTTCAACAACCAAGAAAAGCAAATGGGTGTAGAGAGTTTACTTTTTAGCAGTGTCTAGTTTACTTTCTAGCAGTACAGAATGCCAAGAGACATTTGATGGAGAGGGGCAGCTTCCCCTTGATTTAAAAGTTCAGGCCTTGCCTTCCTCAAGCTGTCTCTGTTATAGTCTTTCAACCATCAGAAGTTCCTTCTTCCTCACTCAGATAAGCATTATTGTGACTCGCTTTTTCTTGGGTTGCAGTGCACAGGGCTGATTCTGAGGCAAACTGTTTGGTGTTTGGTGTTACAGTAACTCTTTGGTCATGATATGCTTTCTCAATCAATAGATGTTATTGGTTCAGTGACTATTATATGTGTTGAGGGAGCTGTCCAGTTTCCTGATATAGAAAAAGGAGCCATACTTGAAAAAATTGGGAACTTCTGTATCATACTGCCAAAGTTTCTGCTTTCAGGGGACATTTAATCTAAGGAAGAAAACATGGCTAGTGCAAGATAAAATATACAAAAACACATTAAATAGAACCATGTAAATGTATGCATAAATAATTCTAGAGAGGCAATATCACACCTGGAATTGGTGACAGAAAGACCTGGGTTCAGAGTCTGTCTCTGGTACCTGACCTGCTAGCCATATGAATCAGTTGCCCAGAGTCTCCTTGCCCCAAGTCAACTCTAGGACTATAAGTTATAGATGAGCTGCAACTTTACATGAGTGGAGTTCCCTTCATAGATGAAATCACTGGTCCAGATTAGATACTCCATCCCCTCTCAAAAATGCCCTGGAAACACAAAAACCAAGAAACCCAAGTCCAATAGTATATATGTGCTTAGCCCTTAGTGGGGTAACTGGAATGAAAAGAGCCAGGTAGGACTGATCTTCAAAGAGCAGGTGAGTCTTGAGTAACATTTTGCAGAAGAGAGGATGGCATTCAGGTAGAGAAGCTGAAATTTGTGAAACTTTGAGGAAGGAGTCTGTTGGGGCCTGGTGTAAAAACTCACATGGAGAATTTAACAATTGACTCTCATGAGCCTATATGAGCTATCTCCAGCCTTGGTGGTGGAGTACTTGAATATGTAACAGTTTTTATAGCAAAACTTAGACTGGCTGCCTTTCCAGAGTGCCTAATTTACTCAAAAGAAAATGTTCCCTTCTTCCTCAGATTTTTCCAAAACATGTAATCTGGCTCTCTCTTTTTCTCATGTCATACCTTGGAAGTTAGCAAATCAGAAATTACAATCAGAGCTTGATTTGCTGTTTTGTTGATTGTCTAGACATCAGAAAGTGAGAAAAAAGTAAATAATACAGGTTAAACTTAAAATTATGTTGTGAGAATTTTTTTTTTGGAGAGCTGGTAGTTAAACTTTTACCAATGTACCCCTGCTTTGAGGCATTTCAAATTGAAGACAGGAAGCAGTTTTGTCTCTCTGGAGCATCTTGTGCAAGCCTAGAAGTAATAGCATATATATGAGGTCAGTTAAGTAAAAATTTGAGGAATAATGGCTAAGAGTCTTAATGCCTATGTTAGGAATTTTACTTTGATTAAAAAATTATTTGGGGACATTTATGAGCCTCAGAGCAGAACTGATAAGTAATGGAAAAAATTTGGGGAAAGTACTTATAGGTTCTTTGGTTATAATAGCTTGTAGAGTACAGAAGCTGGAGACAGCCAGGGATGCCAGGGACAACTGCAATCTTCTAGACACAAACAGGGCAATGTCTACCTAGTCTCTGGAGGTTGTGATAATTTCCTTGGAGGCCTTTGGAGATCATTCCACTTCTAGGTGAAAAAGTGGTTGCCTAGTCTAGGTTAGGTTCTCTGACTTTCCCTAAATGCTTTTGGGAATGGGGAATATCATTTTACCTCCATCTCAAGAGATCCTAAAATCTCTAAAATGCTCATTAGGCTTTGGCTTGTGGGAATTCTGGGATATCACTAGATGGCAGTGAAGTCAGAGAAGACAACTTTATAGAGAAAAAAATATTTAATTCAACAAACATAATGCGTGCTATATACAAAGTTCTGTGATGATCACTGGAAGAGATAAAAAGTTTAGAAAAGATATGGTCTCCCCCCTCAAGGAGATCATTCCTAGTAGAAAAATATACATGTACACATACATATGCAATACATACATCCATATACATATAGCAGGTTGCATAGTGCTTAGCAAATAGTAGGTATTTCATAAATGTTTATTGTATTGAATTGACTATAAGATAACATAACATTTATACACTACAACACATACTTACATACATACATACATACATACATACATACATACCAGACTGGGTACTTCATTTCTTCTCCCCGCTTTGTATACCATTTTCCTTTTCTAGATTGTTTTTCTATATTAGAATGTAAGCTCCTTGAAAGCAGGAACCCTCTTTCTCTCCATTTATATTTGTATTTCCAGAACTTACATAAAGCCTGTCACAAAGGACGTCCTTATTGCTTATTGACTTGGTCCAGTTTGGCTAGAGCATAAACTTTATGAAAAGGGGTAATACTAAACAAATCTGGAAAGATACAATGATTGTAGAGAGCCTTAAATGACAGATCAAAGAGTGTGAATGTTACTCTATATGGAAATAAGGAAAATTAATCTGGTAGTGGGATGAAGGATGAAATAGAGGAAGGACTAGACAGGAAAGACTTGTTTTGTTATGTGTATATGTGTAGGACACTTGGGTCTTATTACGGTAGTTTATAAGGGCAGCTTGGTGGTACAGTGATGGAGCACTGGACCCAAAGTCAGGAAAACCTAAAGTCAAATCTGGCTTCAGACACTTACTAGCTGCGTGACTCTGGGCAAGTCACTTAACCCTGTTTACCTCAGTTTCCTCATCTGTAAAATGAGCTGGAGAAAGAAATGATGAACTATTCCAGTGTCTTAGCCAAGATGTTGGGGTCACAAAGAGTCAGATGGAACTGAACAACAGCAATAACAACATGGTGGTTTGTAAGGATCATAGGTTTAGAGCTAGAAGGGATCCTAGTTAACTAATCTGTCCTAGTCACTTTCCTTGCCTCCAGAAATGCCAGGAATATAGATAGATGGACATAAAGGCCTCAAACTGAGGAAGGAACTATTTACTATAATCACTTCTTTGGTGTCCTAGTGAACATATACAATCCTTCATACTTATCATCTACAAAACACTCTATTAAGCCCTGATTTGTAGCATTTACAGGTGTAAATGCTCACTCTGAAAATTTTAACAATTGGCTTATACCCCTAGATTCCATCATGATAAGAAGGAAACTCAGACTACCCTGGGTGGGGTGTATACTCCACCCGCTCCAAGGGAAAAAGACAGACTTGAGAGTCAAGTACTCTGGTGAGCCTGGCCTTCCCAGGCATCTATGCAGTTCAAGGCTTAGAGTAAGAAGACCCTCAGGTTGATCCATCCTTGAGAGGGGATAAGAACTGGGGTTTACTGGAGAACTGACTCTTTTTCCCAGACCTGCATTATCAACATGGTCTAGGTAAGAATGAATATCAAAGTCTGGGTTTCCTTCTTGCCATGATTGTATCCAGGGGTATAAACCAATTGTTAAAAATTTTCAGAGTGAGCATTTACACCTGAAAATGCTACAAGTTGGGGCTTTAATAGAGTGTTTTGTTGATTGTCTAGATTTTAAAAAAATGATGGAGAAAAATGATGCAGATTGAATTGGGAAATATATTATGAGAACATTTTGTTTTGGAGAACTGTTTGTTAAACATTTACCAGCTCCCCTGCCTATATCTTTTTTTTTTCCTTTTGGAGGGCAGTTGGGGTTAAGTAACTTGCCCAAGGTTACACAGCTAGTTTTTTTTGTGTGGGTGTTAAGTGTCTGAGGCTGGAACCGAACTCAGGTCCTCCTGACTCTGGGGCCAGCGCTTTACTCACTGTGCCACCTAGTCGTCCACCTATATCATTTCTTGCTCCTCAACTCTGGTTCTAGCTTCTGTCAGGAATCTCTAGATTCTTGTACTACTACTGGTCTTCTGCTACTATATCACATTCCTGCAGTTTCTAACTCACCTCTGTCTCCTGTCATCACTGCAATTGAGGTATTCTTCCTCTATTGGACATTTGGAGTAGACTGTCAAATACCTGGTCCACAGATCTTATTGCTGCAGGCAACAAATATAAATATATATATATATATAATATAACAAATATAATTGAAAATATTTAATAAAATAAAATTTTTAAAACCCAATAGAACATAGATAATGTTAATATGTGGTTGTTGAAGTCAATAGGCTGCCCACACTAATCCTTAGTAAAAAGCCCCAAAACTCTATTTGAGTCTGACATCATTGCTCTTGAGGGTCTCGTTCCAGGGAACCTCTGTCTGTTGTCCTTCCCTTCTCTTCAATTACTTGTCCTCAGCTCAATAGTGTCTGGAGTCAGAGAATAGCCTCCTTTTGAAGGTCAAAGCCAAGAGTTTAGCTCAAGTATAAGAAGAGCCTCCAAAGTAGTTTCAATAGAGAAAGGTAATGGGTTAAAGACAAGTTCTCAACTTATCAAAAAGATATCATAGGAGGTGGCTAAGTGGTGCAATGAATAGAGCACTGGCCCTGGAGTCAGGAGGACCTGAGTTCAAATCGGCCTCAGACACTTAACATTTGCCAGACATGTGACCTTGGGCAAGTCACTTAACCCCAATTGCCTTGCCTTCCCCCTGCAAAAAAAAAAAAAAAGAAGATATCATCAACTCATTAACAAAGGTCTCCTCAGTAGAGTAATCAAGACTCAGAACAAAGAGATTCTATTCCTTGTTAAGGAATTAACTTTGTCCAGGACATTGCATACCTTTCTCAGGACTCAGTAGAGGTATGCTATGAAGGAATGAATGATGGATGGATTTCAGCTCTTTGGGGGCTGTATTATTTATTACTTCTCATTTATCAGGTTATATCTTATCAGACAAGTCAGCACCTCCCACACTATTAGAGCAGAGATGAACAAATTTGTTATAAGTTAGCTATCATATTTGAAGCAGATATATTTACACAGGGATTTCCAAAAATCTTAATGTAGCTTTAAGCTGTTAACTGCTCTAAGACTTTTGGGACTTGTTGTATATTTATTTGATAATTAGGTCAAGATCAATTAATTAAATGAATGCTAAATTATTAAAAAAAATAATTATTTAAATCAATTTTACAGTTCTAGAAATCATATATTTAAATTAAATTTTTGCCTAATTTTTTTAAACTTTCTGTCAAATTGGGGTTCAAGCTACATTCCCCATGGGGTTCTAGAACTCACGGTAAGCCAAATGGTATAAGCAAATGGGATGAGTTGAGAACTTTTCAGTTCTTCTATGGACTGTATGCCTGTCATGCTGAATGATTGAATCATCAGAGACAACAGGGATGATTAGGAGAAGGAAGTAGAAGCCAAGCGTAATGCCATGCACAGAAGCTTTCCGGAAGAATGCTACTGTGAACAGCTTTTAAGGTTCTGATTACACAGTATAGTGATCACTCTATTCCATAACAAATCAGAGCAAAAATTTCACAGAAAATCAAGGTACAGCATTCACAATATTACAACTTATCACAGAAAATCACAATATAATATTCACAACATAGTCTCAAAGTACAATAGTCAAAGTCTTCCACTCATGGGGCAACTAAGTTAATTCAATCAGTCACTTATCAGTAACAATATCTCAAAGTACAATAGTCAAAGTCTTCCACTCTTGAGGCAAAGTCTTGATTAACTCAATCAGTCAATTATTCAGCAATCAATTACTAAGTATCATAGACAAAACCCTCCACCCCTTAGGTCACTAGTAAACTATAATTCCATAATTACTCAGTACCCAAGAAGAGGTCTTTTCATCTTGACTTGGGGCCTGTTCTCAGATTCCCTGGATTCCCTTCCATAGTCTGAGATTCTACCTGGATTCACTGGATTGTCACCTGGGTTCACTGGCAGATAGCTCCCAGTTTCTTGTCCAGCCCTCTGGGTAGGTCCTGCTCCACACTGAAGTTCACAGGGTCTGGTCCATGTCAGATCCTTCACCATTTCTGCTCCAGGGAATTCAAGGTTCAACCAAGCCACAAACAAAGTCTCAGCATCCCAGTCATGCTTCCTCAGTCACCTGGGCTCCTGGCTCCTGGCTCCTGGGCTCTGGGCTCCTGTGCTATGGGCTCCTGGCTCTGGGCTCCTGGGATCCTGTTCAGAAGTTCCACCACCACAAGTTCTAAGGAAATTCTGACTGTGCCTCTCTGGGGCTTTTCCTTATATACACACAGCATTAGCTTTCTGTTTCAGCCAACCTCTTCCTGTTACATTAGTAACAGGAGATAGGAGTTCATACCTTCTGTTTCCCCAACAGAGACTTGATCAGTTACTAAGTTCTAAGTACCTGCTACTTTTACCAACACAAAAGGGATCTTCAAATTCAAAATTACATTACCATTACACCAAGTCACAAGACAGAAACAACAAAAGATTGCAAGTCATGGAACTAGCCAAGAATGGAATTATGGAAGGGTGAGGCAAGCACACTGTTGGGTGATCTGTAAAGAGGATACTTACTTTGGGGTTCCACGAAGCCCCCAACACTCCTGAGTGCTGATCTAACCAGATTAAAATGCTACAAATGTTTGACAAAATAAGTAAAAGCATAATGAAATATAGATAATGTTAGTTTGTAGTTTTCTAAGACAAGGTAGAGATCTGTCTCTATTTAAGTTTGACCCTGCTGGTCTAGATTAAGGCCCTTTCTTCATTCTAGAAACCTGTGATTCTATAATATAATCAGAAGGCCAAATCAAAGATTCTTTTGAAGCTAGCATTTCTTGAATTCACCACAGTGGAGTTCAGAGAATTGGATGCTCTGTCATTTGTGTGCAGTGGAATTTGTGTCTATGATACCACTAGGCAAAGGATGACATGTGTGGGGTTTGTGGGATTTGTGGGGTTTGGCTGAACAATCATATTTCTTCAATAAGAGTGGCTTATCTGTAGGCATAAAAAAAATGCTCAATTCTGTTAGACTTATCAGTGGGGTTGTTTTTGTCCCAGAGAAACTAGATCCCTATAATTCTATTTGTAGAGAATCCTTACTTTTCTAAGTGCAGCAAAGTGGAGCAGTGGATAGAGTGTTAGCGGCTGAAGTCAGGAAGACTCATGTCGTTGAGTTAAAATCTGTCTTGAAACTAGCTGTACAAGTCTCTTATCCTGTTTACCTCAGTTTCCTCACCTATAAAATGAGATGGAGAAGGAAGTGGCAAACCACTGCAGTATTTTTGTCAAGAAAATCCCAAATATGGTTCCAAAGAGTTGGACACGATTGAAAAAATGACCCAACTTATCTTTCTGTAGGAAAGGGGCCTGAATCAGAATGGGACATAAAAGGAACTTATTTCCTAGAAAGGCTTAGTTTCAAAATGTTCTTGTGGGTCCTGGGACTAGGGCTGAGGCTAGGAAAGTGGAATGTTTTTGGTAACTTCCTGAAATGATATAAAAGAAGGGGTTAAAGTGATATTATGTACACAGTAGATTTCCAGCAAGTAGTTGTTAAATAGAGTACTTAGTTTTTTTCTTTCCCATTAAAATAACAGGATTTAGAGTTAGAAATGATCTAAGAAATGATGTAGTCAAAACCCATTTTATAAATGAGGATACCCAGAGAGCCCTGATGTTAAAAGTACTTGCTCACCTATAGTAAGAAGCAGAACTCGAATTCAAATACAGGTCTTCTGGCTCTATATCCAAGTTCTTTTCACTAAGTCCAGTTACCTTTGATTGTACATGTAGAAATACCTTAGAGTTTCTAGTGTAGAAAGAGTTCTGAATTTTGAGTCAGAGTATTTGCATTCATGTACTCGCTTTACTACTTATTACCTATTTGAATTTGGGCAAGTCACTTGATGATGTAGTTGTGGAAATATGTTTTGACTGCACATGTATAACCTATATCAGATTGCTTGCATTTTCAAAGAGGGGGAAGGGAAGGGAGGGAGAGAATTTGGAACTCAAAATTTTTTTTTAAATGTTAAAAATTATTTTTATATGTAATTGGGGAAAAATAAAATATTAAATTAAAAATTTTTAAACAATTTTAAAATAATGTAGTTGAACCCAGAGAACTTCTATATCCACCAGCTCTAAGTCCATGATTCTGTGATCTTGCTTCAGTAGTTTTGCTTTGCTAATATACCTTATGACTACAGGTAATTTGTTGACAGTGCACTATAGTGAAAGCAGCACTAGACATAGGACCATAAGACTAAAGTTAAAATCCTGGCTCTCCTCTTAGTAGTTTTGGTATCCTGATGTAAGGGTGAGTTTCTACTCCATCTCAATAAATGATCAAAAGACAAGATTCAGTTTAAAATTTGTAAACATGTTTTATATTCTGTGATCTCTTTACTAGGTATAAATCTCTTTGATTGGGTCAAGAAAGAAAGTTATATGATTGGGTAAGAGAATCATCCATGCTTATTAGGCCTATATGGTGAGTCTATGGGTGAGCTCAGACAAACTGTGGAGAACTACAGGCTTGGAAGTGTTTTGGCAAACACTTGTATATATACCAGTGTGGATAAAAGGGATTGGGGAAATGAGACTAGAAGTATCCCCCCAATGTTGTTGGAGAGACTTGACCAGTAAGAGACAACTGGGAACAGAGGGAAGAAAACCAGATACAAACAAAGATATGCATAGACACAGGCAGATACAGAAAGAAAGCCATGTAAAGGAAGAGAAAAATACCAGTTATGAACTCAGTAACTGACCTTAACTTTTGGCCACATATGCCCTCTGCAAATGTGTCTCAGTACTATTGCACTCTTAAATTTCAGTTCACTCTTCTCATGTACTTGTGTTTAGAAAATTATGGGCTTTTGAGGGTATACCTGCTATTCTTGCTATACCAGCAAATGTGTTTGCTAAATACTGGTTGATAATAAATGGGAAGCACACTGGTTGTGAGAAGCCCTGCCAATGTGATGGGGGTTGGAGAAGTAGACCCAGGGGAAGGACTACATTAGCTATTTCACTTAACCCTTCTAAGCTTTAATTTCTTTATCTACATAATAATGCTCTTAGTAATTCTTATATTCTCAGAGTTGTTCAGAGCAAAATGTTTTGTAAACTATAAAGCATATGTAAATGTGGGCTATTTTTTTCCTCCCACTAGAATATAAATTATATGCGTGCAAGGCCTGGATCATAGCTAAAATTCGTTTCTCTCCCAGTGCCTAGCCCAAGTAACTGCATAAAATAGATGTTTTAAACATGTTTAATGAATTGAATACATACAAAATAAAAACACAGCTTAGGGGCAAGCTCCTGAAAAGTTAGTCAAGGTAATCGTCAGCTTCCCACCTTTCATAATCAGTCTCCAAACTGAAGCAGAATGACACAGTGATGTAACAGTCACCAATAATATCCTCCAAGAAACCAAAGCATTATTTATTAATGTTTCGACTTTTTTCCAACTTTGAAAAATATTAGTATTCATCCCTCTTTTTTTCCTAAACACTGTTTCAAAGAATGGACCAAAAAATTGCAAGGCCTCTCTATGTAAATCCATGTATATAATTTTAAACATTTGATTTTAAAACTTTGAATTCCAGATTCATTCCCTTCCTCCCTTCTCACCCACCCTTACTGGGAAGATAAGGAGTTCAGTATAGGTTGTACATGTGTAGCTAATGCAAAACATTAACATAGTAGATATATTGTAAAAGACTGACTATATTTCCCTCCCTCCCATCCCACCTCCCACTTGTTCTGTTCTCTACTTTGATCCCGTCCCTTTTCAAAAGTGGGTGCTTCCAACTTCCCTCCCCCCGAGCCTGCCCTCCTTCCATCATCCCCCCTCTCATCCCCTTCCCCCCTA
>NW_027187380.1:33074085-33194683 GCF_028583685.1 Petaurus breviceps papuanus
GGGTGAGATACCCTATTTAGTGTGTATTTCATTCCCTCCCCAAGCCATATTCAATGAAAATAAGGTTGAGCCATTCCTTTTTGCCTTCCTATCCTTCCCCTCCATTGTAACCATTTTCCCTTGCCTCTTCTGTATGAGATAGTTTACCCCATTCTGTCTCTCCCCATCTCCTCTCATTATATTCCTCTCACCTCTTTATTTCACCTTTTAAGTGTCATCCCTTCCTGTTAAATTGGTCCTGTGCCCTCTATCTATGTATACCTGTAAACATATATACACACATTCACATATATATTCATATGCCCATATATCCTCATATATATATTTCTATTCCCTTCAACTATTTTCATACTGAGAAAAGTTTCATCAGTTACAATTATTGTTTTTCCATGTAGGAATGTTAATAGTTCAGTTTTGATAAGTTTCTTATGATTTCTTTTCCCTGTTTACCTTCTCATGCTTCTCTTGCTTCTTGTATCTCAATGTCAAATTTTCTATTCAATTCTGTTTTTTTCATCAAGAATGCTTAAAAGTCTTCTGTTGCACTGAATGACCATATTTTCCCCTGAAACATGATACTCAGTTTTTCTGCATAGGTGATTCTTGGTTTTAATCCCAGCTCCTTTGACCTCCGGAATATCACATTCCAAGCCTTTCGATCCCTCAGTGTAGAAACTACCAGAACCTGGGTTATCCTGATTGTGTTTCCACAATATTCAAATTGTTTCTTCCTGGCTGCTTGTAATATTCTCTCCTTGATCTGGGAATTCCAGAACCTGGCTATAATATTCCTAGGAGTTTTCTTTTTGGGATCTTTTTCAGGAGGTGGTTGGTGGACTCTTTCAACTTCTATTTTGCCCTCTGGTTCTAAAATGTCAGGGCAGTTTTCCTTGAGGAGTTCTTGGAGGATGATTTCTAGGTTCTTACTTTGATCATGGCTTTCAGGTAGTCCAATAATTTTTAAATTATCTCTCCTGGATTTTCCAGGTAAGTGGTTTTTCCAGTGAGATATTTCATATTGCCTTTTATTCTTTCATTTGTTTGGATCTGATTAACAGCATCTTGATTTCTCATAAAGTCATTAGCTTCCATTTGCTCCAGTCTAATTCTGAAGCAATGATTCTCCTCATCGAGCTTTTGAGATTCTTTTTCCATCTGGCAAATTTGGCTTTTTAAAGCAGTCTTCTCCTCATTGCCTTTTTGAGACTCTTTTGCCATTTGAGTTAGTCTATTTTTTAAGGTACTATTTTCCTCAGTCAGGCTGTTGACTCTCATTTTGTAATTTTCTTGCATCGTTCTCATTTCTCTTCCCAATTTTTCCTTCACTTCTCTTATCTGCTTCTTAAGGTCCTCTATGGCCTGTAACCAGCTTGTGCTTTCCTTTGAAGCTTTTGGTGCAAGAGTTCTGACTTTACTGTCTTCCTCCTGTTCCATGCTTTGATCCTTTTTGTCCCCAAAATAGGAGTCTAATGTTGGATTCTTCTATTTGCTTTGTTTCCTTTGCCTGGTCATGTTGCCACTCAATTACTTGACTTTTGGGTTTTTTGCCATAGTAGGACTCTGCTACCAGACAGGGGAGCTTCATCCCAATGCTGGGGTTTTCTTAGCTGCCAGAGGTATTAGTTGGGTGCCCTTGCTGAAGCCTCCACACGCTCTGGCAAGCTGGACACACACCCCAGGACCTCCACACTAGACCACAATCCAGATCCAAGCAGGTTAAAGCAGGAACAATTACCCCTCAGACTGGTCACTTGGTCCCCCTACAGTCTGCAGGCCAGGAGCTGAAGCTGCCATGTGGGAGTAGCTGCACAACCGTGGCTCCTCAGCAGCTTCTCGCCCTGGGGGCAAAAGCCAATGCATTCCCAACTACTGGGTCTCAAAGTCCATACTGCACTGATTTCTTACTTTGTTCTTAGCATCTATGTGTTGATAATTCTGGACCACCACCACTGCTGGTGATCTGGAATCTCTCTAGCTAGAGGGTGGTCAGGCCCACCCTGGGGCTAACACCTCACCGTGGGGCTGGGCTTGGCTCCCAGAGTGCTGCACTGGAGGCTTGCTGCTGGCCTGCTGGGCTGTCCTCAGCGGGAGGTTAGCTTCTCTGTGTCATTTTGTGGGTTCTGTAGCTCCAAAGTTTGTTCAGTGTTCTCTTTTACATGAATTGGGTAAGGTGGAAGCCAGAGCTGTGCGGAGGACCTGCTTCTACTCTGCCATCTTGACTCCCAGAGGCCACACTTTCTAATCAATTTTAGGCAAAAAAAAACTTCTATTACAGCCTGTAAAAAGAATTAAAAAGTAATTAAATCCTTGGCAAATAAATCCTAAAGTATTGCGTTAGCAAAGTAGAAGGACCAAGTCAATTCAACATTTCCTTTTTGTTCGTGGCAGAACAGGACAGCAGAATGTCAAAATAACTTGGATGCTATCTTAAAAAGCCTATCTCTGTGCTTTTCTGATTTCTGGAGATTTTTTTTTAATATGGTCTAAAAATTAAAAAAAATAAGGACCAGAGTCATTCTCAGAGGTGCTCAGATCCTATGTCTTGACTGAAGTCTTTTCTTTGACAAATCCTAGGCTACAAAATAAAGTAGGGAAGGTGGGTAGAATGGTTAGCATTAGCTACACGATGAAGTTATACCTGCCTTGAACAAAGTCAGTACCTCTTATAAGACTAAATCCTCTGTGGATATGGTTGAAGAAAACTAGTATACTAATTAGGTCCCAGATTTCAAAGAACAGAGAAAAATCTTCATATTAAGGAGATTTTTTTTCAAAGTATATAAATTAATTTAGTGGACATATTCACACAAGAAGGATACAAGTCATGAACATCTACCTCACAGTCATTCCATGTTCCTACTTTCACTTGATCTAGGCAAAAAAAAAAAAAAAGTCATGTAAATAGTGTTATCTACAGGGTTGCTTATTTGAATTCCATTCCAGTTGGTGTGTTTGGTCCCCTGAATATTATCCTCAGGGTTCTTGGGGAAACTCTGAGGGGTTACTTTTTGAGTAATGGATTACTGTCATTAGTGAGTCTCCAGATTTCTACTAACAATCAGTACCCTTGATTAGCTTTTAGCAAAAAATGTTTTCTGAAAAGTCTAGGGCACATCCTTTCATGTACGTACCCATGGTCAGTAGACAGAGTGTTCACAAACTTACAGTACACAGGTAGTAAGGAATACCAGTAAAAAACATGTGGCAGAGGATGACTGGGCAACTACAAATTTTCTTGTTTTTATGTATAGTTAGGATGCTTAACTTAACCTTAACTTTCTCAACTAGTCACAAAGTTCCTGTGTCACTTGCCTTTTATCCAATGACCAAATCCTCTAAAATTTAAGACTTATTTACATAGTTTATACTTTGATTGACTGATTATATTTTGTGCAAATTTAGAGACATCTCCACTCCAAATGTTCATATGAACTATTTGTGTCTGACTTGTGATGGAAGCTTCTGAGCTTGTAGTGCCTAATCAGTCAAAGTCAGACACACTGTACTTTGACTCCAACAGAGTGATGTGATTTTGATCGTCTTTGAGAATGGAGTACAACAACCAACCAACAGACCAACAGACAAATGTGGGAGTATAACCCCACTGATACACATACAACTGCAACTCAGGCAACTGGCTCTATCGTGGTAAAAGAGCAGTTCCAGAAGGCACACAAACATTTGAGGTCATGTAGTTTTATATTGAAGTAGCAAAGAGAAATGGAACCTACCTAAATCTTGAGTAACAAGTCCTTTTCAGTAATTTTTCAGTCATGTATGACTCTTCATGACCCCACTGGGGTTTTCTTGGCAAAGATACTGGAGTGGTTTGCCATTTCCTTCTCCAGCTCATTTTACAGATAAGGAAACTGAGGCAAACAGGGTTAAGTGACTTACTCAGGGCCACAACTACTAAGTGTCTGAAGCCTGATTTGAACTCACGAAGATGAGTCTTCCTGAATTCAGGCTGCTGCCCTAACTGGGTCCTAGGCACCTTTAAATGCATGAATCATGAGTAGATCACATTAAGCTTAAACATCAACTGGAAAAATTCTCCTAAACTTCTGGATATTCTAACTGCCGGTTCTGTATCTTCCTCTGAGTAAGGCAGCCTGAGCTAATTAGCTTGAAAAAATATTTGGACTTTAACAGCCAGGTCTTTCAGACAGATTCTCCAGACACATACAATGAAATGAACACATAGGATGATGAATAGGGCCACTTTACTATTAAGCCTTTCATTTTTCTTTTTCTTAGAGGCAATTCATACACAGGGGAAAGTAGCTTGAGGCAAATAAGCTCTATAGGTTTGCATATATAGACAAAATGTGTAGACCTCTCTGAACTCTGGGACCCTTTAGAATTATGAAACACACTGTGACTTATCTGTCATTTGCTCCAGCAACATGAAACTATTTATGGTCTTACCTAACCTCTCTAAACATATAAAGTGTGCCCCAACCTTGACTTTGGTCAAGATTCTTTTCCATCCTTCTTTGAGGGTGTAGAGACTGTATCTACCTTGGTTTGATATACTTGTTTGCCAAAGCAACTAGATGGACTCTCTAGTACAACATTCCTCTAAACCAGGGGTGGAGAACCTGCAGCCTTGAAGCCATATGTGACCTTCTAGGTTCTCAAGTATGGCCCTTGTTTGGATTCCATCACAGGGCTGCACTTGAGTACCTAGCTGCATGTGGCCTTGAGGCCACAGGTTCCCATCCCTGCAAAAATCTTTGTAAAACTCTACCACATAGAACTTTTAGTTGCTTTAGGAAAAGTCATAAGGAAGGTATTTTGAATCATCCTGCCCTCCCCTTCCCATTACTACAGATACATGCAATGGACAAAGGGGTGTTAGGGAAAGGCTTGTGTCTCAAAGATTTTTGGCAAGTTATATAATAAATATCTAAACTTCTACTTTTCTGATTGGTTTGATTTTCATCAGTTTGCCGATCAAGGCTGATCTATAGGACACTAACCTCTCTGACTAAAAAATAGCACATAAGTAAGATTTGGAATTCTTTTGGTCAATTTCTGCAATTAAAACGATACCTCTGTTGGGACAAAAAAAGAAAAGCTTTGTGTTCAGGTTATTGGTCAGGTACTACTGTATTCTTTGTTATAGACACATCCTCCAGAAACCATTTTGATCAATTTATCATTATTCTAAATTCAAGCATTATTCTGCTCGAGAAATGTCCAAACTGTCAGGATCCCTTCATGCTTTTGGACATGTCTCTTCATAGGTCATTTTGAAGTTCCAATTTATAGGATTCTTGGACAAGGAATATTTTTCTTTTTCTTTTTTTGGAGGGGGGAAGACGGCAATTGGAAGGTCATATGGCTAGTAAGTGTTAAGTGTCTGAAACCAGATCCTCCTGACTCCAGGACCAGTGCTCTATTCACTGTGCTGTGTCACCTGTGCCCTGACAGGGGATAATTTACAATATAATAAAACATAGTTTAATATTTTGCTTTATCAAACCAGAATAATAGTTACTTAATGTCAGAGAATCATTTTCCTAAAACCTCCATGACTACTCTCTTGAAGGGCTCTTCCCATGAAAGGATCATAAATGATTTGAATTAACCAAAAACTTTTTCTTTCTCTTGAGGTGGTAGTTATCCCAATCCTCCAAGGATTAGGAAAAGGTTACTATTGTTAGGTGGCTCAACCTAGAGCCTTGTCTTTGTCTAGTCACTATCCTAATTACTTCAAGGGAGGAGACTTTTTCCTGGACTGATCAAAGAGTGAGAGGGTCATTTTTTCAGAACTGGTAGCAAAGAAAAACTGAAGAGAATTTCAGATTAGTCAAAGGCTTCAGAGTAGAATAGTTTAAAAACACTTTTAAAAAATCTTCTAAATAATGGGAGCTTAGTCAAAACTAGATATCTAGCAGTCTGCTTCTCTTCAGGTCTTACCTTCATGGTATCCTAGCTGGTATGCTATGGCAGCTATATGGTAGCTGGTCCTACCTTCATGGAATCCTAGACTTGAGTCTTTAGAGGTCATCCAAGTCAAACTTTGCCCCACCCAATGGGTGAAAACTCTTTATATCTCTAACAAATGATCATTCTGTCCCCTTTTAAAAAAAATTCCAGTGAAAAAGAACTGACCTTTCAAAGAGTCCACATCATTTATATACAGCTTTCATTGTTAAGAAAATATTTCTTATACTGAGCCAAAAGCTATCTTTCTGTAACATTCACCAATGGCCCCACTCTGGCACCAAGCAGGGTAAGTCTGACCAACTTTGAAATATTTGAAGACATCTATTACATGCTTCCCTAAAAATATGCTTTTTTCTAGGGCTTGAACATCCCTCATTCCTTCATCTGATGCTCATTATTTGATGTAGTTTCATGTCTCCTCAATATGCTAGTGTTAGCAATCTCCTTACCAATGTGCAAGTTAGTGTCTCTCCTAAAATGTGATGCTGATATAACATCTCTGCTCCAGATGTGTATGGTGATATTATACAAAGAACTGGGTATTATAGTCCAATGTGGTCTAACCGCCAGAAGACAGCAGGACCATCATTTATTTACCTTTTTCACTCTGCTTTGTTTCCCGGACTCCAAAGAATCTGAGGCAAATCAATGTCTTCTTTTTTGCTACTATCAAAGAGGAAGAGATTGAAGGCAGCTTTAGAGAAAAAATGAGAACATTTCCAAAATAGAATCCAGAATCTCCCTTCCCCCCATCATTCTTCTCTTTCAAACTTTCCCTCTTGAAAGAAATTCCATCTTCCTTACCATCTGGGTTAATAACCTCAAAATTTTCCATTCACTAAATTGCTGAATCCTGTCAAAAATTATACCCCCATTACCTCCATTGGATCTGTCCCTTTCTTTCTCTACTAACATGACTATCTCTCTAGTTCAGGCCATTATCAACTCTTGCCTGGACTGTCATAATAATGTCCTAATTGGGCTCTGTGCTTCCTGTTTCTTTTCCATCCTCCACACAGCTGCCAAAATGATCTTTCTCAAGCATAGGACTGACCATGTCACCCTCCCACTTAAAAACTTTCTTTTTTTTTTTTTTTTTAAGCAATTGGGGTTAAGTAACTTGCTCAAGGTTACACGGCCAGGTGTTTCTGGGTGGGTGCTAAGTGTCTGAGCCCGGGATTCGATCTCCAGGTCTTCTCAACACTAGAGCCGGTGCTCTTACTTGCTGTGCTACCTGGCCGCCCCCCACTTAAAAACTTTCAATAGCTTCTATTTTCTCCAGGATAAAATACAAATTCTTCAGCTTGACTTTGGATGGTATGCTAAACTTGGAATCAGGAAGACCAGAGACACAAACCATTTGTGTGACCTTGAGCAAGTCACTTAACCTTGCCTACCTCAATTTTCTCATCATAATAGCATCTATTTCTTAGGGTTGTTGTATGGATAAAATTAGATTATATATATAAGCACTTTGCAAACCTTAAAGTATTATATGAATATTAGCTATTATTATTGTTATTAATAAGATTCTCCAAAAATTGACTCCAGTCTATCTTTCTAAGCCTATTTCAAGTTAGTCCTTTTCATACTCTATGTTTCAGACAAATTGGACTAGTAAACTCTCCATGTTGACATTTTATTTCCCTATCTCCTCCCTTCTTCCTCAGATAAGTCCTTCAAAATCCTTCAAGGCATATAAGGCTCAGGTGCCACTTCATCCATGAAGCCATTCCAGCAAGTCCAGTTACTGGTGATCTCTTTGCTGGCTACATTCCAATGACCTTTTATTTATGTATTTGTGTCCCTCTGTATCCTCCCCATCCCCAGTAGAATGTAAGCTCTTTGAGGTCAGGTCCTGTTTCATTTTTGTCTTTGTAGGTCCAGTACCTAGCATGGTTTATACTAAGTATTTAAGAAATTTTTGTTGAATTTGTTAAATCATTGAGAATGATTGCAGCCTCAGAGTCTCAGATGCCAATTTGAGTGTGACAGAATGCCTGGATTCTGGGAACTCTATGCCTGCTAAATTTGTCCACAAGAGGGAGCTATGGACCTTTGTCATTCTCATTGTGCTACTGCTAATGGCAGAAATAGAGGAAATATATATATATATATATATATATATTTTTTTTTTTTTCCTACTAGGAGGGGGATGATCACTGAGGCTGAGATAGATCACTAATGATCCATTATAGAGAAAGAAAGATTGGTAGTGGTGATGAGGGTTAAGGAAAAAAGTCTTTCTTGCTGACTGTCAGTTGGAACCTGGATAAGACTGAGGGAGGGAATTGTCTCTTTTGTTCTTTCTACAGGGAAAACGCTGGGGGTGGGGGATGCAGTTTGGAAAAGAAAAGGAAGCTGAGGAATAAATAGATGAGAGGGTGGGGTGGGGTGGGATGAAATGGAGAGAAGGATTGAAGAAAGGGCAAAGAACATAATAATTATTGGGACTTTGAACATACTAGGGCAGACTCCACCTCATGCTGTAAGGAGCTTAAGAAGTGCCCAGTGTTGGTTAGCCCCAGTGTCGGTTTTTTCTGGTTTCTGCCTGGGGCTAGCACATCCTTAGTAATGCCATTTACAGCTAATCCAGGGGTTTTTGTCCAGTAAGAAATGAGAGAATCTGAAAGGAACCAGGATGCGGGCATTTGTTTTCTTCCACCTTTTTTTTTTTTTTTTTTTTGAGGGGAGAAGTGAAAAGAGTGGGAGCTTTTTTGGTTGAAATGAAAGCTTATCTGTGGTCTTGTATCTGCATGATTCCAGGCAGCAGGGAGCTGAATACCAAACATCTTTTATATTCTGAGGACTGAAAACAGGATTAAGTAGGGTGTGTGTGTGGAGGGGTGGGGGAGGGAAAGAGAGGAATGTGACTGTTGGAGCTGATTTTCCATAGAAAAATGGACAAATTGTCAGGGTGTGACTTGGCTTCTATGAACTGAGCATCATGGATTCCATTCCCTTCCCTTTTCCCCTGAGCGCTTGAGACTGGCTATAAGAGGATACTATAACAGAACAGACTGAAAATTGCAGGGGAGCAGGGGGCAAAGGGGACTCAAACTGATGTGCTTCTTGGAGTACCTTTAATCACATATATTATGAGGGAATTGGAGTAGGAAACCAGCAAATTCTCCAATTGACATTCACTTGGAATTTTTTTTTTTCATGATTAATTACCCTCCGTAGGGCTGGATCTACCTTTAATGGTTGAAAAATAGAAATGCCCAAGAAGATATTTCTTTTCTGAGTAAATAGGCAGGACAGGGGCTCAGCTGGGCCAAATCCTCAGGAAAAATCTTCCCAGCAGCACAATGAAATCCAGCAAGCCCCAAGCAAGTGAGCAGAAATGGAGACAAATGTTACTATGGTGACCAACTGCCTGTAGTCTCATCATTCCTCTCTGGGCAGCCTGTGCAGCTATTGTTTTTTGGTATAGCTCTATCTTGTGACTCCTTGTCCTTGAAAGCAGATCTGAGCAGTATATTCTATATCTGTGGTCCTAATGGATGGGTCACCCTATTGGGGGGTTGAGGTGGGGAGCCAAGGACAGAAGTAAACTACTATAAGTCATAATTTGTTGATGCTGTTGTTCTGTGCAGTTAAAAATAGGATTTCCTTAGACTGGTATTCAAGGCCCTAAGTGCTTAGGTTCTACCTGCCTTTCTGTCTTTACTCTATTATCCCAAACCAAAGGCTCTGGGTTTTTATAAACTGAGTTCAATCTTGGAGGCTACTCACAAATCCCTCTTTGGCTCATGACCTAACCCGTGTTTTCCCTTGGAAACATCAGAATTTAGATTATGTCTAGGTCTCCATGAAGAAAAGAAAATGACCCTCAATCTCCATATAAGCATTCAGGCGCACAGTATGTTAATCAGGGAAGGCTTTATTTAACTGGACAAAGATTATAAAACAGAACCCAAAATATACCTGAACAATCAGAAGAGTCAAAACAATTATCTCTCTCTTTCTCTCTCTCCCCCCACCCCTTACCACTACCACCACCACCACCACCCCCTTCTTCCTGTATCTATATAGTCTTTCAAACTTATAGTACTAGCATGGGGCTGAGTCCCCCACACTCACCAATAACTGGATTGTTAGACTTAACTCAAGCAACACACCTCCTGTGGTAAACCCCACCTCCCTCAGTGACTTCTATCCAAACTTAGGTTGAGGCTCCTTTACCAGGGGAAAGAAATAGGAATGGTGAGAGTATCACCCTCCTTGTCCCGGACCTGCAGAGTTCACATGACTCACAGGAGGGCAAGGTCTGGGTTTGCTCCTCCACATCGAGTCTCTGGCCCCTCTCCTGCTCTTTGAACTCCTCTCCTGGAAGCTCCCTGCAGCTCCAACGTTGCCACTCCACTGGTGTTGGCTCATGTTCCAGCAATCCCAGGTTGGCCCAGGAACTCTTTGCTATTTTACATCTGCCTCTTTCTGTTGCCATCTCTTGGGCAATGTCCTTTGAGCTCTTTTGGGGTTCCCTAAAAGCTAAGTGGTACAGCAGATAGAGTGCTGGACCTGGAATCAGGAAGGCTGCTCTTCATGAGTTCAAATCCAACTTTGGACACTTGTTATCTCTGTGACTCTGGGCAAGTCACTTAACCCTGTTTGTCTCAGTTTCCTCATCTGTAAAATGAGCTGGAGAAGAAATGGCAAACTACTCCAATATCTTCGCCAAGAAAACTCCAAATGGAGACATAAAGAATCATACATGATTGAACAACAACAAAAAGGATCACAAGGTTATTCAAGCCTCTTGTAGGAAACTAGTTTGTGTGGATCTGACTGGCTTCTTTCTAGCCCATTTAGCTCTGGTTCTCTGCATCTTTCTTGCTCTTCAATTCTCCTTTTAAAGACCACATCCAAGATTGTAGTTCAGGTATTCCTTTTAGCCTGGACTTAATTGAGCATCTTCAAATGTGGTGTTAAAGGATCAATAGGCACTGAGAACAAGATAAATTCTTACTTTGTTAAAGAAATATCTATGCCAGAACAAAGGCCTCTTTCTGTTAACAAGCAGTTAACAACAAGAAGTTAACCTTGTCCAGGGAATATCAAAGAAGATTTTACCAATCTCCAAAATAGGATCGTAGTATTCAGAGCTGGAAGGAACTTATTCAAACATTATATGAACCATGATACAGCAAAACTGGTCTTATTCTTTGTCTCCAAACAGGTCACTTTCCTACTTCTATACCTTTGTTATACTTGATGCCTTTGCATTTCCATGCCAAAGTTCTCCTGCCCCATGCACCCATACATACAACTCCATTTCCCCCCTGTAAACAATTCTTATTCTTCAAAGCCCAACTAAAATTTCATCCTTTTCATGAAGCTTTCCAAGCTCATTCTATCCCATAATGTTGTCTTCCCATTTTGAAGAGATCTCCTAACACTTATCATCTGTAAGTGTTAGGGATTTTCAAATATGCTCTGGAGTCTTGGAGACCCCAGCAAGGGACAGTTTAACACACAGATATCTCCTCTATGGAAGCCAGAGCTTAAATCCACTAAAATGGACAGTATAAGGGAAGAGCCAACAAACAGAATTAGAGAATGCCAGGGGGCCTTTTGGAGATATTGCCTTTTAGGCAAATTCTATGATCTTTCCTGTCTTATCGCTCACCCTATTGTGGGAGAGAGTGAGCACATGTTACAGAAACTTACCAAGGAGGTATATTGTTGAGGAAAACCCTGTTTCTTTGGGTAGCTCATAACTCAGTAACTTCATTGTCTTCCTTCTGTCTCAGTAACATCCACCTAAATTCCTTGATGAATAAAATTTCTATGCTGAACAGATACTCCTACTACAAAGCTTGAGTTAATGTACTCTGTGTTGACTGTCTGACTTAATCCTTAGTATCAATGATCATACCTAATACTTTCAACTTCTAGCTTAATTGATGCATTTTGAAATCTATCCTTTAACTTCAGTCTGTCTGTCTATCTCTTATCTTCCTGTATTTGGACTCTAGATCCTTTCTGTGAACAACCTCGTCTTAGTTTATGATTAGTAAACAAACTCTCACCTTCTGTCTATAATCAAATTACTTACATTTAGCCTATATCATAGAACAGTTCTAGTATCCATACATCTTCTGTATGCTAGAGATTTCCATATTCAAAATAAACTAAAACTGTCTCAGAACTCTGAGTCAGACAAACTGTTTCTTAGAATTTAGAGCTAACAACTCAGCAACTAAATTGCTCCACATGAAAAGGCAGTACCTTAAAGGGATAATATGTTATACTTATTATGTATAAAACATAGTTCCTGCCCTCAAGGAGCTCATACTCTAATAGAGGGCTATGAAAAGGACATAAATTACTAGAATATGGAGCAAAATGTGATAAGTGTCTGTGATTATCTACCAGGGCTCTACTTCCCCTTCTGTCTCTCTCTCTCCCAACATGGGATAGGCTAGTTTTTCCCTAAAATCAACAAAGCTATCTCTGTGATCTGACAAGGCTTCCTGGTAGCCACTGGCCAGTGACTTCTTGATCATCTAAGGGCTCCATGAGATCAGGTTCCCTGTAACCATTGTGGATTGAATGGCCTAAGACTTTGGGAATCACTACTCCCTGACTTGTTAATCAGAAAAGTTTCCATATGAAAATAAACCAGGGGTATAAGTCTACATGAACTAAATGCTATGGTATCCTGACTGAATAGAATTTCTGCATTATGGTTCTGTAAACCTCCTTTTGTTAACTGTTAAGTGACCTATGAGTATCTCATTTTGTTCCACTATTGAACCTGAACAAACAGGGTATTTATTGGTCTGAGTGAGACTTGCTCAAAACAGTGCCTTGAGACATACCAACGGAGTACTGTAGCGTTTCAGAGGAGTGACTGATTCTAAAGGAGGAAAAGGGAAGAAGATCCTTTTACTCACTTCCCTCCTCTCAATGTTCTCCTGGTTCTTGTCTACTCAAATCCTTTAGACCCAGGTTCACAATGGGACAATTCTCTATAAAGATAAGTGACTTTAGAGTTGAAAGGGTCAGATACCTGAGTACAGCCAATGCCATTATTTTATGGATGAGGGAACTATAAAATAAGGCCTAGAAAGAAGAATAGTCTTGAAAATGTTTTCATATAGTTAATAGAGTTGGCTTTGATTCCAGGTCTTCTGGAGAGGCAGTCTGGAGCCCACCTTAGAGATGGGCTAGACAAATGAATGAAAGAACAAACTGATGAATGAATGAAAAGGACTTAATAGAAGATAACTAGGTCTTAGTGCTAAGCACAATGCTAAACACTGGGTATACAATAGAAAATTGAGATGTTCCTACCCTCTGTTATATTTTAATAGGCAAGTGATAGCTTGGGTAGAGAGTTTTGGTCTGTCAATGGTGGGTAGAATCATAGGGCAATTGATTGTCATATCCTTTCCAGAATTGCTTCTGAATGGGGATTGGAAGAAAAACCACACAATAATGGAAAAATGAAAATAAACTTAAAGTACAAGGGTAGTTACATGTGTATAGAAGACATTTGTGGCAAAGAGGTAACCAACAACTGTTTCCTGGAAGTCCTTTTCTCTCTTTGTAGAGTTCTCATGAAGTTCTCCTTCGGTTAGCTCATTGCTGGGCTTTGAAGGTCAATGCTTCAGTATTGTCAAGCTGCCATTCCTCAATATCCCATGAGAGTCATGATCACTAAAACTGCCTTTTCTCCAGGGGCTAAATGTGTTATCTCTTACTAATCCAGTCTTTCTGTTCTCAGCTGGAGGCACTGTCTGCTGCCGGTCTAAATTTTTAGATGACATGGTGACTGGAGGTTGGGGTGAGGGGAGGTCAGGAAAAGCCCTCCCTTCCTAGGGGCTTACAAATATCTTTTTTTTTTTTTAAAGCAGTTGGGGTTAAGTAACTTGCCCAAGGTTACACGGCCAGTTATTTTGTGTGGGTGTTAAGTATACCGATCCCAGGTCCTCCTGACTCCAGGGCCGGTGCTCTTACTGTGCCACCTGGCTGCCCCTACAAATATCTTTTAAGAGCTCTGAGCAATTCAATTACCCACAAAAATTCCTGGGGATCAGTGATGAAGCACGCTACCCACCTCCTGACAGAGAGGAATGGACTCATTATGCAGACTGAGACATATTTTTGGATGTGATCAATGAAGAAATTTGTTTTGCTTGACCATGCATTTTTGTTACAAGGATTTTTTTTTCTTTTCCCCAATGAGATAGGAGGTGGAAGGAAAAGAGATTTTTGTGCAATGAAAAAAATCTAAAGCTAAAACACAAATGTATATTTTGCCTCTCCAATTAAGAGACTAAATGACTACCCCTTGTGGGTAGGAACCATGCCATATACTATTCCTATTCTTTAGCAGCAAGCAGCATGATCCTCATACAAAGTAATCACTCTTGAACATCACAATGTGCCTCTCATTCCATCCTTAGTCCCTCTACCTCCGGAAGGTTAAAATTTTATGTATGACTGTAACAGAATATTATAATAAAGGAAAACAATTCTTGTTGACCCGTGAGGATTCAAAACAGAAAAAGGAGGCAATAGAGTTGCTGATAAACTGCAGTTTTGTTTGTCTAGGAAACCTCTGGATGCTCTTGAAAACAGAATGTCTTCAGGATAAGAAAAAGGACTTGTGTCAATATTTTGTCAAATGGGGAACAATGCTTGGAAAAAAGAAGAAATCAGAGTTGTGTGATCAAGGATATAAAAATTACGGTGATTTTAGGGGAATTTTGTAGTCTTATAGGCAAGCTGCATATGTTTAGCCTATACATTCCTGCATTCTAGGGGGCAGCTAGTTGGTGCAGTAGATAGAATTCAGGACTGGAATCAGGAAGAGTCATCTTCTTGAGGTCAAATCTGGCCTCAAAACACTTACTAATCCTGTAACCCTGGGCAAGTCACTTAGCTGTGTTTGCCTCAGTTTTCTCATCTGTCAAATGAGCTGGAGAAACATATGGTAAACCACTCCAGCATCTTTGTCAAGAAAACCCCAAATGAGGTAAAAAAGAGTGGGACACAACTGAAAAATGATTCTGGCTACTGCATATGACAATCAATAAACTTTTCATTAACTTGATATAGTTTCTATCTCATGTTTACTACCAAACACTTCTTACCTTCCCCCCTCCCCACATAAAGCCCTTCCTAGTATGCCCTGGCCATAAGGACTGGGGTAGGGCTTATATCTCACATCAAGTTTGGCTCCTCTTTGTTGCTGCATTCCAAAGCTCAGGAGTTTTGGTGCTGATGAGCAGGAAGTCGGCAGAATGGTTTGGACCATTCAGAAGAAAGAGAGGAATAACAGAGGCCAGACTTAGAGTAACTAACCTTTCTTCACTTTGGCACAGAGTAGAGAGGTGATAACTAGTTTTAATGGGGCATGATGCCTTTAAGATCATGGACAGTTTGGGGAGTTATTTTTAAAAATATAACTCCTCCTCGCAAACTGAAAGGATGGTGAGGGAGAAAGAGTACCAGTGAATCCTAGTGCCCATTATAGGTATAGGATATTAGCATTTAGAGCTACCCTCATTTTGTGGATGAGGAAACAGGCCCAGAGAATAAAGTGACTCACATTTTCAGGGCTTTAAGTCCAGATCCAGCTCTCTTCCCATGAAATCATAGGGATTCCAGGTCCATTCAAGATAAGACTTGGAGAAAATGATGGGTTCTTTTCTTCCCTAGCACCTTTGCAGGTAGCCTGCTTTGTCTTACAATGACTCCCTTTTCTCTGTACCTACAACCTCTTCCCATGTGCATAGGACCATGCAGATGCTATGCCACAGGCTGCTGAGTTCTACCCTAGGCCTAGTTGCTCCATCTATTTCAGGAAGGAAATTTAGTTTTTATAGAGGTCTTTGAGGAGAGCTGTGGGTAGAATCAGCTGCCCAGAGACGCAGTGGACCTGGAAAGGAATATTTCACCCTCTGAAGAGGGAAGGAATGAAGATGGTCTGGCCCAGCAATGCCACCTCCTCCAGGAACTGGGAGGGAACCTTAGGCTCTGAGGCCCCTGACTGTCTGCTAACTTTTCTTCAGTATTGGATTTCCATTTGCAATAAAGAAACACTTGAAACCAGGAGGCCTTGATGGACAGAAGCTCATCTTTCCTCCTGTTGTCATAGCCTCATTTGCTGCTACTAAGTCAGCCCCTGCAGGCTTTTGTTCAATTAAGATATCTTGTGCCTGATGCATTGTGATCACAATGGGGTGCGAGGATTTTGTGGTACTAGATACATGGGCTTCCTTTTTTGTCTCTGGTCCTTTATTAACCTCAGTTTTGAACAAGGATAACAATAGGCTAGGAACCCTTAGGAGAGAAAAGATTCAGCACTAAGGAAGAGAGTTTTTATACTATGTTAATTTAGTAATTACTTATTAAGCACCTACTATGAACAACAGCCCAATGGTGGAAGCTTGTTGGGCTGGGGGCTGGGGTGGGTATGTGTAGAGATACAGAGTTGAACAGCTGCCTCATTCCCCAAGGAATTCACAGTTCAGTAGCAGAGAACAGTTATGCAAATAAGCTAAATACATAATGGAGCTTGAGAAGTGCTTAAGAGAGAGGTCCATGATTGGAGATATCAAGGGAGACTTTGTGGAGGAGCTGACATTGGAGCTGGGTCTTACAGGATTTCAACAGACAGAAATCCAGGTGAGAGCATTTCAGGTATAGGGAACTAGAATAAAGGTAAAAAGATGAAAAAAAAAAGTTCCATGGGCAAAGAGTTCAGTATGAAATGGATCACAGGGTTTTTGGAAAGTAGTAGTATGTAACATACAGTAGTATGAAACAAAGAGAACTTTTTTTAACCTCCTACAAAGATATATTTACATCAAAGGTATAATCACAGATATATAAACTTATTCCTCAGTATGTGGGACTTAATCTTCTCCCTCCTTGTACCACCTCAGTCTCTGGGGAAGGGAAGGGGGTTAGACTCTTAGCTCAGCTCAATTCCTATGCATCTTGTTTTTGTTGCTCAGTAATGTCCCACTCTTAGTTGACTGCATTTGGGGTTTTCTTAGAGAAGATACTGGACTGATTTGCCATGTCCTTCTCCAGCTCATTTTACAGATGGAGAAAGTGAGGCAAACAGGGTTAAGTGACTTGGCTAGGGTCACACACAACTCATATGTGTCTGAGGCCAGATTTGAACTTGGGTTTTCCTGACTCCAGACCCAAAGCTCTATTCATTGTACCACCTAACTGTTCCTATAGAGTGTAGTCTCAATTCCAAGTTCAAAACTTTGACAGGGCTTGAATCCTGGGCAATGCTGGCTTCTCTGCTGGGCTGACTAGCTGAAATATCCCAAGCAGAGCAGGTCTCCTTGGCCTCATGACAGGTGTTCTCTGTTGTTCACTTTTTCAAGTTGTTTGTTTTACTTTATTTTTCCATTTTTTCCTCCCTAGTTGCTTGGGTTAGAATAGGATTTTTACAAATATAAAGCCGGTGATAACCTAGAATACACTGTAAAATGTATTTGTTTAACTCTATATTTTTACCCTCTAGGCCCACCAGCCATAGTAGACCTGGGCCCGCAAAAAAGACTATTAATTTGAGGCTGTATCAGGATTGCCAAGATACTTTACATGTTAGTTAGCTGGTTACTAAGAATTGTGCCTCAAGGATCTGGTGGAGGTGTTTGAAAGGACAATCTTGGGCCTTTCCAGGACTCCAGAATGGTTATATGTATGTAGCAGGTAAAGGGCATAGCACTGATATAGCACCTATGTTCTCCTCACTTTCTGTGCTTTTCATTCACCTCAACTTAAATCTCCCTCTAGCTGGTAGTTCTAAGTGGTTTTCTCAGAGGGTAAGCCCAGTCAGTGACACCACATGGCTAATCCTGGTGTGCTCCTGGGAATACACTCCGCTATTTACAATAATAACTCCTGAGCCCCAAACTGAGCTTTACATTTACATTTACAGAAATCAATCACAGTGACTCCATTAAGTATTTTTTTCCCTCAAGAACTGATTTTATTTGGGTAGGTAACTGACTGAGGGAGTCTCATTTGTAACCAAGATGGAATTCACAGTATGATGTTATGTTCACACTTCAAAAATACATCTGTATGTATAGGAATTTGTAAATAGATATAAAATACATTAGTTTCCAAGGTCCTCTTTTCATTTTCTTGTCTCCCCCCTCAAAAAAACCCACCAAACAAACTCCCCCTACTCCAAATTCAGTAAGGCCAACCTGTCCAAAACAATTTTAAAATTAAAGGATTGATAATAGCAGTTAAACCAGGGGTGGGGAACCTGCGGCCTTGAGGCCACATGTGGCCCTTTAGGTCCTCGAGTGAGGCCCTTTGACTGAATCCAAACTTCACAGAATGTTCAACCAATGTTGTGTGAAGTTTGGAGTCAGTCAAAGTCACACTTGAGGCCCTAAAGGGCCACATGTGGCCTTGAGGCCGCAGGTTCCCCACCCCTGAATTAAACCAAGAAAGTCTGACAACAGCATTATGTATCACTGGAGAATATTACTGAAGGAAAACAGAGTTTTGACTTTAGATGATACTGGATTATTTGTTTTTCTTTAAAAGTAGGTACTGATTTTTGAAAGGAAATTTATTCCTTACAGATAACTATTGAGCCAATATGATTGATTAACATGTTCATTAGTATAACATAGTCCAGTTCAGTAACAACTGACTTAATCAAGTGTATAAAGTTAGATTATAATTGGTTTTGCAATGGTTATGTGAGAAATCTCTGTAATTTTTAATACATGCTGTAGAAGGCCCATTAGAGTTCAAGTTCACCATTCTATTCCCTTTCTGTATTGTAGCTGTCTAGCACTATACAAGGTACCCTGCTGTTTAACTATTTTGCTATTTAAACTATACTTTAAAAGTAAGTGATTTTTTAAAAACAATGAAAAAATAGTTTTTGATTAAAAAAAGAGTAAAGGAGAGAAGAGGCATAATTTTATCTCATCCAAGCTACACATCCCAATCCTCCAGAAAGGAGGCATGATAAGTGGGGGGGATGGAAGGTGGCACTGGGGGTTGCCCACTGTGGAGTACAGCTATAGGAAGGTAACTGGCAGGTGGCATCCCAAGCCCTGGAAGAGGGAAAAGCAGCATAAGTTGGATGCAATTGTGGAAGTGGAAAGTTGGAGTTTTATGTTGGTGGGTGTAGCGGCAAGCACCCCAAGCGCGTCCTCACGGTTTGCTGCCCATACAGGTTCTTGGATCTGCTTTGTTAAAGGAAAGCAACTCAAAATGGGTTAACAAGCTTACTTTAATCAGTCAGACATATATCGTTTACCTTGTTCAGGGGAAAAAGGTCAGCACCCCAAACTTCAAAATATACAGACAGAATTATCAAGACATTAACAGATCAAGTAGACAGCTTTCCAAACTGTCCAACCATTACATCCATACCCAGTCAACATCTGGGTTTCCACATCTGGGTTTTTCAAAGCTGGGGGACTCTCAACAACGGCTTCCCAGAATTCAGATCAAATCACAGAACACTTCTCAAAGTGAGTCCCAAAACAAAGCTACACATCAGGGCTTATATAGCCTTCTCCTGGCTCAGAGAATGTAACAACCTTATTGACTCACTGGCCAATCAAGAAGTATCTACTGAAAAACAAGCCTCCCACCCCAGGCTTCAGGTGCACTTTAGCCTAGGGGCAGGGAAGATCTTTAAAATTTACATTCGCATTACAATGGGATAGGATATCCAGGGATTGGTAGAGGATGTTGGGTAATGGAAATGATGTTGGGGGAGGTAGGAAAGTTGGTGGGAGTTAGGAAGATTATACATCAAGATGATAGGGCAAGTGAGTGGGTGATCTATATGCTAGAAGCAGAGCCTCATAGGATGGTCCTTCTGTCTTCATCATGGATTTTTTGACATGCTGGAATTTGTAGTTGACATTCCAGTGATATATCTGGAAGGTGGTGGGTGTGGGGGTGGGAGTGGTGAGGAATATGAGAGGTGGCTGATGTATGGAGGCAAGATGACTGGGAGGAGGAATCTGAATTTTTGGTAGATCTCCAGCCTCCGCTGTACCAATCTGCTCTTCCTCTCTCGTTGAAACTGCAGCTGGGAGGGTTGGCTTATGTTCTGGAGGCAGATTACAGGGAGTATTGGTGGGTGTAATCTTAATTTTGGGGATTTTAGATGGTGGTGGCTCTGCTTCCTTATTGTCTTCTTTAGGAGAATGGTTTCTTGGATTGCTATGTTTGCTGCTTTTTGTTGTCTGCTGGGACTCTTTCTGTTGTGTCTGTAACTGTTCAGAACTTTGAGGTTGCTGTGACTTTTACTGAGGGCACTGAAAAGATGGTGGTTGCTGTAATTGATGAGAGGTATGATGAGGCATTTGGTATTTAACTTATGAATAGAAATCCAGGATCTGGTAGCAGATATCTTCTAGTATATCAACAGGTACTTTTTTTTTTTTTTTGCTTTTTGGAGGGGGGAAGGTAGGTCAGTTGGGGTTAAGTGACTTGCCCTAGGTCACACGGCTAGTTTTGTGTTGTGTCTAAGGCCAGATTTGAACTCAGGGCCGGTGCTCTATTCACTGTGCCACCTAGCCACCCCAAACAAGTACATTTTGAACAAGCTGGTTCCATCATCTCTATACATTGGTTTTGATGTTCATTTCTGAAGTTCATATTTGCATAAACTGTCTGCTAAGGTATATGATTGTGACTGCTAAGATCTCAGATTTCCATTGTGGTGATAATGTAGTCCACAAACTGTCGTTTACAAATGTCCATGTTATTTAAACCAGCTTTTGAGTTTTGTTTTTATCTCCTTTGAGTTGTTTGGCATATTTGAGGAAGAAATTGGTAGGGATGTTCCACTTGCAAATCAAACTTTATGGTCTGTAATAAGATACTCTCTAGAACCATAACTTCTTCCTATGGGTCATCTCCAAACTGACCAAATTATAAATTATTTAATAAGCTATGAGCTGTTTTGATAATATCTTTATATTTTTTAGAAGTTTCTTCTACTTTTCCTGCAAAAGAGAGACCACACAATTCTGTCACCTATCTTGGAAATTGAATGAAACATATAGAAGTGATGAAAACAAATTATTTTAGTAGCCAGGATATCATTGTATAGTCCCAATTGAAGATGAGTCTGGAACCTTCTCAGTGGTACCAGGTTTTAGTGGCTGGATCCAGTCCTTATAACTGTGGACATGCATGAGTCAAGTCTTTTTCAACACAATACCAGCATGGTTTTGTGTGGTCCAGATTTACTGAAGTTACTGAAGAGCTGAAATTTGCTTTATTTTCCTTCATTTATTGAAGTAAGCTTGTTTTTATTCAAAAGGTTTCCTGAAAATGTCAGAATTCTGCCACCTCATGAAGTCCTCCTTAGGACATCTCTCATCACCCAGGGTGAAATGACTATGGGGTGCTAAGGAGCACAGCATCCTATTTGGGGGAAATGTCACCATTGAGTCCTAAACATAAAACATTTACTGCAAAAGCAAGAATAATCATACATAGCATTTACTTAATAGAAGGCAAAAATAGGAATAATCAAAACACAACAGTCTATCTGCAAACCTAGCTAATTTTTTCACCAATCACTGTTTCACTGTGTCTTTTGGAGGACAGGAGAACAAGTGGGTACAAATTAGCAGCGAGTTATGTAAATAAAAAAAATGAAAGTATTAAAGCAAATCACAATTTTGGACTCTGGAACTAGATGTTTGTGGTCTATTTAGGGAACAATATGCAACTGCACATCTCTTGCTCTTCTTCTAAGTCTTTCCATTCTCCTTCTGGAAGAATCAATCAATAAACAAGCATTTATTAAATACCTACATAAATATCAAGAACTGAGCTAGGTACTGGGGCTGTAAGAATAAAGATTGAAGTAATCCTTGCTCTCAAGGCATTTAGATTCAAATTGAAAGAAACAAGAAGAGCATACATAAATACTCATGCATAGATAGAAAATGAATAAATGCAAAACTATCTAAAGTCCTTACATACAAGGTAGTTTGGCTGGGATGTTTGTAGTAGTTGGGGGTAGGGTGGGAAAGAGAAAAGGCTTAATACAGAAGATGTTGCTTGATTTGTGTCATAAAGAGAGTGACTCTATGAGGTAGGGGTGAGGAAGGAGTATATTCTAGGAATAATTTGGGATGGTCAGTGCCAAGCTGCTTCTCTGCAATGTTCAGGCTGCTAAAGCAGTAATACGCTTTGAGATCTGCATAGCTTACCACCATGACTCCCTTGTTAGACACTGCTGAGGCAGTATGGCACTCTTTCAGTGAAAAGCAGTTTCCTCTGATTGGGGCATCTGCAAAGCTATTCAGGTTGGCTCTCTATAGCCTTCAAGGAATTTTCTCTCTTGAGCCATAGAGGACAATAAAAGACAAAATAAATAAAAATATATAAATAATTTTTTTTAAATAATGAAAATAAATAAAAAATATAAATACATTTTTAAAAAAGGTCTCTCCTGTCACCCGAACTGGAGAGAAGGGGAGTCTTTTCCTACCAGCTCTTCACACAAAGTAGCATGCAACTTTCTCCAATCAGCTCCCAGCATATATGGTTTTCCTGTTCTCAGCTTAGCATCAGCTGTGGAGCCTGCCTATCTCTAGTCAGCTGGGCACAGCACCTGCAACACCCTCAGTTCCATTAGCTTTTGTTGGCTTTCTTTCAGCTTTTCTTCTCCCTGCTACTCAACTCTGTTGACTTCTCTAAACAACGTCTCTTGTTATCTTCTCAGCTCATTTTTGAAGCAGTTTGTGATCTGGCTTCTCAAAGTATGGATTTCCAAGATTCTCCAGTCTGAAATCCCACTTCTATCTTAGGCTGAGAAACCCCAAATCCATGTACAACACAAATAGTCTCCATATATCTTCTGTAGTCCCCTCCAAAGTTTTTTTAGATTTTACTAGCAAACAAAACTTCTAAGTACTAAAAATAGTTATATGCAAATTAGTTGCTGGGAAACATTTTATTACAGCCATCTCTAACATGTCAGTACTTTTGCCTCTGAGATGCTTTTACTCAGGTCCTCCGAATATTTTTACCCAAGGAGCTGTTTCAGCATCAAGGAGCCTGAGGGCATCTGAGTAGGAGAAGTAGGAGGATTAGTGCTATGTGCTACAACAGAGTTCAGCCAGAGAACTGAGGAACAAGGGGAAATCGGACCAGAGGTGAGTTTATGTGGTGTGTGTGTGTGTGTGTGTGTGTGTGTGTGTGTGTGTGTGTGTGTGTACAGCTGTGTGGCACTTCATTGAGTTTCAAGAAAGGAGCCTAGTATCCAACTTGGGCCACTTGTCCCCCAAACCCCCAGAATCCCCTTGGGGTAGAGATCTAGGCTGGTGAACCATGAAGCTTTGCACTCAGTTGACATCTTTGCCTGGCATACTGCTATACACTTGTAAGTCAGGTGGATTTTAGTGTGTGTAAAGTGGATTTTTGCTATTCTTTCTTATAGTTTAGTTCCTAGGATACATAACCATAATAATCTCTTATTCCCAAGTGTTAGATATGAGTTCTCATGATCATGGTTCAAAACATCACCAACGCTTGTGCAGTGTTATATAATAATAAATAATACAAACATTTGTGCTTAAAATTGTAAATATCTCCTGCGACTGCATAGTGAGATACAATGGTGAGATAATGTAAACTTGTGAGGCTACTGCTGGCACTATGCCTACTTTGTCTGTTGCCCTATAAAGCAAGTGGGCACTGGTCACTGAGTGGGGAACCCTTAGGGTTGAATGAACAAGATGAAATACTGTACATGCCTTGATCTGCCCCCATCAAGGTTTGGGGAGAATCTGTGTTTGCCTCAACTGACCCCCACTGAGGCTTGGAGGGACTTAGGGGAAGTACACAAATTGTGCCTGACTGACCCCATAGAGATATAGGGGTAGTTGCCCCCTCTTCATGCTGGCCCCTGTGAGAAGGGTGATTAGAGAATGCTATAGGAGTTAGTGCTCCCATTATCAGCATCTCCTTTTGAGAAGACTAGAGTAGAATAAAGTAAGATTATTAACCCCTCCGAAGCTGTCTGTCCTGTGCTAGCAGCCCTCTAGTGTTTCCACCTGTCTTACAACACTTCAGAAAGAATTGGTGTCCACACCATAAAGCTAGTAGGAATCTTGGTCCCTGTAGCCTACCACTTCCTGAATAGGGTACAGCTCCTAGCGCCAAATCCTTGACTCTCACTCTAAATTCAGTTTTGTCATTGAACTCTGTCATGCACTTCTTCTGTGAAGCCATTGTGAATGGTGGGGAAGAAGAGAGATAAATCTCTTCATAATTTTTTGTGGAACTCTTATAGAAGCAATTGGCAGCTAGGTATCACAATAGTTAGAACTCTTGGCCTGGAGTCAGGAAGACCTGAATTCAAATACAGTCTCAGACACTTACTAACTGTACAACTCTGGGCGAGTCACTTAACCTCTCTTTGTCTTAATTTCTCATCTATAACATGGGAATCATAATAGCACTTGCCTGGCAGGGCTGTTGTGAGGATTAAACAATATATATAAATATAATATATATGTATACATATATACAATATATATAAAGCACTTAGCATAGTGGCTGCAATGTATAACTCTGTAAGTTAAAATATATTATTATATATACATATAACATATACCTAAATATAATATACTAATATAAATTATTGTCTAAATATTATTATTATTAATCCTAAAATTTGACTGTCTTAATTCTTGCAGCTAGATTACTAGTGGGATTGACTCCTAAATTTTTTCTTTCCTTTTTTTAAGCTCTCACTCCACATTTGTATCAGTGAATGGAAAGGGAAAAGGTACCTGGCTCACCCATTGTCTTTGCCTTACATCCAGCAAATTGGCAAAGATGACAAAAGATGGGATTGTTTCTCCTCTCTGCTCCTTCCCTTCCCTCCTTTCCACTCCCTTCTCCTTCCCTCTTTTCTTCTCCTCCCTGCTCCTGTCTTGGGGTTTATGGCTAGATTTCTTTCTTAGGGTATAGCAGCAAGCACCCCAAGCGTCCTCAGGGTTTGCAGCTACCACAGGTTCTTGGATCTGCTTTGTTAAAGGAAAGCAACTCAAAATGGGTTAACAAGCTTACTTTAATCAGTCAGACATATATCGTTTACCTTGTTCAGGAGAAAAGGTCAGCACCCTGAACCTCAAAGTATACAGGCATAATTATCAAGACAGAAACATCAAGTAGACAGATTTCCAAACTGTCCAACCATTACATCCATACCCAGTCAACATCTGGGTTTCCACATTCTGGGTTTTTCAAAGCCGGGGGACTCTCAACAACGGCTTCCCAAAATTCAGATCAAATCACAGAACACTTCTCAAAGTGAGTCCCAAAACAAAGCTACACATCAGGGCTTATATAGCCTTCTCCTGGCTCAGAGAATGTAACAACCTTATTGACTCACTAGCCAATCAAGAAGTATCTACTGAAAAACAAGCCTCCCACCCCAGGCTTCAGGTGCACATTAGCCTAGGGGCAGGGAAGATCTTTAAAATTTACATTCGCATTACATAGGGCCATGTCCTAAACCCAAATCATTCTGACTGTCATTGATTGGTCAACAATAGGTCCCAGCCCAACCCCCACTTAGGGGTCACTGATGGCTCAGAGTGAAAGTAAATAGCAATTATTTCTGTTTTGGCCACAAACTCCGAGGGTCTTCCTCTCCCACATTGATTTTTTTTCTTTGACTCACTTCTTACCTAACATTTATCACTGAATGGGTATTGCCTCAGTCACATTGAGACCTGGAAAACACCTTAGCTTAAAAAAGCCACAGTCTCCCACTGCATCCAGGACCATCTCCGGTCATCCTGATCTATATTTTGCCACTGGATCCTAATGCTCTGGATGAGAGAGTGAAACTGGTAACTTTACATCCCTCCTGATGTCATGATCCTCTTCAAGAATGAAGGACAAACAATAACCTGTTTCCCCTAGGCCTTATGACTCCTTACTTCTTACCTTCACCATGACACATATCCAGTCTTTTGTCAAATCTTTTAGTTCCACCCTTCACAATGTCTTTTGTATATGTCCCCTTGTTTTCATTCACATAGCCACAACTGTAGTTATATCAGTTCTTGCCTGGAATATTGTAATGCCTAATAATTGGCTTCCATGCTTCTGGTTTCTTTGTGTTCTACTCAGCTGCCAAAGTGAGTTTTCTAAAGCATGGTTTGACCATGTAACTCTCCTATTCAGTAATGGCTAGCATTTCTCTATTCCCTGTAGAATCAAATCAGTAGCTTTTTTTGGGGGGATTTAAAGCCCTGCATAACATAGATATTCCCTACCTTTTCAATCTTTATACACTTTACTCCCTTTCACACATGGTAGGGTACAACTACATTGGCTCCTTTGCTATTTCTCATCACATGACACTGTGACTTTGCATTGTCAGTCTGCCATGATGAGAATACTCTCCCTTTCTCTGATTCCTAGCTACAATGCTCAAGCTGTACCTATTTGTATAAAAATATTTGTAGCCTCTTTTTTTGTTGGGTTTAAGAATTGGAAATCAAAGGGATGCCCATCAATTGGGGAATGGCTAAACAGTCTGTGGTAATATGATTCTGATGGAATCAGAATATGGAATATGATTGTGCTATAAGAAATGACAAGTAGGATAGGTTCAGAAAAACCTGGAAAGACTTACATGAATTGATACAAAGTGAAATGAGAAGAACCAGGAGAATGTTATACACAGTAACAGCAATATGATGAAGAACTGTGAATGACTTAGCTACTCTCAGCAATAAAATGATCCAAGACAACCCCAAAGGACTAACAATGAAGCTATACTACCTGCCTTCAGAGAAATAACTGATATTATTTGAATATAAACTGAAGCATGCTATTTTTTTACTTTCATTCTTTTTCTTTTATAGAAGCCTTCTTGTATAAAATGATTAATATGGAAATGTCTTACATGATTGCACATGTATAACCTATATCAGATTGCTTATTGTCTCAGTGAAGTGGAGGGATACAACTTGGGACACAAAGCTTAAAAAAAAGAAATTTAAAAATTGTTTTAACATGTAATTGGGGGAAAAATAAAATATTATATTGTAATAGTAATGGAATTTAAAGATCCCCCTGTATTGGCTTGGTTTTCAGATTGATTGTGTTAAAACCCAGAGCTTGTGAATCTCACTTGTGGGATGGACTTGTTGATGTGAAAAGAGAGGGCTGAACTGGGAGGAGCTGGTGACGTAGATTTAGAGAGACACAAGCAAAGAGAGAGGCAGAAGAGTTTTTTTGGAAGCAGCATTGTGGAGGCAGAGAGACATGGAGAGGATTGCTGAGGGCCAGTTCAAATTGCCCAGGACTTTTGAGAGCTGCCACCCAGAGCTTCCAAGGACTGAGGAGACATGGCTGTTATGCTGGTACTTTGTCTGTCTGTTTTGGTGTTGTTTTGCCAGATTTGTCCACTGGTGAAGGACAGTGCTGTTGTTGCAGAGGCCTTGGAACCTTGCTATTGGTTCAGAGCCCTTGAGACTGTTCTGCAGACAGAGAGTGAATGCTGTCCACTGGTGAAGGCCAATGCTGTTGTTGCAGAGGTTCTGGAACCTTGCTCTTGGTTCAGAAGCCATGAAGAAGGATTTTCTTGTTGTATGTTTGCAGAAATCCTGGAAGAGGGTTTTGCTAATGTTTTCAGGGGTCCTAGGACTGTTCTGCAGACTGAGAATGAATTAATGAAGACACTGGCAATGTATCTTGTGGCCTTGCTAAGCTTTGTCTCCCCAGGAACAAAGATTGCTGAGAACTTGCCTCGGGTCAAGATGAAGAAAAGACCTCTCTTTGGGTATTAAATGCTGTGTTTAAGCTTGTTATGCTGTAATTCTGGGGTAGATGGCCTATTCAGTTGTGATCCAAGGGTGGGAAACTTTTGATTTTTTTGTGCTCTGTGATTGATCAAATGAATGTACTTTACTTATGATTGGAAACTAATTTCCATTTGAGAACAGGGGCTTTGTTGACTAAATGAATGTACAGCCTAGGGGTGGAGTAGTACTTGATTGAATTACACTTGGTGAATGCTGCATGTTGAATTTTGCTATATTTTGATTTTCTCTGTCCTTAATTTGTCACTGAATAAAATGGAGAGCAGCTATGCTGGTATTTTGAACCTTGGGAAGTTGCCTGTGCTTGGCATTACATATATATGAGAAAAAAAGACTAATCCCATACCCTGTCTTCTGCAAGACACCTTTCCCAATCCTCTCCATTGCTGGTTGCTCTAAGGTTATCTTCCAATGACCCTGCCTATCTTTTGCGCATGCAGTTATTTACTATTTATTTATTCACTAGCTATTTACGCACAGTCTCCCCGGTTAGAACGTGAGCTGCTTGAGAAGAGGGACTTGCTTTTTCTTTTCTCTGTATCCCCAGCACTTAGCATAGTGCCTGACGTGTAATAAGCATTTAATTCATGGTTATTGTCTGCCTAGTAGACTGGCTAAATTGTCCATACCCTTTGACCTAAAGATTCCCATTGCTAGGCATATACTCAAGGAGGTTATTCACTAAAAGAAAGGCTCCATACACAACAAGATATTTAGAGCAGAACCTTTTGTGGTAGCAAAAAACTGGGGGGAAAAGTAGATGATCATCAATTGGGGAGTGGCTCAGCATATTTCAGTGCATGAATGCAATAAAGTAGTATGGTATTATAAGAAATGTCAACATGGTAAATGTGTGGAAAAAGTGTGTAATTATATATTCTGATGAAGTGAAGTAAGGACAATCAGGAGAAACCACATACACGTTGACTACAACAATGAAAACAGAAAAAAACACAACCAGAAAACAATCTAAAGTAAATACTGCAAAACTGTAATGACCAAGTTTAGATCTAAAGAAGAGGTATGAGAAAATACTTCCCTCTGCTTCTTGGAAGAGGTAGAGGATCATGGGTGTGAAACACTACATAATCATTTAAAAATATATATTGATTAGTTTTGTAGAATAAATCCCTCCTCTCTCTTTTTAAATTCACTATTAAAAGGCTCTCTGGGAGAAGGTGGGGGTTGGGAAGGATATAGTGGGTAATGCAGATGCTGTAAAAAAAATACTAATTAAAATGTATTTAAAAAAAAAACCTCACAAAACTCCCAGATAAAGGAACTCTTTCTGTCATTGCATATTTATACCTTTTCTGCAATTTATAATCTTAAAGAGTTACTTAAGGTACTAAGAGGTTATGTAATAAGCCCAGGTTCACAAACACAGTATATTTCAGAGGTAAGATGTGAACTCAGGTATTCCTGATCGTGAAGCCAGCTCTTTGTCTCCTACACTATGCCTAGATTGTTGCAATGGTCTCCTAATTGGTCTCTTTGCCTCAAGTCTCACTGCTCTAATCCACTGTTGCCCAAATAATTTTTAAGTGTAGATCTGACCATGTAATTCTATTCAACCAAATCCAGTGCTTCTTGATGCCTTTGGGATACAATATACACTCCTCTCTTTAGCTTTCAAAGCCTATACAACCTGCCCTAGCCAATTTTTACAGCCTCATTGGGCATTACACCCCCTTGCGCACTCTGCCATCTGGCTGAACTGGCCTTCTCTCTGTTCCCCCACATGACACTCTGTATCCCTTCTCAGAGTCTTTGTCCCCATTCACTTCTTCTTTGCCTCCACCTCATAGAATCCCTCTTCTTTTAGGATGCAACTCAAGCACCATCTTCAGCATGAAATCTTTCCTAATCTCTCCCAAATACTGTGTCTCCCAAATTGTATTTTAACTATTATGTGTGTGTATTTATTAACTTTACACTTATGCTGTATATATTTTAAAATATACTTGTAATCTTCATTAGAAGGTAAGCTCCTTGAGCTTAGGGATTGTTTTATTCTTTATACAGTGTTTATATTTTCAACACCTAGCACAGTGCCTATCATATACACAGTTGCCCTTTAATGAATTTTTTAATAAAGTTTTTCAGTTCTGTCTGACTCTTCATAGCCCCATTTAGGGTTTTCTTGGCAAAGATACTGGAGTGGTTTGTCATTTTCTTCCCCAGCTCACTTTACAGATAAGGAAACTGAGGCAAACAGGGTTAAGTGACTTGCCCAGGGTCACACAACAAATGTATGAGGTCGGATTTGAACTCATGAAGATGAGTCTTCCTGACTGCAGACCCAGCGCTCTATCCACTTTGCCACCTACCTGACCCTCCCTTGCTGATTGATTGATATACCACACTATACTATACATCTTGTGTGTGTGTGTGTGTGTGTAGGCCATATAACTGCAAAGGTTACTCTCTTAGACCTTTTCTAGCTCTGTATTTGTTTGCTTCTAGGATCAAATCATAGCATCCTAACTCTCTCCCTACCCCCTACACACATACCCATCTTGTCATTTGGGGTTGTAGAATTAAAGTATGTTAGATCTTCATTTTAGTGCTCCCACATGGAACAGAGAGGAAGTTGGGAGCCTGGGGCTTTAACTTTTATATTAATTTGGGAATTTAAAGCACACATACCCATCATTCTCAAAAAGCCTTTTTATAGCCGTTCAGAAGCTTTTAACTCCAGAGATTCTCATATCCCAGGTATGCACAGCTAGAGTGGGCTCATTAAATCACTAGCTAATACCAGGGTAATTAAATGTTTCTGACACTTGTTTTTTTACCAGTCAAAGCAGGAGAGGAATCTTGAAAGTTCTGTGTGTTTTATTAAAACCTTTTAATCATCACAATGTCTTAGAATAAGTGAACCACTGTTAGTGTTTGGGATCAGCAACTTCAACATCAGTCTAATCAAATTAGAATTGGAGGAAAGATTCAATCTTTGTGATACCCATTTTAAGACATGAGTTATAGGGATTATTACACATTTGTTTCAGGTAATTAAAAAAGAGAACAGCTTTCAAGTAATGTTTATGCATTTTTGTCCCAGAATGGTCTCAGTGGAAATGTTAAATTCAGCTATCATATGACTTTCCTTTATCATTGACTACAAAGTGGCAATTCTGTTAAATTAATTATTGACATTGATTTTTTTTTGTCATTAGATGAAGACTTCAATAACTGTCAGACTTAGGAAATTGATCTCCTGGATTCTGTAAAGTAGCATTTAGTTTTTTCCCTTCCTCAAGAAACATTTTAAATGTTAATTTCCATGCTCAAAAGAAACAGGGTGATTTTTTTCATTATATTTCTCTCTTCCTCAGCCTTAGCCAGGCCTGTTAATTGATTTTCACACATAAATTTAATCTTAGGAAGAGGGACTTAGGAATCTAAGTTTAAAATAAATGGTTTACCACAAGATAGAGGATTATTTGAAACTTTATTTCAAAAGCAAACAGGTCTGATGGCACACGCCACTGGTTCATCCCTTAAGAGATAGCTGCTGTAATATTGACCTCTTCTTATAGTTACCTTACTATAGGGGAGACAGTGGAAGTTTCCTGTTGCCTGGCAATACCTGGCAACAAATCAATCACAGGCTCTGTAATTTTGTAGCAGATTGTCAGTTATTTGAGTGAATTGGAGATGTAACTATTCGAGTAAATGGTTTTCCCTGGCAAGTGCTCATTTGTACTTCAAGGAACAAGATTGTGGTGGAGAGAGTTGTTGGGAGGGAGGAACTTTGGGGTCAAAATAATGGATTGTGGGAGGAGAGTAATTCCCTACAGTTGATACCAACCCAATAGCCACAGGGCAGCCAACCTTTATCCCTTTCAGCTATGTTCTGCAAAGGGCTTCTTCACCCTGCAATTTTCCTCAGTAAATTAATAGGGGTTGAGTGGGCTAGCTCTTTTGTGTTTAAAAGCAGTGGGCTTCAGTCTACACTTAGTGAGTGTTCGAGGGAATGTCTTCACCAGGTTAGTTCATTCTGGTGAACCACATGGCTAATGTTGCAGTTGCTTCTACTAGCTCTCTCCACTAAAGCCCTACTCCAATACCTCATTTTAGTATTGAGTTGGCCCTGTGTTCTGGAGTGATGATGTATCTGAAGTTCATAAGCTTCGGCAAGCTCTATGAAGGTAGAAAGGCTTTCTTTGGTTATGGGCCTGTATTATGTTTCAGTTGTTTGAGGGCAACCCTAATTAAGTTCAGAGAGGCTCATCATTGAGTTGCCTGTAGAGAATATTTGGCCACAGCAGCTCTAAAAGTCAATTTATTAAGTTGTAGAGGGGTTGAGACCTGCACTGGCAGAGGAAGTCCTAATACCAACAAAACTACCCATACAGGGTATTAAAATAATAATAGCATTATTTTATTACTACTGTATATTGCTAACATTTGCTAAATATTAGTAATTACTATTTTTGTTGTTTTTCAGTCTTATCTGACTCTTTGTGACCTCCTTTGGGATTTTCTTGGCAAGGACACTGGAGTGGTTTGTTATTTCCTTCTCCAGGTCATTTTACAGATAAGGAATCTGAGGAAAATATGGTTAAATGACTTGCCTAGAGTCACACAGCTAGTAAGTGTTTGAGACTGGATTTGAACTCATGAACATGAGCCTTCTTGACTCCCTCCCCACTCTATTCACTGCTCTGCTTAGCTTCCCAGTAATTACTATAGATAGATATATGAAGTATTTAATATCTATCTACCTATTGGCAGCTAGGTTGTGTATGGAATAAATGACTGGACCTAGAGCCAGGAAAACCTGAGTTCAAATTTGGCCTCAGCTATTTCCTAGCCCTGTGACTCTGGGCAAGTCATTTAACTTCTGTCTACAGATTCCTCAACCGTAAAATGGGGACAATAATAGTACCTATGTAACAGGGTTGTTGTGAGGATAAAATGAAATATTTAAGTGTTTTGCAAATCTTTTTTTGTATTTATTTTTTTAAATGCTTTATTAACTTCTGATTTACATCATTCGTTTCCGCCAGATTTTGAGTTGCAAATTTTCTCCCCGTTTTTCCCCCACCCATCCCTCCAAAACAGCAGTCCCACAGGATATCCCCACCTCCAATCTGCTCTCTCCCATATTTTCTCCCATACCCATTTCGACTTTTCCATTGGATCTCTATGTCTCAGTGCCTGTATATGTTCTTTCTTAATTACATGTAAGATGGCATTAATAATAGTATATATACACACACACACACACACACACACATATATATATATATATATATATTTGAATATTTGATTTTAAAACTTTCAATTCCAGATTCATTCCCTTCCCCCCCTGCCACCCACCCCTTCCCCCCCTGCCACCCACCCCCACTGGGAAGTCAAGCAGTTCAGTATAGGTTGTACAAGTGTGGCTAATGCAAAACAATAACATAGTAGATATATTGTAAAAGACTGACTATATTTCCATCCCTCCTATCTCACCTCCCATTTGTTCTATTCTCTACTTTGATCCTGTCCCTTTTCAAAAGTGGGTGCTTCCAACCTCCCTCCCCCCCAGCCTGCCCTCCCTTCCATCATCCCCCCTCTCATCCCCTTCCCCCCCATTCTCCTGGAGGGAGAGATCCCCTATTTAGTGTGTATTTCACTCCCTCCTCAAGCCAGATTCAATGGGAATAAGGTTGACACATTCCCCCCTGCCCTCCCATTCCTCCCCTCCATTGTAACCACCCTCCCCTGCCTCTTCCATATGAGACAGCCTGCCCCAATCTCTCTCCCCATCTCCTCTCATTACATTCCTCTCACCTCTCAATTTCACCCTTTAAGTATCATCCCTTCCTGTTAAATTGGTCCTGTGCCCTCTATCTATGTATACCTGTAAACATATATACACACATTCACATATGTATTCATATGCCCATATACCCTCATATATAGACATATATATACATATATATATATATATATTTCTAATCCCTTCAACTACTGAGAAAAGTTTCATAAAATACAATTATTTTTTTCCATGTAGGAATGTCAACAGCCCAACTCCGATAAGTTCCCTATGACCTCCCTTCCCTGTCCACCTTCTCATGCTTCTTTTGCTTCTTGTATCTGAATGTCAGATTTTCTATTCAACTCTGGTTTTTTCAGCAAGAATGCTTGAAAGTCCTCTATTCCACTGAATGACCAAATTTTCCCCTGAAACATGATACTCAGTTTTGCTGGGTAGGTGACTCTTGGTTTTAGTCCCAGCTCCCTTGACCTCTGGAATATCACATTCCAAGCCCTTCAATCCCTCAATGTAGTAGCTGCCAGATCCTGGGTTATTCTGATTGTGTTTCCATGATATTCAAATTGTTTCTTCCTGGCTGCTTGTAATATTCTCTCCTTAATCTGGGAATTCCGGAACCTGGCTATAATATTCCTAGGAGGTTTTTTTGGGGGGATCTTTTTCAGGAGGTGATCGGTGGATTCTTGCAACCTCTATTTTGCCCTCTGGTACTAAAACATCAGGGCAGTTTTCTTTGAGAACTTCCTGGAGGATGCTTTCTAGGTTCTTACTTTGGTCATGGCTTTCAGGTAGTCCAATAATTTTTACATTGTCTCTCCTGGATCTGTTTTCCAGGTCAGTGGTTTTTCCCATGAGATATTTCACATGCCTTCTATTCTTTCATTTGTTTGGATCTGTTTAACAGCATCTTGAGTTCTCATAAAGTCATTAGCTTCCATTTGCTCCAGTCTAATTCTGAAGCAATGATTCTCCTCATTGAGCTTTTGAGATTCTTTTTCTACCTGGCAAATTCGACTTTTTAAGGCATTCTTCTCCTCATTGCCTTTTTGAGCCTCCTTTGCCATTTGAGTCAGTCTGTTTTTTAAGGTATTATTTTCTTCAGTCAGGCTGTTGACTCTCATTTCATAATTTTCTTACATTGTTCTCATTTCTCTTCCCAATTTTTCCTCCACTTCTCTTATCTGCTTCTTAAGGTCCTCTATGGCCTGTAACCAGCTTGTATTTTCCTTTGAAGCTTTTGGTGCAGGAGTTCTGATTTCACTGTTTTCCTCCTGTTCCATGTCTTGCTCCTTCTTGTCCCGAAAATAGGAGTGTAATGTTGGAATCTTCTGTCTGCTTTGCTTCCTTTGCCTGCTCATTTTGCCACTCAATTATTTGACTTTTGGGCGTTTTGCCACAGTAGGACTATGCCACCAGACAGGGGAGTTTTCCTCCCAAATGCTGGGGTTTTCTCAGTTGCCGGAGGTATTAGATGGGTGCCCTCTCTGAGGTGTCCACATGCTCTGGCAAGCTGGACACACACCCCAGGACCTCCACACTAGACTGCAATCCAGATCCAAGCAGGTTAAAGCAAGAGTGATTACCTCTCAGACTGGTGCTTGGTCCCCCTACACTCTGCAGGCCAGGAGCTGAAGCCGCCATGTGGTGCTGGCTGGCTGTGCCAGTGTTTCAGTAGTTTCTCGCCCCGGGGGTAGAAGCCACGCACTCCCACGTACTGGGTCCCAAAGTCCAGACTGCACTGGCCTCCCACCTTGTCCTTCACATCTATGTATTGATAAATCTGGAAACGGCCACAGCTGCTGCTGATCTGGAGTCCCTCTGGCAGGTGGCTGGTCAGGCCCACCCTGGAGCTAAAGCCTCGGTGGGGCTGGGCTCGGCTCCCAGAGCGCTGTGCTGGCCCATTCCTGCCGGCCTGCCGGGCTCTCCTCAGCTGGAGGTTAGCTTCTCTGTGTCATTTTGTGGGTTCTGCAGCTCCAAAGTTTGTTTAGAGTCCCCTTTTTACATGGATTGGGGAAAGTGGAAGCTGGAGCCGCGGGAAGGTCATGCTTCTACTCCACCATCTTGGCTCCTCTGTGTTTTGCAAATCTTAAAACATTTTATAACAAGGAAACCTGGATCAATCAAAAAATTACATATTTATGTGACTCTTTAATGGCTTATAGGCCTTTCCCAATCTTTCCAGCTACTAGCACCTTCCTCTCTGAGAACACCCCTCATCTACTCTGTATATATATAGTATATACCTAATTATTTTCATGTTTGTCATCCCCATTAGATTAGATTGTGAGTTCTTTGAGGCAAGGGATAGCCTGGCATCCTTTCCCTTTGTATCTATTTCTTTGAATCTATTTGTATAGGTCTGTTGTATCACTTTCATTGTACTTGGTACATAGTAGCACTATTAGGAGTGAAATATAACAAAAAGGTAAACTGAGGTAATTTTATATGTAAGCTATCATGCAACCTGATAATAAAGGAGTCATTGGCCTGCCACCATTTATGTGAAAAGATCCAGAGTGAGAGCTGACAGGGCCTTTTAAACCTAAATGTGTCTCCCTTCTGGCCTTCAGTACATCATTGAGACCTCTCCTGGACAAGGCAAGACTATCCTAATCGGTAGACATTTTAATGGGAAGATGGGTTGAATTCTCAGCTTCCCAACTCCTCCCAATTACTTCATCATTGTCAGAGGAGCAAGACTAATCCTTAGGTGATAAAATTAGTCTGCAGTTGGGGAAAGTGGGCTGACTTTCAGATGTGGTTGATTATGCAGCTCTTGAACACTTCAGAAATGCTAATTACTTTATGAGACTTAGGTGCCTTTAAGCAATCTTGGCTAGGAAAAGAAAAACCATCTCAATCAGGTTCCCCCCCAGGTTTGGTTTCACACTCTGTCTCAGTCTCTGTCTCTCTCTGTCTCTGTCTTTCTGTCTCTCTGTCTCTCTCTCTCTCCATCTTTGATTAGAAAGTAAGGGAGACTTGCCCTTTGCGGAATGCTTAGCTCTAGCTGGTTCTCTCTACTGGCTAAACAGAAGAGAAAGTCCCACTTGGGAGAGGCCTAGTCCAAGATGGTTAATGAGCAAATGCCTTGGGGCTGGGAGTGATCACATTACTGCATCAAGCCCTTCAGAAACTTCGTGTCCTCCAAAGTCTGGCAAAATGAGAAAAAGTTTGGATCATTGAGTAATATTGGTTATTAAATAATACTGCATGAGGTTAATTTTCCTCAGTACTTAATAAATGCTTGTTGACTGGCCATAAAACATTTTCTTACCTTGTAAAATCGGAGGTGGATATACATGTACCTGTGTGCCAAACATCTGGAGCAATCATCATCATTGGTCCTTCCTTGAGTTCTACTAAGGAATCACTCCAGTTTTTCAATGTCAACGTCCTTTCTAAAATATGGGGTACCTACATGATGGAGTACAGCAGCAATATCCCTTCCTCATTCTCAACACTGTGCCTCTATTAATGTAGAATGGGTATAATTCAGGAAACTCCTGATCAGCTCTGACCAGAGCACATCCAATAGAGTGTGCTCAGAACTGAGTACCTTCTAGCAACAGAGTTGTCCTGATCCTTTCCTTTGGGCCAGGTTTGCTGACTTACTGATGAAAACCTTGGTTCTTTAAGATGATACATCAAAGGGGCGGCTAGGTGGCGCAGCAAATAGAGCACTGGCCCTGGAGTCAGGAGGACCTGAGTTCAAATGTGGCCTCAGACACTTAACACACAAACTAGCAGCGTGACCTTGGGCAAGTCACTTAACCCCAATTGCCCTCCAAAAAAACCAAACAAATGAAAAATGAAATTATCAAGGAATATTTTAGAACCAGAGGGTAAAATAAAAATTGAAAGACTCCACCAATTACTTCCTGAAAGAGATTCCAAAATGAAAACCCTTGGGAATATTATAGCCAAACTCTATGGTTCCCAGGTCAAGGAGAAAATGTTGCAAGCAGTCAGAAAGAAACTACTCAAATGTCATGGAGCCCCAGTTAGGATAACACAAGATTTAGCAATGTCTACACTAAAGGTTCAGATGGCTTGGAATATAGTATTTTGGAGGGCAAAGGAGTTAGGATCCCAACCAAGAATCACCTACTCTGAGTATAACCCTTTGGGCAAAGTGGGGGGTGGGGGTGAGGTATGAAGGGTCAATGAAAACAAGGAGTTTCAAGCATTCTCAATGAAAAGACTAGAGCTGAATAGAAAATTAGGCTTTCAAATACAAGATTCAAGAGAAGTATAAAAAGGTAAATAGGAAAAGTAAATCATAAGGGACTTAATAAGGTTAAACTGTTTATATTCCTACGTGGAAAGATAATACTTTTAACTTATAAGAACTTTCCCATTATAGACAGAGGGCACAAGTATGAATTGAATATAAAGGTATGATATCTAAAAAAATAAAATTAAGGGATGAGAAAGAAGAAAGGGAAAGGAGAAGTAGAATGGGGGTAAATTATCTCACATAAAAGAGTAAAAAAAAAGCTTATAGTGGAGGGGAAGATGAGAGAGGTAAGGGATAGTGAGTGAATCTTACTCTTATCAGAATTGGCTCAAAGAGGGAATAACATATACACTGAAGTGGATATAGAAATCTATTTTACCATACAAGAAAATAGGAGGGGAAGAGGATAAGGGGAAGGAGGGTGATAGAAGGAAGGGCAGATTGAGAGAGGGGATAGAAGCAAAACACTTTTGAGGAGGGGCAGGGTGAAAGGAGAAAAAGAATAGAATAAATGGGGGAGGTGTCGAATAGTATGGAGGGAAATACATTTAACAATAGTAATTATGAAAAAAAATTGAAGCAAGTTTCTCTGAAAACGACCTCATTTCTCAAACAACAACTGAGTCAAATTTATAAAAATAAGACCATTCTTCAACTGATAAATGACCAAAAGATATGAATAGTTTTCAGATGAAGTAATCAAAACTATCTATAGCCATATGAAAAAAATACTCTAAATAGCTAATTGATTGGAAAAAGGCAAAATAAAACAATTCTGAGGTACTACCTAATACCTATTAGATTGGCTAATAGGACAGAAAAGGAAGATGACAAATATTGCAGAGGATGTAGGAAAAAGGAGATATTAATGCATTGTTGGTGGAGTTGTGAACTGATTCAACCATTCTGTAGAGAAATTTGGAACTATGCCCAAAGGGCTATAAAACCACACATACCCTTTGACATGGCAATACCACTACTAGGTCTGTTATCACAAAAGAGATTAAAAATAACTAAAAGGAAAAGGACTTTTATGTACAAAAATATTTATAGCAGCTTTTTTTCTGGTGGTAAAGAATTGAAAATTAAAGGGATGCCCATCAATTGGGGAATGGCTGAACAAATTGTGCTTGATGTCCCTGCCTGGGATGACATTTCTTGACTTTTCAATTCAAGGCCTCAGTGCTCACTTCTCTTCCAATTCACTCTTCTTCACCAGCTCCCTTTCCCCTATGCAAGTGCCCTCCCTCCCCTCTGCTTTTTTGTTTTCTGCATCTCCAGTGCTTAGCACCATGACTGGCACATAGTAAGCACTTAATAGATTCTCTCTCTCTCTCTCTCTCTCTCTCTCTCTCTCTCTCTCTCTCTCTCTCGCGTCTCTCTCTCTCCCCCTTCTTTCTCTCTCCCTCCCCCCTCTCTCTGTCTCTCTGTCATATCACCATTTAATAATTATTTATTAAGGACCTACTTTGTGCCAGATACTGTGCTTGGTGCTGGGGATACCAGGACAAAGAATAAAACAATCTCTGCTCACAAAGATAGTAAAGTGAAGTGAAAATTGTGCCCAAAGGAGAGATGGATTCAAAGAACTAGGTATGTTTAGCTGGAAGAAAAGAAGATTTAGGGTGACATAATAACTGTCTTCAAGTATTGAAGGGTTGTCATTTGAAAGAGCAAGCAGACATTTTCTTGGCACCAAAGTGCAGATTAATAGCAATGGGTGGAAGTTGCAGAGAGGAAGGCTTTGGTCCTGTACAAGGAAAAACTTAACATTTCCTAACAATAGAGATAATAGTAAATACAGAAGCTAAATGGACCAAGCTAGAATCAAACCCAGTGACCTTTACCTCATATGAATCTGACATTTATTAGTTGTGTGAGCTTTGGCATCAATATTATCTGTAAAATGGGAATAATAATAATTGCATTCATAGGTATGGTCTTGTCATAGAAAGAATCCTCCTTGAACCATTCAGTCATTTGAAAGTAGAGTGAGTTGACTCAAGAAGTAGTGAGTTATCCATTGCTTAAGGTCTTTAAAAAGAGGCTGTCAGAGATGATGGGGGCAGGAGGGAGGTAGGGGGATTGTTCAGGTACTGGTTGGACAGAGATCTCTATCTATCTGTTAAGAAGGAATAGTGAAGGATGGGACCCAGAGGCTCAGATTCCAGCATTATAGTGCCTGCCCTGGGCCCCCAGGCTTCTTATTGGTGAGAGTATGGATGATCATTTTTAGTCTGACTCAGACCTCCACATATTGTTTCTCTGCTATCTTCAAATTAACATTTGTGTGATTTTGTAATGGAAATTCAAATTTAAAGATCTTCCCTGCCCCTAGGCCCTTAGATAGGCTTTAGAGACTCTGAGAACCTTCCTTGATTTGAAAATGTACTCTGCCTCCTAATAGGCTGAATGTGGTCACATGGAGCCTGTGGCAGGAGGCTTGGTTTTCAGGAATGCCCACACCTTGATGCTGTGTGATTGGGCAGTGGGTCAAGAGGGTGGTTACATTCTCTGACCCAGGAGAAGGCTATATAATCCCTGATGTGATTTGGGATTTTGCTTTGGGGCTCACTTTGAGAAGTGTTCTGTGATTTGATCAGATGAGACTCTGGGAAACAGTTGTTGAGAGTCAACCCCCCCCCCCTTTGAAAAACCCCAGTTCCTTCAACTCTGTCTCACCTAGTATGGTGGGGGGTTTTTTCTTTTTGGAGAACGGAAGGCAGGACAATTGGGGTTAAGTGACTTGTTCAAGGTTACACGGCTAGTAAAAGTGTCTGAGACCAGATTTGAACTCAGGTCCTCCTGACTCCAGGGCAGGTACTCTATTCTCTGCACCACTTTAGCTACCCCAGCCTAGTATGGTTTTAAAGTCTCTTATCTTGCTCATTGTCTTCTGGGTGTGCTTTAGTGTTTGGCAATATACTTAGTAAAACGTGGTACCCAGAACCGAATATTTTCTCCCAATGATGCACTTCCCCCCCACCCTCCCTCCACTTCCTGCTCTATAAATAAGAATCAAATCAATGTTACCATTGTTTCTGGAGAGGGCACACCTACTGATTACCCTATGACTCCATTCACTATTCCTGTGACTTCTGGGACTAAAATATCTTTCCTGGCCTCCACTACCCTCAGTGGCTTAATTGTCTCCTGTTAGAATATGAGCCCTTTGAGTATTGGAATTGTTTCACTTTTATATTTGTGTCCCCAGAACCCTGGCATGAAGTAATCTCTTAGTAAATGATCTTTTTCCCCTTTATTCATTCTAGATGTGGTATGATCAGAACAGAGAAAGGGAGGACTATTACCTCCCTTGTTCTGGATGCTTTGCCGCTCTTAGTGCAACCTAGAATAGCATTAGCTTTTTTGAGCTGCAGTGTAAATGTTGCTAAATCACATTCAGTTTTTAGTCCAGAAAACCCCCTAGAGCTTTTTGCATGACTTAGTATCTAGTCATGCTTCCTTTATCCTGAGCTTGTGCAGTTTTTTTTTAAAAAGACTGTAATATTTCACTTAAAATTTTAGATCCTGCCTATTGTTCCAGTTTATTGAGACCTTTTGGCATCTGATTGTCATTCCTTCTATCCTTCCTAGCTTCCTTTGATCCAAAATTTTGACGTACTTCATCCTATCCCTGAAAGATATCTCCATTCTCCATCTAACTAAAGACATTTCCTCAGCCTGGTGTATTCTAAAGAGCACTGAACTATGAGTCAAAAGCCCCAGATTTCATTACTTACTCTGGGCTTCAGTTTTGTCATCTGTAAAATAAAGAAGTTGGTTCCTAAATTTCCTGTTAGAGTTAAATTTCTATGATTCTCCCCTTTTCTGAAAACTTTCCTTGGTTAACCCAAGAAAGGCAGGGATTAAATGTGCAACACCTCTTTCACCACCAGTCCCTGCCTAGGCAGGCTCCCTCATTCACCATCAGTCAGGTACTCTCACTTATCTCCATACCTGAGAGTTCACTGATAAACTTCATAAGCTTGGAGATTGATTTTTGCCTTTAGGATAGGGGAAGCCCATAGAACTTAAGGAATGTTGAGTGGGCCCCCTGCTTAGATCTTACCTACTTGGTTTTTCAAACTATTTACCTACTTGTTCTGCTACTTTACTTTGATTTTTGGTTCTTCAATCTTTCTACTAGTCCCAGTTGGGCCTGGTCCTACATCTACACCATTTTAGTCCCCTGAGTCTAGTTTTGGTCTTTTCTGTCCTGGCTCCTAAAGATACCTTTCACTTAAGCAATAATATCTGATACACAGTAAGAGCTTAGTAAATGTTTGTTCCTGACTTGTTGAATGACTGATTGATGATTTGTCACCATTAGAACCCTGAACTAAATTTCTTTTTTCCCAGCCCTAGTTCTATGCACACTTTGAAAATTGAAGTTCCAACTTCCTGGAAGCCTCAACTTTCTCTCCAATAATAGGCAGAGTCTATGGGATGCCCTCCTTTGGAGAGTTTTAAGAATAGGGCTCTTCTTTTTATTTTCAGCCCATTCCCTTCTCAGCAGCACCACCACATTCTCCTCACTCTAATGTATATAGGCTAGGTGAACCTCAGTGCAGCATAGAGGTAGAAGGGCCAGTCTCCTTTCTACAAATTTCTGCCTACCAGTTTTCCTGTACTATCTACTCTAAGTTGATCAAATTTATTAAATAAAATATAGAAAACAAATGAACTAACACTATCCATTAGGCTGGAATGGACTGTCTGTTTTCTTCCTGAGAAACAGTCAGAATGAGCTAGGTACCAGGCTAGGATAAGCAACAGAAGTCTGTGATGGCAAGTGTGTCAACATGGGTGTGTCTGACAGACTGTGTTTCTAAATGTGTTTCCTAACTGTAAGTAAATAGATTTGAATTTTTCTAGGTTCCTAAGCCCCTCACAGTGGCTATCTGGGTTGGCCTTTGATGGCTGTAAGGTAGGGGTGTAGAACCTCAGGCCTTGAGGTCACATGTGGCAATCTAGGTCCTCAAGTGCAGCCCTTTGACTGAATCCAAACTTTACAGAACAAATTCCCTTAATAAAAGGATTAGAATCTAAGGTATAGAAGCCCTGAACCCACACTTCTCTCTAATACCCCAGTAACCTTCTAGATGGACAGTGCCTAAGAGAAGCAAATGTTTGGGGAAAAGGAGATAGCTGAGTTGTTACACATATAGAACTCCCCACTCCCACCCCACTGAAAGGGCAGAGCTAGCTATCCCCTTAACATTCTTGCTCCCCTTGAGGTTCATTTTATTGTAATTTTGCCTATTTTGTAGGGAAAAAAATGTTAGGGAGGAGGTCAGATGCATAGTATCATTTGCTCTGCCTTGGTGTCAGCCACTCAAGAAATCAAACCTGGGATCATCAGGAAGCTGATTGTTTTTTGATGTAGAGTATGGATCCCTTTTAGGGGAAAATAAAAACTTTCGCCCTGTGCCTAGCTAAGACCTTCTTTTGTTTATGCTTTAGGGAGAGGGAGCAGCATTGGTTTGAGGCCTGGGAAACTTCTACCAGTGGCCTATAAGATACTGGGCTTGCCTAGAGGTCAGTGTTCTATCTGCTTACATTTTCAAAGGGCACTATCTCAAGGTGGGAACCTTTTTCCTCCTATGGAAGAAAGTTTCTTATTTTCCTGCATCTCACCTGGTCCCAGATTTGAGAAATGGATGACCCCTTGGCCAGACTGAAAAGGTGTTGGTTCTGGGTAGAATTTCCTGGGAAAATTACAGCCTTAAGATTTTTTTCTCTTTCCCCTCCCCTAACTTATCTGATTCCCCTCCCTTTCATTTCTCTTCCTTTCTATTTCCTTCATTTCTCTTCCCTCCTCCCCTCTTTTCTTCAGCAAATAAAGAATTGCAGATAGAGGAGATTCCCGATCCTCTAAAAGAATCATGGTTGAATCTTCTCATTGCTTTCAAGAATCTGGGAAAATGTATCTTGGTAATTGTGTCTGTCCATCAATCTCATATGCACTATATTATTTTGGGTTATTCGTAGCAAATAAATGCATTGTTGCTTAACACCTACTGTTCCTCTACATCAGGCCCCACTCTAACCCTCTTATTGAATGTGTGCTCAGGGAAGAAAGAAAGGAAGAAAACAAGTAAGTACTTACTATATGCCAGGCACTGTACTCTGCACTTTAAAAATATATTTTGATCCTCATGTGAGAGATAGCAAAGCATTAAGTTTCCACAGGTCCTGGAATGAGGTAACAAAACTTAAAGGAAACAACACTAGCCTTCTTCTCATTGGTTGTTCCCAAATCTGGTGTGTAGATATGCATAAGTAAGGGATTGAAGGATGTTTCCTTCTGATTGGGTAGAAGGGTCAAATGAATAATTATGATAATAAAGGATTGTCAACTTTATCTCTCATTGGCTGTCTCCAAATTTGGTGCATAATGAGGGATTGAAAACCATCTTCTGATCAGATGCTAATTCATGAACAATTATGGCAATGAAGGATTGAGATTACTTTTCTCCAAATAGCTAACTACTTATGCAGAGATTGTGATCCCAACTCACCAACCAATGGTGAGACTGGACAGGGGAGTGGACCGGGTTAGGGTTAGGATAACAGAAGCCTTGAAGCTTCTGCAATTTGTACTCCCTGACTGATGCTGCTTGAGTGAAGAGGGCTGTACCCTTTCTCATGAGAAAGAATAAGGACTCTTTCTACTTTCCAACTCAGACTCTGATTTTTAAAATCTGGTAGTGGTCTCTATCCCACACACTTGCAACCCTGGGAGGTAGGTGCCTTTATTAGCCTCATTTAAGGGCTGAGGAAACTGAAGAAAGTGGATTATATATCACCTGATCTAAACACAATTAGATGATAAATCTTTTCTCCCCCCCAAAAAAAACAAAACAAAACAATAAAGACAGTATGGAGAGCTGGTGGTGGAGTCAAGAAGAGCTGAGTTCAAATTTGGCCTCATCTGCTGATGATGTTTCTCTTGCATTCATCCATCTAACTGCTCTGGCCTCCTTTATTTTTCCAAGGAGAATAGTTGTGTCTATGGGGAGCTAGGTGGTACAGTGTACGGAGTTCTGGGCTAGAGTTAGGGTGACTTGAGTTTGCCAGCTGTACGACTCTGGGAAAGTAATTTAATCTCTGTTTACCTCAGTTTCCTAAAATGTAAAATGGGCACAATAATAGCAACTACTTGGCAGGGTTGTTGTGAGGATCTAACGAGATAAAGGTTGTAAAGAAATACCTGGGGGCAGGTGGGTGGCACAGTGGATAGAGCATGGATAGAGTCAGGAGGACCTGAGTTCAAACTGGACCTCAGACACTTACTAGCTATGTGACCCTGGACAACTTATTTAACCCCGATGGCCTCAAAAAAAAAAGTTTGGCACATAGTAGGTACAGCATAAATACTTATTCCCATTCCCTCCTCCTTTGTTAATTTAAATGATAGTCATTTGAAATTTATGAAGGTTAGAGTAGGAACTAGGATGAACTTTTGTCTATGAAGGAAGAGTTCCTTTTTCTTTTGCTTTTTGAAGGGGGGACGGCAGGGCAATTGGAGTTAAAGTGACTTGCCCAAGGTCACATGGCTAGTAAGTGTTAGGTGTCTGAAGCCGGATTTGAACTCAGGTCCTCCTGACTCCAGGGTGGGTGCTCTCTATTCACTGCACCACCTAGCCACCCCAAGAGTTCTTTTTCTTTGAGACCCAGCTCCTCCTCTCCTCTCTACCTTCTTTATTTCTGTAGATTTAATGAAACATGTCATGTTAAGACAGCTGGCTTGTTTTTTAAGTTAGGTACAATTTAATGATTCTTGTGGTTCCCATCTCTATTGCTTCATATAGTTAAATCAGTCAAACATTTAGGTAGAAATTTGGCTCTTTGCCTTACTTTAAATCTGTTTATTTCTACCTAATCCCTGACTTCTTTGTGCTTGAGGCAAAACTCAGGATGCTGAAAACATTTAGGTAAAGAAGATAGCAGAGTATTTGCAGTGTCAGTTATTGGATATGCACAGGAAGGGGAAGTTGGGGGAAAGCAGACCATTTTTAGGACTTCCCTTAGTCCTTGAAGAGGTGGGTACAACTGGTAGTTTCAGACTGAATCTTCTGTTTTGTAATACCTGCAGGGGACTGTGATGGACCTTCCCCTGGACACTAATGTAGGTTAGAGTGGCTCTTTTCCTAAAAGCCAGTGAAGCTGTCTGTAGTATTTAATTGGTCCAGGAAATTGAGGCTAAAACTGACTAATTGTTGATGCAGCTTCTTCATGGCCTCAGGCTCTATTGTCATGGTTTCCTGTTCAACTAAAAGCATAAAGAGAGGAGTTAATATTTTTCGGAATTGGCAAGCGTCCCAAAGCATTTCTCTGGGGAGTGAAGGGGCAGGTCAGCTGTACCTACAATGAACATATCTTTGTGGAGTATACTTTCTAAGCTACAGTTAAGTAGACCTCTCCTTTTGTTAACTGTTTGAGAGACCTATAAGTGTCCAGAGGCAGCCAGATGCATGGTGTGGAGTCAGGAAGACTTGAGTTCAAATCCTGCCTCAGATATTTAACTTCTGCCTTAATCCCACTGGAGAAGAAAATGGTAAATCACTACAGTATCTTTGCCAAGAAAACGTCCTGGACAGTATTGACCACACAGTACATGGGATCACAGAGTTGGATGTGACTGAACAACAAACAAGTATCTCATTTCACAGGACCTACACTATCAGAGGATCAATGTGAGTCAGCCTGTCCACTATAGGGACTGATATCACTCCTCGATCTCTCTCTTCTATGCTACAGCTAAGTATTCCCTTTGTTTTTGCCTTTCTATCTCTTCCTTCACTCCCTCTTTTGCTGTTGCCTCTGTGTGGCTGATTCTTTCTGACCTGGGTAGAGACTGACTCTTCTTGCTGATGCTGCTCAGATCTTGAGGGACCCTCTCCATCTTCTCTGTCTATCTGTCTCTGTGTCTCTGTCTCTCTCACAAACACATACAGAGATCCCAGGATTTATAGGTCTCAAACTTCCTTATCACACAGAAAAGAATTATGTAACAGATTTATTTATTGAAAATTAATGTACAATTTTCATATTTAAAACACAATGTCAATCACAATAATAATACTATTAACATGATGGGTGGGTTTGTTTTTCTTTACAAAGTTTCTTAAAAGGGATGTCACGGATGGTGCTGCTACCTGTTATTCCTTTTAAATAATTGATTGATATTGATATTTTGTCTTTATAACAGGTGTAACAGAAAATCCTATTTCACAGAAATCGCATATTGTTTTGATAAACCAGAGAACCCATTGTCAAAAGATAATATGATTTTCAGGCTCAAATGCACTATTAACATTCTTATTCAAATAGATAAGACAAAATGTATCAGATTTGTTGATGGAAAATGATGTTTTTAACCATATTTAGAAATATCTAGGTCTCTGAAATAAAATGAGAATTGATTTTGTAAAATGGTTAAGTTATGAATAAGTTGGTCAACTTTTTTTTCTTTTTGGAAGGGGGGAAGGCAGGGCAATTGGGATTAAGTGACTTGCCCAAGGTCACATGGCTAGTAAGTATTAAATGCCTGAGGCAGAATTTGAACTCAGGTCCTCCTGACTCCAGGGCAAGTGCTATTCACTTCACCACCTAGCCACCAAGAGTTCTTAACTTTCTTTTGTTTTATTTATGGAGCAGTTAATTTTTAAATTTGGGAATTATTGCAAATATATTTTGTAAATTTATTATCCTCAGCTTTAACTTCTTCACAAATATATTTACTTTAACTTTCTCAATCAGAGATCTAGATTTTATTATTTGAAATACTCAGTTTAAAAAAAAGTCTGCCAAATATTCAAGTTTCAGGAGGAAAGTTGTAAAACTGTACAAAAACAAAATCTGAAACAAGACAAAGCCCCAAACAGAATTTAAATGTCCTATGGAAAAAGAAAAAGAAGCTAGCTGGTACAGTGGATAGGGTATTATGCCTGGAGTCAGAAAAACTCCTCTTCCTGAATTCAAATCTGACCTTAGACACTTCCTAGCTGTGTGACCCTAGGCAAATAACTTAACCCTGTTAGCCTCAATTTCCTCATCTGCAAAAGGAGCTGGAGAAGGAAATGACAAACCACTCCAATATTCTTGCCGGGAGAATCCCAAAAGGGGTCCTGAAGATTCTGACATGACTAAAATATCACTAAAAATAGAAAAATAAATGTTTATGAATAACAGCATTATTTAAGATTAAACATTTGAGACCCCAAAGCACAAGAAAAGTGAATGATTGTAATAAAATGAATTTGTTTCATCTTTATTATTATCACTAGGAAAAATAATATTATCTTTTAGTTCAAACACCTTTTGAAGTACATTGGCACAAGAAATCCTGTTTGCTTTGCAATAATATAGAAGTGTTCTATGTTCTTCCCTCCTCAAAAAATTAATTCAGTACTTTGCATTTTTCTGGTTCAGACAAGGCATTTTTATTACTCCTACATACAAGGGGAGAATTGGACCAAAGAGATGAAATCAGGTTTCAAACAGCCATGCTCTTCTCCTAAGTGGGTAATCATTTTATAATTTTATAAATGGGTTGAGAAGACAAAAAAAAAATTGGGACTGGTATGAATTGAAAGATGAATAGGAGGAAGGTGGTAGTACAGATCTGGGAAAGAGAAGTACAACAGGGGTTACAATCACTGAGCTTGTGTTGGGGATAGGTATGTAGGGGCTTTTTGAAGGAGCTTGTCCTTGGAGCTCCCCTGCCTTGACTTAAATGTTACTTTTGCAGTTTTCCAAGTGTTTTACTTTCCATTTTCAAATTTTTTAAAAATAATGTCATTAGGCATGATATGCATTTTGCTATCACAAAACACCTGTAATGATAATATTAATAATTCAGCATCCATTTTTTTCAAGAAACTGCTGTATGTTTAAGATCTTAAACAAGACTAGTATGAAAAGTTGTGCCATGATAATACAATAAGCCATCCTATGTATAATTAATATGCAACACATAAATAATAAATATCTATGCAAATTGATATCAATGCAATAGAATCAAACTCAATATTATAAAAGCCGGTATCAATAACTTTTTGAAAATACCAATATATAATAAATAATATGATTGTATGCAGTTAATTAAAACACTTGCTCAAAATCACATTAATCTGATGCCTTATTGTAGGGTCTAAAATTATACAATCTGCAAGAAAAACTACTGAGGCAGAGTTCCAAGCCATTAACCATCTATTAAAGGGACTGGATCTATTTAATGAATGGGACCTCCCTATCTGAGATGGCCCCTGTCTCCAGGGCCTTAGTTTTATAGTGCTTGATACCCAGAGACTCAGAAGAGGCAGAGTTATTGGTTGCTAGACCTTGCTTTTGACCCTTTTTGGCCAGAAATGATACAATAGCATGGGTGGTCACAGGATGGGCAAGGCAAGGGTCATCTCTGCTAAGTGGTCATAAGATAGTCCCCTCCTCATATTGGGAAAGAAAAGGTGGTTTGGAGGTACAAAGATAAATTGGGAGACTTTCCTTATCACATCAAGACATCCCACCCATGCTGGGTTTGGTAATCTAGCACTCTTGTGGCTAGGCAAGTTAACTTTATAACTAATGGTTTGAAGTTTTGGACTTAATATAAGAAAAAATCTATCTAACCTTATCTAATTATTCTTATAGCTAAGATACACAAAATATGTATTAATATATGTAATTCCTACACTCATGTTAGTTGACTAAACTGACTAAATGTGTATTACTAGATGAGTATATCACTAATAATTACTAACAATCATTACCCCTATGGAATCACACTGAACTTATTAATTCTGATTGGAGCAAAATAGGGGTCTAATTAAAATCAGCTTTGTCATCATCCACATAGCACATCAGTTAATAGTATAAATAAAACATTTTTCATAATAAAATTTTCAGGCTAGACAAAAGAGATTATGGGAGAAAAATTTGTCTGTCTGAGGCTTAGGGACCAACATCAACAACAATAGAAAGGAAAACTATCAACAAAACAGGACTTTCCTGGAATTAATAATTGTTGTAGACAACCAGAAAACATAATAAAATCAACACAACCAGAAAGTATAATAAAATCAAAAATTTTTGAAAACAAAAAAAAGTGAAAATTTATTTGAAAGGAACTAGAATAATACCTTCTCATAGTAGAAAATAGAATAGACAAAAGATAAAATAAAATTTCCATTGTGGAAAAGAAAGAATCCTGTTGGAGGAAAACAAAAAGAAATCAAAGAACCCCAAAAAACCCAAAGTAAAATATGAAACAAGAAAAAAAAAACCCAAAACAGGATTTAAGACTATCATAGTTGATTAAAATAACTGTAAAAAAAAGAAACACTACAAATCTCAATAACAGTGGTGAAAACAATAATAAAAAGAACAAATTTATACCCAAGGATGTAAAGACCCACATGTAAAGACTGAATGGGGTTACAAAGGGATTTCTCCAACATGTAAAATATATGGGAAGGATCAAAGTAGAAGCTTTAAGGGGTAGCTATACCACATCTAACACCAGTAGCAGGTTCCACTTTTATGGGGTTAGCTTGATTTAGCTTCAAAATTGTCTCTCGGGGCTACTAGGTAGTGCAGTGAATAGAGTACCAACCCTGGAGTCAGGAGGACCCGAGTGCAAATCCAGCCTCAGACACTTAGCCCTTACTAGCCGTGTGACCTTAGGCAAGTCACTTAACTCCAATTGCCCTCTCTTCTCCCCTCCAAAAAAAGGTTTAAAAAAATTGTCTCTCTACTAGGTCTAGGAGTATATTTACATTCATGTTATTCACTTCTCTTGGGTTTTAGACTGTTCTGTTTTTGGAAACGTGCTTACTTAGTGATGCTATTTTTTTTTTTTGCATTTTGGAGGAGCAGTTGGGGTTAAGTGACTTGCCCAAGGTCACACGACTAGTAAGTATTAAGTGCCTGAGACCAGATTTGAACTCAGGTCCTCCTGACTCCAGGGTTGGTACTCTGCGCCACCTAGTCACCCCTGTTAGTGATGCTATTTTAACGTACCTTCTTTGTGTTTATGATTTCCAATGGGAGTCAATGTCTGTTTTTCCTCCTCCATATTTCAGCTGTGTTAAAAATGGAATGTTTCTGACCCTACAAAGATTTAAACCTTTTCCCAAACCTTCTACCTAAGCCTGCATTAATCATTTACAAAAAAGATTAGTAGCTGACAAATTTTCTTTTATATAAAGGGAATTTAGAAAACAGTAGTAATGAAAGAATGATGAGAAATAGGTGGATCAGTTTATTTGGACTGGGAGCAGCCATACTCCTGTTTGCAGGAGCCATCTCCTCCTGAGCTCAGCCCTCTTCCATAGTGAGAGGACATTTTCTATCAGCTTAATGGAAATATGAGCTTTTAGGCAATTCCTCTTTAACAGAGAAGGGAGAGGAAATGTAAGTTCTCTTCAACCAGTCTACAATTTAGCTAAAGTATGTTCATTGGTTCTGGGCTAGGTGGATGGTGGGAGGAGTGTGTGAAATAAGAGCTCTTTTCAGTTTCTAATTCTTGATGACTGTTCAATCAACCTTCTCGTTTAGTGGCCATTCCACTCTGACATAGTTTTGACAAATTCTCATATTAAAAAGTGGAGACATCACCTTGCTAACAAAGGTTAGTATAGTCAAAGCTATGCATCACTGTGAGAGTTGGATTATACAAGGAAAACTGTAACAGAATAGATGTTTATGAATTGTGGTGCTGGAGAAGACTTGTGAATCCCTTGGATAGCAAGGACATCAAATGAGTCAATACTTAAATTAATTCAGGCTATTTTCTGGAAGGTCAGATACAAAAGCTGAAACTTAAATACTTTGGCTATATAATAAGACAGGACTCATTGGAAAATACCCTGATGTTGAGAAAGATTGAAGGCAAAAAGAAAAGGGGATGGCAGAGGATGAGATGGATAGATAATGTCATGGAAACAATTAACATGAATTTGGACAAAGTTCAAGAGATAGTGAATGATAGAAGGGCCTGGTGTGCTGTGGTCCATGGGGTTATGAAGAGTCTGATGCAACTAGATGACTAAACAACAACTAAAACCTTCCTCTCCCTTCAGGGACTAAAGGACTTATAAGAAGAGGAGAAGAGAGTATGAATGAAATACAGACATATAAAGGGAACTCTCCTGGGAACAAGACTGGAGCTATACAGAAAACTGGTCTGTGGTTAGGGTTGACCCCATCCATAGGTAATATGTATGGCTACCAATATGGTATGATATGAGGCCTTCCTTTCCCCAAAGATCTTTCACATGATTCTGCCATTGCTCCTAAAAATCTCATAATTAGAATCACTCTGGGGGCGGCTAGGTGGCACAGTGAGTAGAGCGCAGACCCTGGAGTCAGGAGGACCTGAGTTTGGATCCAGCCTCAGACACTTAGCACATACACACACACACACACACACACACACACACACACACACACACACACCACACAAACATAGTCTTGTGACCTTGGGCAAGTTACTTAACCCTAATTTCCCCCCAGAAAGCAAAAAAAAAAAAAAAAGAATCACTCTGTTGAGTTCCATGAGGAGACTATTATTCCTTATTAACAAGGTATCAACAACGCTAAATGAAGTCTTCATCCAAGTTAACCTTGTGATCAAGGAGTTAACCTTACAATGTATTAAATACATGATTAAGGAAACAAAAAGCAGCCATTCTATGACCCCAACAGGAATTGGTGGGATGTTCAAGATTTGGTTTCAGGCTTCTTGTACGGCTCCCCATTTTTTCTTGTTTCCACATGCTGAGTTGGTGCTGTGGTTCTCAGTGCCCCAAGGAGTACACAAGGATGAGGGTAATTTCTGATGTCAGCTTCTGTTCTGATGGTCAGATGTGGTTTCAAGTGCCTGTTACTTGAACTTACACTGGCTTGTGACTCCCTGTTCAAGGCCAGAGGTTGGCATCAAGTCTGTTTGGAGGAGTTAGCACTGCCTTCCCTGTCATGGCTGCATTTATCTGCACCAAAATTGACTTCCCTGATTCAATTCTTCTACCTACCTCCACTGGATGTTTTGGGCAGTTCTGTACTGGATGGAAGAGCTTGTGTTTCTTGTTGTTCTAGGGTTTCTTCTTGTTCCAGGGTCCTTTTAAGATGCTTGCTTGAGTTTATATGAGAGAAATGAGTTACTTTATGACCTCTCACATTGCCATCTTAATTGGAAGTCTAGCACTTTCTACCTAATAGCAACAACACTAATAATGATGGTTTTTAGAAACTATATAGTCAACAAACATTTATTAAGCACATATAACATTTTGTATACATTTGACATATATCATCCTTACATGTAGGACTAGTACCTTTGTTACGAGGGTTTACTGAACGCTTTTCAGGGCTGCCCACCTACCTTTGGTGTCCACTTTCACCCACCTCTAACCTGTGTCTCTAAGAAGCTGCAGTGGTGGCCACCCCCCAGTAAAACTGTCCTGGCAGATGGGCTAAACTAGGGTTAGGGTAACCAACAGGCCTCAAACCCGTTGGTGAATTAGGGGGATATCCACCCCAAGCATGTGAAGACTTTCCTTTGCAGAATGGGCAGATGAGAACAATTTTTTCCAGTGGCCATGAAGGCATCCAGAAACGGGTACCATGGAGCACTTAATGGAGTCAGATATTGAAGACACCATGGTGATCCACTACATCCCAGGTCATTGCTAGTTGTCCTGACTTTTGTCTTGCCTCTGGACTTTGATGACTCTAGAAGAGACAGTGAGGCTGATGACTTTATTCAACTCTGCCTTACTTAAATCCAATTCACACCCAAGTCAAGAAATCACCACATGATCTTATCAGTCCTCTTCAAAAACAAAGGATGAATAACAACAGCAACCATCCCTATACTTCCCCAGAGATTCCCAGAATCCATCTGTAACACCAAGGCGATACCTGTAGCAGTATGCATATTTCCAGGGTAGATTCACAAAATGTGATAAACTCTATTCCTCAAAGGCAAAACCAAAATATTTATTTGGAACATCATTAGGATACCTGGAGGTAAGATTCAACAAGGTACTTACTAATCCAGGGAATGCTGATATCTTAAGCCTTCTTTCTGTTAGGCTTCCCCACAAACAAGTTCCCCTAGACAGATTCCTCCCTCTGCCCACTCACAGCTTGCTTCTCTGCTCTGCCTTCTCTCAGTCTCTGGTTGTGCTCTCTCTCTCTCTTTCTCCTCCTTAGGCAAATTCCTCTCATGCAGCTCCATCTGACCCAGGCTCCATTTGACTCAGGCTTTGCATTTTCCCAAGAAAAATAATAGTGGTGGCTTCTGTAGACTTTACCCAATGTATCCCAGAAGCCAGAGAATGAGTTGGACCAGTTCTGAGAAGTCTTGATGTGAATTGAAGTCTGTATAACAATTAAGAAAAACAAACTCAATATTTATAGTAGCAGCTCATATTTATATAATGGCTTTAAGGTTTCCAAATAAATGTACATGCTCTTATTTAAGTTTCATAACAATCCTGTGAGGTAAGTGCAATTATTATGCTTATTTTTGCAGATGAGGAAAATGAGACTCATAGAAGTTAGCAGACTTGCCTATGTCAGACACTTTTTTTTTTTAAGCAATCGGGGTTAAGTAACTTGCTCAAGGTTACACGGCCAGTTATTTCTGGGTGTGGTGCTAAGTATCTGAGCCTGGATTTGATCCCCAGGTCATCCTGACACTGGAGCCCATGCTCTTACTTTCTGAGCCACCTGGCCGCCCCTTCTCAGACACTTTCTAACTTTAGTACTCCATTTATTATGTTGCGCTGCCCCTAGTCTATGTTCCTGCTGTCTTTTGCTTTGAATTCTTTTTAATGCTTCAGTTCTGCTCTTGTAAGACCCGTCCTCCCACCTCTTCTTTTTTCCTCTCGCTTATTTGGCACTCCTTTTTGAAGGCAGGGTCCTCTAATGCAATGAGCCCCACTGATTTGCCATCAGATAAATAGTACACCATTAGCTGCCTGTTAGCAATCATATTTCTTCTTTGAGAAGAGGACTCACTATCTCTACCATGAATTATTACTTGAGGATCTCCTACTCCTGGATTTTAAAGTATATCACAATTACTCAGCTGTGATTCTCAAGTCTCTTCCTTCTCATCTGGTTGATTGGAGATTGGGCACATAAAGGATTTTTAATTTTGTTTTACAAAAGGGGTTATTTAATGAAATAACTGAAATAATGCTGAAAAGATAGAGCAATAACAGAAGTACAAATACATTCCCAGTCATCCTCCATCACTTCCCTTTCCCTGTTCTCTATAACATCTCAATCTGGTTTTAGTTTTAGTTTTTTTTTTTTTTTTTTGCATGCTTTTTGGAGGGCAATTGGGGTTAAGTGACTTGCCTAAAGTCACATGGCTAGTAAGTGTGTTAAATGTGTGAGGCCGAATTTGAACTCAGGTCCTCCTGACTCCAGGGCTGGTGCTCTACTCACTGTGCCACCTAGTGGCCCCTGGATTTAGTTTTAAAAGAAGGTATTGATGACTTCTTTCTTTTTCACTCTCCACCTTCAGTTTCATTATCTTGCCTTGTTCTGTAACCACCTTCTTTTGCTTTTTTCTCAGCAGAAGGTCTTGGGATTATAGAATTTAGAGCCGGGGATCAGGTAGGTGGCACAGTGGATAGAGCACTGACTCTGGAGTCAGGAGGACCTGAGTTCAAAATTTGGTCTCAGACACTTACTAGCTATGTGACCCTGGGCAAGTCACTTAATCTTGATTGCGTCCCCTCCCAAAAAATTAGAGCTGGAAGAGGCCTTAGAAATCATCTATCCCAGTGGTTCTCAAACCAAACTCCCTGACAATCACAACTTCAGGTTTGCAGAGAACCTAAGGGCACCAAATAGCCCATATTCCTTGTGTCTTCTATAGTTTTGATGGGTCACTGCATGGATCAAGTTCTTAAATCTTTCTAAGTTGCTTCCCTTAACAATATTGGAGTTGATGTACAAATTAAAATCCTCTTCTGTCTTTCTTTGAACATGGAAATGTTCATTTTAAAAATTATTATTTTCATATTTATAATTTAAAAAGTACTTAAAATTATTACTAATTCTACACCAGCAGTACCCACTGTCCACAGCATGGCCCACTATCCCGAAAAAAGTTCTCCCTTGTAAAAATAAACATAATCAAGTAAAATGAATTTGAGTGGAATTGGTCACATCTAAGAACATGTATATCAAGAGGTAGCTAGGGGGTGTGGCTAGGTGGTGAATAGAGCACTGACTCTGGAGTCAGGAGGACCTGAGTAAAAATCCGGCCTCAGACACTTAACACATGCTAGCTGTGTGACCTTAGGCAAGTCACTTAACCACAATTGCCCTGCATTTCACCCTCCAAAAAGCAAAAAAAAAAAAAAAAAGAGGTAGCTAGGAAGCTTTATCTGTAGTCTTCTGGACTTTGATTGATCTTTGCTTTGATTAGATCTTTGCTTTGATTGATTAGAGTTAAGTTCTACTCTTCACCAAATCATACAATTCTTTTTTTTCAGTTTCTATAAATTCATTCCATTTGTCATTGCCAATGATACAATATTCCATTACATTCATGTAAGATAGTTTTTTCAGCCATTATGCAATTAATGGACACCAAACTGTGTTTCCATTCCTTTGCTATAACGAAGAACGTTACTATATTTGTACACAGGATCATAGATTTAGAATTGGAAGGGACCTTAGAGGTCACCTAGTTCAACTCTCACTCCCATTCCATTTTACAGATGACAAAACTGAGGCTCAGGGAGGTGAAGTAACCTGCCCTAAGTTTCAAGGGACTAAATGTCAGAGCAGAGATTTGAACTCAGTTTCTTTCCTTCTAAGTTTAACACTCTATCCATTGTACCACCATTGCCATCTCAGCATAGACCCTTTCCTTCTATCTTTGATCATTTTGATTGGTCTTGTGGTGGGATTGCTGTATCAAAGGGCACGCACAAACTAGTGCCTTTTGAGAATAGTTCCAAATTGGTTTTTAGAATGGTTTGTTTGCTTCACAGCTCCCCTTAGTAGTATATCAGTGTGCCCATCTTCCTATACCTGCTCCAACAATTTTCATTTTTCTCTTTTGGATTACCTTTGCCAAATTGGCAAATGGATAGGTATAAAGTAAAACCAAGTTCTACTTTAAAACAAAGTTGTTTTAATTTACTTTTATTATTAGCAGTTTGGAACTTTCTTTCCCCAAGTAGTGACTGAACAATTTGTATTTCTTTTTTGATAACTTATTTATTAATTTCCAATGATCATTTGTCTGTTAGACATGGCTATTCTTATATGTTTATATCAGTTCCCTATATATCAAGTTTTAGATATTAGAGCTATATCAAACCTTCCTCATCTTAGTAGAGAAATTGACTCCAGGGGTGGCTAGGTGGTGCAGTGAATAGAGCACTGGCCCTGGAGTTAGGAGGACCTGAGTTCAAATCCAGCCTCAGACACTTAACACAAAAAGCTAACTGTGTGACCTTGGGCAAGTCACTTAACCCCAACTGCCCCTCCAAAAAGCAAAATAAAAATAAAAAAGAGAGAAATTCACTCTAAAGATTTTTTTCCTTTGGTTAAATGTTTCCCTTCTAATTTCAACTGCATTGATTTTGAATATGCAAAAACTTTACATTTTAAGTAATCAAAATTGTTCACTTCATTCCTTGTGATACTCTCTAATGCTTGATTTGTGTAAAGCCAAACATGAGCAGCTCTCCAGAGGACTGCTGCTGTGAATAGTTTTAAAGTTCTGATTACATAGTATAGTGAAGTCTCTATTTATTCAGCAATAAACTAAGGCAAAACATTCACAGAAACCAAAGTAAACATTCACAATGATATAACATAACTTTTCACTAAAGTGGCCACATAGTTTTAAACAAAAGATATATCATTCAGTAAGTCTTTAACTCAATCATAAGGACCAATCCTCCTTAAGTGACACAAAGTACAAAGGTCAAAGTTTTCCCAACCCTAGGTCACATTGTATTAATCTCTCAGTCAAAAAGTCTTCTTTCTTCTTGATTGGAGATTAGTTAACTCAATCATCCTTAAGGGGTATGAGGTATGAAGTATAAAGTTCTCCCACCCCTAGATCACAGTAAATCATAATCTTGTCAATCAGCAGTAAATACCCAAGGAGAGGTCTTTTCATCTTGGCCCAAGGCCGGCTCCCGAATTCCATGGTTCTTCTTCCATAGGTCCAGCTCCCTGGATCTACCCAACTGTCACTTGGATTCACAGTCAGGCAGCTCTCAGCTCCTTGTCCAGTTCCTTGTTCAGCTCCCATTCCATATTGAAGCTCACAGTGTCCAGTCCACCTCATCCTTTATAGTTTCTGTTTCTGGAAAGACAAAGCTTAACAAAGCCACAATAACATTTGTGTACATTGCTGGGACCATCATCAATTCACTCTCTGCCTGTGAAATCAACATAGACCCACAAACAAGGTCTGAGAAATCAACACAAATCAGCAGTACAGTCCCAGGACCTCTGAAAACATCAGTAAAACTCTCCTCCAGGACAACAGACAACAAGAAAATTCTCTTTCAGGGCTTCTTAACCAGTAGTAAGGTCCCAGGGCTTCTATAACAACAGTAACATCCTCTATCAGTAGACAGATCTGACAAAGTAACATCAGCACAGACAGACAAAGTTCTGGTGCCACAGCCATGCTTCTTAGAAGTTCTGCTGTATCCCAGCCTATGCTTCTACTTTAATATGGTCGTTAGCCCCTCCCTGTTCCACCCCTTCCTATTGCATCAGCGAGTCCTTCCCATTGTGGGATTCACAGGTTTTATTTCTTTTATTTAAAGCAATCTGGGTTAAGTAACTTGCTCAAGGTTACATGGCCAGTTATTTCTGGGTGTGGTGCTAAGTATCTGAGCCTGGATTCAATCCACATGTCATCCTGACACTGGGGCCGGTGCTCTTACTCGCTGTGCTATCTGGCCGCCCCCACAGGTTTTATTTCTTAACAAAGACTTGATATAATCATGGCAAGGCTCAGAGACACTTGAACTGAAACAAAGTGCTAAATAAATAACTGAAGCAAGGTGCTAAGTACTCCTTTGCTTGCCATTACAATTGGTCAATAATTCTTTGCCTATCCACAGGTGTAAAAAGTATTATGGCATTTTAAATTTAGCTAATATATCCATTTGGAATTTTTTTTTTGGCATGATATATTGTTCTATGTCTGTTTTACTCAGACTACTTTCCAATTTTCTCAGTTTTTTTTTCTTTGAATACTGAGTCCTTAACATAATAATTGTCCTTGGGTTTATTGAACACTATACCTTTATATCCAATTCTTCCTGTATATTGTGCACATAATCTGTTTTACAGAATAACTGTTCCATTTTAAAGTCAGTATTAAATAATTTTATTGATTACTACTTTGTATTATAGTTTGAGATCTGGTATTGTTAGGTCTAATTTCTACTTTTTTCATTATTTCTCCTGATATTCTTATCTTTTGTATTGCCATATGTATTTTTTAAATTATTTTTTTCTAGTTTTAAATCCTTTGCTAGTTTCATTGGTATAGCACTGAACTTATAAACTAATTTAGGTAGCATTTTTCACCTTAATTATATTATCATGGCTAATTAGTTCTGCTCCAATTATTTGTTTATCTTCTGTAAAAATTATTTAGCAGTTTTATTCATGTAATACTACTATTTGTCTTTCTTAATTGAACTTCCAGATACCTTATACATTCTGTAGTTATTTTGAATGTAATTTCTTTTTCTATCTCTCTGTGCTGGATTTTATTGCTGTTATATAGAAAGTCTGACAATTTTTGTAGGTCTATTTTATATTTTGGTACTTTATTGATGTGGATAATTATTTCTATTACATTTTTAGGGTACTCTAAGTAAATAATCATATAAAACAATAATTTCATTTCTTTTTTTGTTTATGCTAATTTTCCCAATTTATTTTCTTCTATTATTGTTATAACTAGAATTTATAGAACAGTACATACAACACTTAGCAAAGTGTTTTGTACAATTAATAAATGTTTATTTATTTATTAAATCAACTGATGAATATTAATAACAGCGGCGACAATAGACATCTTTGTTTTACTCCTGATCTTATTGAAAAGCCCTCTAGTGTTTCTCTGTGATATGATTATCTCTAGATAATGCTAGTTACTGACTTTAGATACTTTTTATCATAATAAATAAAAGTCCATCTCCCTAAGCTCATGAATTTTTTATTCATAAAATATTATATTTTGTCAAAAGCTTTTTCTGCCTCTATTGATATAGTCATGTGATTTTTATTCTTGAAATTTATATTCTCTATATGTTTTATAGTTTTCTAAATAGTGACACAACTCTGCATTCCTGGTATAATTCCAACCTGGTGATAATGAGGAATCTTTTTAATATGTTACTGTAGCCTGCTTGCTAATATTTTATTCAATATTTTTGCATTAATATTCATTAGAGGTATAGTTCTTTTTTTTTTTTTTAAAGCAATCGGGGTTAAGTAACTTGCTCAAGGTTACACAGCCAGTTATTTCTGGGTGTGGTGCTAAGTATCTGTGCCCGGATTTGATTCCCAGGTCATCCTGACACTGGAGCTGGTGCTCTTACTTGCTGAGCCACCTGGCCGCCCCAGAGGTATAGTTCTATAATTTTCTTTCTGTGACTTCTCTTTCCCTCATCTATATACAAGGACCATATTTGTCTCATAGAGAAGTTTGGTAGTATGATTGGTGAAATATGAAATAACTGAGGAAACAAAGGTTGAGTTTGAAGCATATCAGTTTGTTAAGAAATGCATGCCAATTGCATAACAAGTTGGGACCAGGTCTCCTTAGCTTGGCACTGAATCCTGAATAAAGGAGACAGATTTTTGTGCATTAAAAGAAAACAATTAGCAGGATATAAACCAGGATACAAGATAAAGTAATCTGATTTCTAATTGAAGGAAAGATTAGGGACTTTCCAAATTGGGAGAAGAGTGAACATGTACAATTCTTGGAAATCAGAAAGAGGTATCCTACTCCCCTCTACCCATATAGATTTTTGCGCTCTCTCTCTCTCTCTCTCTCTCTCTCTCTCTCTCTCTGTCTCTCTTTCTCTCTGTCTGTGTCTGTCTCTGTCTCTCTCAATATGGGCTTGTATTTAGGAAGACTTGAGTTCAAATCCAGCCTCAGACACTTACTAGCTATGTGACCCTAGGCAAGTCACTTTACCTCTGTTTGCTTCATTTACCTCATCTGTGAAATGAAAGTAATGACAGTACCTACCACAGAGGGGCTGAAATAAGGCCTCATTGGACAGAAATATCATCTTTGGATATGAACATGGTGGGACCAACACTACATAGGAATTGAGCCAATTTTTGACCCTATTCCCCCAGAAATTAAGGTGGTATAGGGGAGAGTCTGTTGGGGGCGGGGCAGAGAAATGTTTGTATGTTTGTTCTTGCTATATTGTTGAAGTAAACACCTCTTGTAAAAACTACTTGATGTTAGATGGTTAATGGAAACTGAGGAGTTCCCCAGTTTCATTTACCCCTAATAATAAGAAAATATAGCCAGTGGGTGGTTCAGGGTTATAGTAATAGAGAAAAAGTACCTATCTAGACTATTTGGCCAGATACATGGCATAGTGAATAGAGTACTGGGCCTGGACTCAAGAAGATGCATCTTCCTAAATTCAAATCTGGCCTACCTATATGACTGAGCAAGTCACTTAACCCTGTTTGCCTCAGTTTCCTTATCTACTGGAGAAGGAAATGGAAAACTCCTCCAATATTTTTGCCAAGAAAATCCCAAATGGGGTCACAAAGAGTCAGAAATGATTGAAAAAATAATTGAAAACTTGGCTAGACACTGGGCCAAGGTTGTAACTCTTCTATTTTTTAAAATAGATCTTTAAGGGGATAGAAGATTTGCAAACATTTCTGATCAAAAGACCAAAGCTGAGAAGAAACTTGAGAAGAAAGCAGAGACATCAAGAGAAAATTCTAAAGGTTTTTGTAGCATTAGAAAGGGTTATGATAATGAAGTATTTAAATAAGACAGAATACCTATAGAGTGGATTTGTTCTGTTTTAATGATAAGGGTGGGGAGAAAGAAAAGGCAAAGAAAAAGAAATAAATACACTAGGAAAGAAAAGGAGAGGAAGGGAATGGAACTTACTATCTCACATCATCAAGGTACATGAGAAGACTATACAGACATGAAAGAAGCTATTTTGTAAGGAGTATTACATGAATATCACATTTACTTGAGCTGGAAAAAGGAGGATCAGACAGCCAAGACAAACTTATTTATACAAAGACATACAGAAACGTATGATTTTGTTGTATTTCCATAGGGAAATAAGTAGGAATATGGATGGGGGATGGTTCAAGAGGGACAGTAGAATTGTGAAGGGATTCATCATAAGCAAAACAAACTCCAGTTTCAGAGGGTCATGTAGGGAAATTACAAGGGGAAAAAATGGTAATAACCTATAACTGTAGTTTGGACAAGAGGAAGAGGAGGCACAGTAGAATGGAAGTAGTTTGGTTGCATTATTGATCTTCAAGTTGAACACAACATTCTTTCACTTTCATGTGCAGTAATGCTGTCATAGTGTTAAACCAAAATCTTTAAAAATTATGAAGCATGGGGGGCAGAGCCAACATGGCAGAGTGAAAGCAAGGACTTGCTTGAGCTCTCCCCCAACCCTTTAAAAAGTCACTCTGAACAAATTCTAGAGTGGCAGAACCCACAAAGAGACAGAGTGAGGCAGATTTCCAGCCCAGGACCTAGAAGGTCAATAAGAAGAGTCTGTTGCAGTCTGGACTGAGAGAGGAAGGCATAATGGTATAGGCTGCACCAGTGTAGACCTGGTCCCAGAAAAGCTGGAGCAGACCTTGGGCAACTGAATCACTGGAAGCAGTGGCAGTTTCCAGCTTCTCCATCCACAGACTCCAGAGACAATTTAAAAGGTCAGCATGAGGTGTCTCTCAGAACTGGAAGAGGGAGAAGTACAGTACAACATGGGGCATGCCAATACAGCCACAGATCTAGCAAATCAGGGGCAGGTCTTGAGAGTGAGTGAATTGGTAGTGGTAGTGGTGGCACCAGTGACAACTGCTGCCCCTGGAGCTATCAGCTCACAGACAAAATGTGTGAAACTCACCTATTTTGACTAATAGGAGCCAAGATGGTAGAGCAAGCAGTAAGTCACTCTTACCCTCTCTTATTGACCTTGAAAAACCCAGAGAATATTGCACCAGGAAAAATCCTGAAATAGTGGAGCCAGCAGAAATTCTGACAAGGTACAGCAGTCTTTTAGATCAAGAGGCTAACAGGATTAAGGAAAAGATCCCTCTTGAACGAGACCATTATAGGATGGGAGGCATCCTGGAAAACCAGTGGCAAGTCCTACCTCAGCAAACCAACAGGAGATCCTGAGCCCAGGGTGGTGGAGCAGGTAGGTGCCAACACCAGGCACATACCAGCCAACACCACCAGCTTCATCTCAGCACCAGGTAAGCCACCAACTTAGTCCCAAGCACAAAAAGCCTGGGACAGTGCCCCTTGTGCCCAAGAAGCAGAGATCAACTTTAAAAACCAGGGAAAAAAAAGGCAAACAATATGAGCAAAAAGCAACAAAGAAAAACAGGGACTATAAAGAGGTATCTTGGTGATAGGGAAGGTCAAAACACAAATTCAGGAGAAGACAGCATTGTCAATATACCCACATTCAAATCCTCAAAGGATTTTGAGGATATGGCTGGTCTCAAGCCCAAAAAACCTTCTTGGAAGAGCTCAAGAAGGATTTTGAAAGTCAAATAAGAGAAGTAGAAGAAAAAATTAAAAATACAATCAACAATATGGATAAAAAGTACAATGAAGAAAACAACCCCTTAAAAAATAGAATTGGCCAAATGGAAAAGGAGATACAAAACTTAACTGAAGAAAACAATTTGTTAAAAATTGGAAATGGAAGCTAAAGACTGTATGAGACATCAAGAATCAGTCAAACAAAATCAAAAGAATGAAAAAATAGAAGAAAATGTAAAATATCTCATTGGCAAAACAACTGACCTGGAAAAATAGATCCCAGAGAGATAATTTAAGAATTATTGATCTACCTGAAAGCCATGATCCAAAAAAGAGCCTGGACAGAGTCTTTCAAGAAATCATCCAGAAAAATTGCCCTGAGGTCCTGAAGCAGAGGGTAAAATAGTCATCAAACAAATCTACCTCCTGAAAGAGATTCCAAATTGAAAATGCCAAGGGATATTGTAGCAAAATTCCAGAATTATCAGATCAAGGAGAAAATACTACAAACAGCCAGAAAGAAACAATTCAAATATCATGAAAGTATAGTAAGGATTACTCAGGACCTTGCAACTTCTACATTAAAAGATTGGAGGGCTTGGAATATGATTTTCTTTATGGCAAAGGAGCTTGGATTACAACCAAGGATCAATTACCCAGTGAAACTGAGCATAATCTTTCAGGGGAGGAGATGGACATTCAACAAAATAGGGACTTCTAGGCTTTCCTGATGAAAAGGCCAGAGCTCAATGGAAAATTTGATCTTCAAATACAAGACTCAAGAGAGGCATAAAAAGGTAAACAAGAAAGGGAAAAAAATCCCACAAACCATGATATTCGATAAGGGCAAATTGTTTACATCCCTATGAGGGAAGATGATACCTATAACTTTTGAGAATGTATCTTTATTATAATATTTGGGCAGAATATACATAGACAGAGTTTAAGGTGACTTTGATGTGATGATAAAAACCTAATTAAGTGATAAAAAGGGATTGTAATGGGAGAAGAAAGGAGGAGGCAGAAAAGAGTAAATTACATCACATGAAGAGGCACAAAGACATGTTACAGTAGAGGGAAAGAAGAGAGGGAGATGAGTATTGTTTGAACTTTATTCTCATTGGATTTGACTCAAGGAGGGAATAACATACTCAGGTATAGACATCTAACTTGCCCTACAGGCAGTAGGAGGAGAAAGGGGAAAGAAAGGGGTGGGGGCTATAGAAAGGAGGGCAGGTTGAGGGAGGCAGTCATCAAAAGCAAAACTCTAGTGAGAAGGTAAAAGGAGAAGGGAGGAAGAAAAGCATAAATGGGGTGTGTGGGGGGGAATAGGATGGAGACAAAGATGCAGATAATAATCATAACTATGAATGTGAATGGGATGATCTCTCCCATAAAATGGAGGCAGATAGCAAAATGGATTAAAAACCATAATCCTACAATATGTTGTTTACAAGAAACACATTTGAAACAGAGGGATATACACAGGGTAAAGGTCAAAGGCTGGAGTAGAATATATTATGCTTCAGCTGAAGTAAAAAAAAACAGGGACAGCAATCCTGACCTCAGACAAAGCAAAAGCAAAAATAGATCTAATAAAAAATAGATAAAGAAGGAAACTGTATCCTGCTAAAAGGCACCATAGTAGTAATGTCAATACTAAATAACTAATTACTATCATTATTAAACATATATATGCACCAAGTGGTATAGCATCCAAATTCTTAAAGGTGAAGTTAAAGGAGTTACAGGAAGAAATAGACAGCAAGACTATACTAGTGGGGGACCCCAGCCTCCCACTTTTAGAACTAGATAACTCTAACCACAAAATAAACAAGAAAGAAGTTGAAGAGGTGAGTAGAACTTTAGAAAAGTTAGATATAAAAGACCTCTTGAGAAAATTGAATGGGGATAGAAAGGAATATACCTTTTTCTCAGTGGTATATAGCACCTACACAAAAATTGATCATGTACCAAGACATAAAAACTTCACATTCCAATGCAGAAAGGCAGAAATATTAAATGCATCCTTTTCAGATCATGATGCAATAAAAATTATATGTAATAAAAGACCATGGAAAGATAGATTAAAAGTTAATTTGAAACTAAATAATCTAATCCTAAAGAATGAGGGGGTCAAGCAACAAATCATAGAAACAATAGCTTCATACAAGAGAATGACAATAATGAGACAACATACCAAAACTTATGAGATGTAGTGAAAGTGGTTCTTAGAGGAAGTTTTACATCTCTAAATGTTTACATGAATAGAGAAAGAGAAAATTAATGCATTGGGCATGCAACTAAAAAAGCTAGAAAAAGAAAAAATTAAAAAGCTCCAATTAAATACCAAAGTAGAAATACTGAAAACCAAAGGAGAGGTAAGCTAAATTAAGAAAACTATTAAACTAATGGATAAAACTAAGAAAAAATTTAGGAAAAAAAATCAATAAAATAAATAAACGTTTGGTGTAATTTTATTTAAAAAAAGAAAGGAAGCCAAATTACCAGTATCAAAAATGAAAAGGGTGAATTCACAACCAATGAAGAGGAAATTAAAACAGTAATTAGGAGCTATTTTGCCCAACTGTATGCCAATAACTTTGACAATCTTACTGAAATGGATGTATATTTGCAAAAATATAAATTGCCCAGATTAAGAGATGAGGAAGTAAAATACTTATATAACTTCATTTCAGAAAAGGAAATTGAACTCTCAGTAAACTCTCTAGGAAAAAATCTCCAGGACCAGATGGATTTATGAGTGAATTCTATCAAACATTTAAAGAACAATTACTTTGTGGAGCCAAGATGGCGGTGCAGAAGCAGGAAAACTCTGTATGCCCCCTCCATAACCACCTCAGATACCTATAAAAAATGACTCCAAAAAATCTTTAGGGCTACAGAACCCACAAAGTGACAGAGAGAAACAAACTTCCCGCTGAAGACAGCCTGCCACACTGACAGGAAGGGTCCATCACAGTGCACTGTGAGCAGAGCCTAGCCCTGCATGAGTTCACAGGTTTTAACCTCAGGGTGGCCACAACCAGTCCCCAGATGGAGGGATTTCGGGAGAGTGAATCACCAGCAGCTGTGGCCATCTCCAGAATTATCAATGCATAAGTGCCAAAGACAAAGTGAAAGTTCATCATGGACTTTGTGGGAACAGGGGGTCTGGGAGTACCATCTGACCTCTGTCCCCAGAGGGAGAAGTGGCTGAGGCGTAGGGTTGCTGTGTGGCTGCTTCAGAGCTCCTGGCCTGCAGATTGTAGGGAGACCAAGCAACCAGTCTGAGGGGTAATCACTCTTTTTTTTTTAACCTGCTTGGATCTAGATTGCTGTCTAGGGTGGAGGTCCTGGGGTGTGTGACCAGTGTGCCAGAGCCAGTGGAGTCTTCAGACAGGGCACCCAACTAATAGCTCTGGCAGCTGAGAAAACCCCAATGATTTGGGACAAAGCTCTCCTCTCTGGAACCAGAGATCTACTGTGGCAGAAAGCTTAAAAGTCAAATAATTGAGTGGCAATATGAGCAAGCAAAGGAAGCACAGTAATCCGACTTTGGATTCTTTTTGGGGTGACAAAAAGGATCAAAGCATGGAATGGAAGGAAGACAACGAAGTCAGAACTCCTACACCAAAAGCTTCCAAGAAAAATATGAACTGGTTATAGGCCACAGAGGAGCTTAAGAAGGATTTTGAAAACCAAATAAGAGAAGTGGAGAAAAAATTGGGAAGAGAAATGGGAATGATGCAAGAAAAATATGAAAAGAGAGTCAACAACTTGACTGAAGAAAATAACACCTTAAAAAATAGACTAACTCAAATGGCAAAAGAGGCTCAAAAAGGCAATGAGGAGAAGAATGCCTTAAAAAGCTGAATTTGCCAGATGGAAAAAGAATCTCAAAGGCTCACTGAAGTGAATAATTCCTTCAGAATTAGATTGGAGCAAATGGAATCTGGTGACTTTATGAGAAATCAAGATACTATTAAACAGATCCAAACAAATGAAACAATAGAAGGCAATGTGAAATATCTCATTGGAAAAAAACCACTGACCTTGAAAATAGATCCAGGAGAGATAATTTAAAAATTATTGGACTACCTGAAAGCCATGATCAAGAAAAGAACCTAGAAATCATCCCTCAAGAAATTCTCAAGGAAAATTTCCCTGATGTTTTAGAACCAGAGGGCAAAATAGAGGTTGAAAGAATCCACCAATCACCTCCTGAAAAAGATCCCAGAAAGAAAACTCCTACCAATATTATAGCTAGGTTCCAGAATTCCCAGATCAAGGAGGAAATATCACAAGCAGCCAGGAAGAAACAATTTGAATATTGTGGAAACACAATCAGGATAACACAGGATCTGGCAGCTTCTACATTAAGGGATCAAAGGGCTTGGAATATGATATTCCAGAGGTCAAAGGAGCTGGGATTAAAACCAAGAATCACCTACCCAGCAAAACTGAGTATCATGTTTGAGGGGAAAATTCAATGAAATAGAGAACTTTCAAGTATTCTTGATGAAAAAGCCAGAGTTGAATAGAAAATTTGACATTCAGATACAAAAAGCAAGAGAAGCATGAGAAGGTAAACAGGCAAAAGATGTCATAAGGAACTTATCAAAGTTGAACTATTTACATTCCTACATGGAAAAATGATAATTGTAACCTTTGAAACTTTTCTCAGTATGAGAATAGTTGAAGAGAATACAAATGTGTGTGTGTGTGTGTATATACACATATATATGTCTATATATGAGGGTATATGGGTGTATGAATACATATGTGAGTGGGTGTATATATGTGTACAGGTATACAGAGACAGAGGGCACAGGACCAATTGAATAGGAAGGGATGATACTTAAAAGGTGAAATTGAGAGGTGAGAGAGGAATATAATGAGAGGAGATGGGGAGAGACAGAATGGGGTAAATTATTTCATATAAAAGAGGCAAGGGAAAACTATTACAATGTAGGGGAAGAACAGGAAGACAAAAGGGAATGAGTCAACCTTACTCTTTTTGAATTTGGTTTAGGGAGGGAATGACATACACACTAAATAGGTTATCTCTCTGTACAGAAGAGTAGGGGGGAAGGGGATGAGAAGGGGGATGATGGAAGTGAGGGCAGGTCATGGGGGAGGGAATTTGGAAGCACACACTTTTTAAAAGGGACAAGTTCAAAGTAGAGAACAGAACAAGTGAGGGTGGGATAGGAGGAAGGGAAATATAGTTAGTCTTTCACAATATATCCACTATGAAAATGTTTTGCATAGTTACACATATACAACTTATATTGAGTTGCTTATCTTCCCAGTAAGGGTGGGTGATGAGAGAGGAAGGGAAAGATTCTGGAATTCAAAGTTTTAAAATCAAATGTTTAAAAAATATATTATATATATTACATGCAACTGGGAAATAAGATATAGAGCCACTGGGGTATAAGGGTCCATCTTGCCCTTGCCCTACTGGAAGTCAGAGGGGGCAGGGGGGAGGATATAGGAGAGAACAGATTGGGGGAGGGGTTTTACAGTGGGATCACTGTTTTGGGGTGGTGGGTAGGGGAAATACAGGAAGAAAATTCATAACTCAAAATCTTGTGGAAATGAATGATGTAAAGCAAAAATAAACATAAAATTTAATTTAAAAAATAAAGAACAATTAATTTTAATACCACATGGACTATTTGGGAAAATAGGTTAAGAAGGAATCCTACCAAATTCTTTTTATGATACACATATGGTACTGATATGTAAACTGGGAAGAATCAAAACAGAGAAAGAAAACTATAGAACAATTTCCCTAATAAATATAGATGCAAAAATTTTAAATAAAATATTAGCAAAAAGTGTATAGCAATTTAACATGGGAATAATACACCATGACTAGGTAAAGAGTCCAACTCCAGAAAAACCTGGAAAGACCTGAATGTACTGATGCTGAGTGAAGTGAGCAGAACCAGGAGAACATTGTATACAGTAACAGCCACAATGTGTGATGTCTAAATTTGATAGACTTAGCTCTTCTTAGCAACGCAAAGATCCAAGACAGCTCTGAAGGACTCATGATAGAAAATGCTGGTCATATCCAGAAAAAGAGCTATGGAGTCTGAATGCAGATTGAAGTATATTACTTGCTCTCTTTTTTTCTTTTTGTTTCTTCTTTTCTCCTGGTTTCTCCTATTGGTTCTAATTCTCCTTTACAATATAACTAATGTGAAACTAGGTTCAATATGAATGTATATGTAGAGCCTATATCAAATTATATGCTGTCTTGGGGTGGGTGGGAGGGGAGAGATGGGGAGAAAATTTGGAATTAAAAATCTTATGGGAGAGAATGTTGAAAACTAAAAATAAATAATTTTTTAAGAAATGAAGCAGGGTGGAGTCAAGATGGGGGAGTAAAAGCAGGAATTTGTCTGAGCTTCTGCTCCAACCACCTCCAATACCTGTAAAAGGTAAATTTTAGAGCTACAGAGCTCACAAAGTGACAAAGAGAAACAAATCTTCTGCTGAAGGCAGCCTGGCATGCCAACAGGAAGGGTCTGGGAGTCAAGTGCAGCCCTGCATGAGCCACGGGGGCCCAGACCCAGGGTGGCCCTGACCAGCAGCCCAGACTAGGTGGAGCAGACTTGAGGAGAGTGAACCACCAGCAGCTGTGGTGGTTTCCAGACTTCTCAACCCATAAACACCAAAGAGAAAGTAAACGGTCAGTAGGGAACTCTGTTGGAACAGTGTGACTGAAGAGCACTGTCCAACCCCCGCCCCTGGGGCAAGAGGTGGCAGAGACACTGTGGCTGCCACTGCTGCTGCTGCCTGCCAGCCTCCAGAACTCCTGGCCTGCAGATTGTAGGGGGACTAAGCGACAGTTCAGAGGGTAATTGCTCTTACTTTGATCTGCTTGGATCTGGGTCCCAGTCTTGGGTGGTGGTCTTGGGATGAGTGTGCCAGAGCTTGTGGTTGCTGTAGAGAGGGTGCCCTCCTCATAGTTCTGACAACTGTGAAAATCCCAGCCATTTGGGACATAGATCTCTCCACTCTGGAAGCAGAGTTTTACCATGGCAAAGAGCTCAAAAGTCAAATAGTTGGCTGGCAAGATGAGCAAGCAAAGGAAGCACAATCAGATCATATAATCCTTTTTGGGGGACAAAAAGGATCAAAACATGGAACCAGAAGAAGTCAACAAAGTCAAAACTCCTGTATCAAAAGCTTCCAAGAAAAATATGAAGCTGTGGAGGAGCTCAAGAAGGATTTTGAAAATCAAGTAAGAGAAGTGGAGGAAAAATTGGGAAGAGAAATAAGAATGATGCAAGAAAAGGAGACCCCCCAAAATACAGAAGAAAACAACACCTTAAAAAATAGACTAACTTAAATGGCAAAAGAGACCCAAAAAGCCAATGACAAGAAGAATGATTTAAAAAGCCAAACTGGCCAGATGGAAAAGGAATTTCAAAAACTGACTGAAGAGGATCATCCCTTCAAAATTAGATTGGAGCAAATGGAAGCTAATGACTTTATGAGAAATCAAGATACTATAACACAAATCCAAACAAATGAAAAAATAGAAGGCAATGTGAAATATCTCATTGGAAAAACCACTGACCTGGAAAATAGATCCAGGAGGGATAATTTACAAATTATGGATGACCTGAAAGCCATGATCAAAAAAAGGACTCAGAAATCATCCTTCAAGAAATTCTCAAGGAAAACTGCCCTGATATTCTAGAACTAGAGGGCAAAATAGAAATTGAAAGAATTCACTGATCACCTCTTGAAAATGATCCCAAAAAGAAAACTCCTAGGAATATCATAGCCAAATTCCAGAGTTCCCAGGTCAAGGAGAAAATATTACAAACTGCCAGGAAGAAACAATTTGAGTATTGTGGAAACACAGTCAGGATAACACAAGATCTAGCAGCTTCTACACTAAGGGATCAAAGGGCTTGTAATATGATATTCTGGCAGTCAAAGGAGCTAGGATTAAAACCAAGAATCACCTACCCAGCAAAACTGTGTATAGTGCTTCAGGGGGAAATATGGTCATTCAATGAAATAGAGGACTTTCAAGTATTCTTGTATTCAAGTATTTTTGATGAAAAAACTGGAGCTGAACAGAAAATTTGACTTTCAAATACAAGAAGAAAGAGAAGCATGAGAGGGCAAACAGGGAAAAGAAATCATAAGGAACTTATCAAAGTTGAACTATTTATATTCCCACATGGAAAAACGATAATTGTAATTCATGAGACTTTTCTCAGTATGAGGATAGTTGAAGGGAATATATATGTATCCATACATATATAAGTATGTATAGGAGGGGGTATGTGTGTATAAATACATATGAGTGTGTGTATATGTACATATAGACAGAGGGCACAGGATCAGTTGAATAGGAAGGGATGATATGTAAAAAAATTAAATTAAGAGGTGAGAGAAGAATATAATGAGAGGAGAAAGGGAGAGATAGAATAGGGTAAATTATCTCATATAAAAGAGGCAAGAGAAAACTGTTACAATGGAGGGGAAGAGCAGGAAGGTGAAAGGGAATGGGTCAACCTTACTCTCATTGAATTTTGCTTAAGGAGGGAATAACATACACATTCAATTGGGTATCTTACCCTACAGGAAAGTAGGGGGGAAGGGAATAAGAGGGGGAATGGTAGAAGGGAGGGCAGAGTGGGGGAGAGGGTAGTTAGAAGCACAGACTTTTTTTTTTTTGCTCTTTGGAGGGCAATTGGGGTTAAGTGACTTGCTCAAGGTCACATGGCTAGTTTTTGGGTTAAATGTGTGAGTCCAGATTTGAATTCAGGTCCTCCTGACTCCATGGCCAGTGCTCTATTCACTGTGCCATCTAGCCGCCCCTAAGCACACATTTTTGAAAAGGGACAGGGTCAAAGTAGAAAATGGAATAAGTGGGGGGAGGGATAGAATGGAGGGAAATAGAGTTAGTCTTTCACAATATAACTACTATGACAACATTTTGCATAACTACACATGTACAACCTATATTGAATTGCTTATCTTCCAAGTGAGGGTGGAGGAGGAGGGAAGAAGGGAAAGAATCTGGAAATCAAAGTTTTAAAATCAAATGTTAAAAAAATTGTCTTTTACATGCAACTGAGAGATATGATAAACCCACAATGGGGTGTAGAAATACATATTGCCCTACTAGAAAGTTAGAGGGAGTATGGAGGAGGATAAGAGAGAACAGATTGGGTGAAGGGGTATTCAGTAGGCTTGCTGTCTTGGGGTAGGAGATAGGGGAAATCTGGGGAGAAAGTTTATAACTCAAAATCTTGTGGAAATGAGTGTTGAAAATTAAAAATACATAAAGATTTTAAAAAATGAAGCATATTTAGTCATATGGCTCTCACTAAGAATATTATTGATTATATTTTTATTAAGTAAGTGTTTTTAATACAAAAATAATTTTAAAATATTTTATTTTGTATTTTTTCTCATATTTTTATTTCTGTTTTTCGTGTATGTTGGGGGTCCATGCTTAAATTTTTTTTTTGGTGATGGAGTGAACAATCACAAAAGTTCAGAGACCACTAAAAGATAAAACTTGAGCCTTGGTCTAGCTGAAGAAACCTAACCTTTTTAAAAACAAAGGAAAAATTTGCCCCTTCTGGAGGTAGAGAGAGGAAACAATGACACAATTAACTATGTGCAAAGAAGTGTTTTATCTGTCTACATTTGAGGCTGTGGTATTGGTTATTGACTTGTTTTAGGATTCTCTTGTTATTTTTGCTCAGAGAGGGGTGGGATGGGAAGGGTTGTCTGTATACATCATAGAATAATCATTTTCAAAAATTACACAGCAGAAGAACTAAGTAGGCTTAACAACTGCTCAGGAGAACTTTACTCTCATTTTCATATATCTTTCTCCATCTGTGTACATGTATAATTTGTTCATGAATACACACATTTATTCTCTATGTATGCATTCAGACACTCTTTTTAAAAGAGAGAGAAGGAATAAGTCAAGCACATTTTGGGGAGTTAAGCTTTAGTCCTATTATGAGCACATCCTGTATGTGACTATGCTGACTTGCAGTTAACACACCTTGTAATATAAGGAATTTTTCATTAACTCTGGCTTCTAGGTTGCTGTGCAAGGTTTGGTAATGATGTTATTTCATCTTGGATTGTAGGGTCTCCCTCACAGAGAGAAAGGTTATCATTAGAGAGGACTTGAGGATGAAAGTGTCTGGACTATATTGGGAGAACTGGTATCAACAGGGCATCTGCTCTATTAATTGTCATTGTCTATCTTCTCTCTCTCTCTTTGATTATAAGAACTAGAGAGTAGTCGAGCAAGGCAGGCAGCAAAGATAATAATTATGAGTAAGCCCTCAGGGAGATGCTGGTAATTGTTTAACAATTGGTTCTGCAAAAAGAAAAAATGACACGACGAACTCTAAATTTAATCTATTTTATTAAACATTTTTTCCATCACTTTCTTAAGTCTAGACAATCAAATAAAACAATAAATTAAATCCTGAAAATTTGATAATCTACTTGGAAAAGTTTAACCTGGATCCAGTACACCCTTGTCTCTCTCAGGTCATCAGGTCAGCATTCTGAGCTAGGACTATGTCAAGTGACTGAGGCTGGATTTGAACTCAGGACCTCTTGACTCCAAAGCCAGTACTTTATTCACTGAGCCACCTATGTGCCCCACCCTGCTTTGAGCTTTTAAAGAGATCAAATTGCAGAGTTTGCCTTTTCCCTTTTCAAAGAGACTTGAGAACCTATGGGGTTCTTGTGCATGATTCTCCATTGAAAATTAAGAAGTATTTTTTTACTCAGCAGAGGTAACTGGAGACCAGAGCCATGGAGGCAAGAGTGGGGCAGATGATATTTCCCATAAAAGAAGGGTTCTTACCCATTTTTGTGACATAGACCCTTTTGGCAATCCAGAGAAAGCCTATAGGCTCCTTTTCAGAATAATGTTTTTATACCATATTTTGCATCACAAAAGAAACTGATTATACTGAAAAAGTTATTAAAAAAACCCAAGTTCATGGACCCCAGGTTAAGAGCCCCTGCTCTAAATCCTGAAGTCTGCATGAGTTTCAAATATAGGAGGATAGAAACCTGGGCTTATTTTCCTTTCCTTGCATAAAAGATTCATGTGTGTGTGGAGGCTAGGCTGCTTCAGTGAGAGCCTTATGGCAGTTCCCATGTATATTTCAAAGATTTAATTTTCAGAAGGGAAGTGAGTAAGAATTACTGAGCATGTGATGTTACCATAGTGATGCTACCTACCCAAGCAACATATTGCTACCAGTGCATGGACTTGCCTGAGACTTCAGCAAGGCAAAAGGGGAGTTGTTCTAGAATACCATTGCTGCACAGGTATAGCAGCTATAGGAGAACAGAGGCCAATGGGGGACAGCATAGGTGTGTGGCTTCTTCATTTCCATAGGCAGCACACAGATGTAGGCTTCAATTTGCAACAGGATGAATAATTTGATCAAAACTATTTAAAGCTCAAATTTACAGAGTTTTTAGACAAAGAACTGACAGGGCCTAAGTAAATTGGGGACTGTCTTATTACCAATGGAGTGAGGTAGTGGGGTATGGCAGGCCGCTGAAATGAAGGAATACTATGAATTGCCTACAAAGGAATGAGGAATGAGGGGGAAACAACTCTAAGTGTGCCACAGTGTAAAATGGGCTCTGTGTGGGAGAGTGGGGGCAAGGAGGGGGCAGTGAGAGAATCCCCCATCTCCACAGCAATTAAGCCTTAGCAGCTTAAGCTCCCAAGTGGTTAGGCAGGTGAAGAAACAAGTCCAGAGAGGAAAGTGGACTTGACTAAAATCTCACACAGTGAGTAATAATTTATCTTCCATGACCCAATTCCTGAAGTTCTGAGCTCTTAATAGGTGACGTGAATGGTACATGAAGGGAGAGAACACATCCCTAATAACCTGTCTAGCCAGTTGGTACGTCCCCCAGACCAGTGACCATAACTCCTTAACTTCAACTGCAGCCCACAGACTCCACCTACGTGCGCCTCCGACTCTTAAATACAAATGCCTCAGAATCTAACCCTAACCATAAATGCTGCTGTCTGTGACTCTGACCATAAAGTATCTTGGACCTCTAGCTCTAATGCTATCCCTGCAGCTCCGCCTCTGCCTCTAACGCTAATCTTGACCCTAACCCTAACCCTCAGACTCTAGACCTCAACTCCGCCTCCTTCTCCAACTATAAAAACCTCGGTCTCTAACCCTAACCCAAAAGCACACCTCCGATTCTAACCTCCCCCTACTCCTGGAGTCCGAGATTGAAGTTGAGTTGGAGGGCGAGTCGGAGGTTGAGAGTTAGGGGTCAAGGTCACTGTTAAGTTTAGGATTAGAGCGCGCGCAGTTATGGTTGAGGTTAGGGTTAGCGTTAGAGGCAGAGGCGAATTCGGAGGGTTTGAGTTGATTGGTTAGAGTTAGAGCCAAACCCTCGGAATCTAACCGTAAATGCCTCAGACTCTGACTCTAATACTAACTGCGTGCCTCGGGATGCTAAGTATAAATGCCTCAGAACGTAACCCTAACCGAAAATGCGCGTGCCTCCTACTCCAGCCGGAAGTGCCTCGACTCTTAACGCTAACCGCAAACCTCCCGCTCCGCCTGCCTCTGACTCTAACGCTAACCCGCAGCCCTCCGGCTCAGCCTCGGACGCTAAGGTTAACTCAAAAGCCTCCAACTCCCTCTTCCCCTTTAAGTCCAAAGCTAACAGCAACCCTAACCCTAACCCTTGGACTCAAACCCTAAATACCTCCAGCTCTGACAATGACCTTAAATCCTAACCCTAAATGCCTCAGACTCTAAACCTAACTGTAAACCTCAGACTCTTAATTATAAAAGCCTCCATCTCTAACGCAAAGCCTAACCCGATGCTTAATTGCACTCTGACCCTAACATGAAAGTTAACACTAATCCTACAGCCTCCTGACTAACCCTAAACACTCTAAGCCTCCTCCCTCCTGAGTCTAAACCTATACGCCTTCTGACTCTAGCCCTCCAGACCCTAACATTAACCCTAAATTTAATGTTAAATAGACAATCTAAAACTAGTCCTAAATGTCTCCCGCCTCTTGACACTAAGCAGATACCCTAATACTAACCTTAAAGTCTCTGACTAACCTTAAACTCACATTCCGACTCCCCTTCCCTCTCTAACACTAAAGCTAACAGCCCTAACCCTAACAGAAATCCTTGGACACTAGCAGTAACTGCCTTCAACTCTGACTCTAGCAGTCACACTTACCCTAACCCTAAATGCCTTGTACACTCTAACCCCAAATCTAACCCTAAGATGCATGCTACCTTGTGACTCCAGGCTCTAACCCCAACCCTAGCTCTAACCAGAAAGCCACTGACTATAACCTGAAACTCACATTCTGACTCACTCTCCTAAAGCTACCAGTACTCTAAGACTACCCATAACTTAGTCCCAACCATAAATGGCTCCAGACTCTAATGCTAATCCTAACCCTATCCTTAAGCTTTAAGCCTAACCCTAAGCCTAACTGGACCCTGACACTAAAACTAGCTCTAAAGCTAAGCTAACTCTAACCTGAACCCTAACCATAAATATGAACACTAACCCTAACCCTAAATGCATGCTCTAACCTTATCCTAACCCTAACCTTAACACTAACCCTAAGGCTAACCCAGGCCTAACATTAAATGCCTTCCAACTTGTAATGGGAATGCAAATTTGGAAGATCTTCCCTGCCCCTAGGCTAAAATGCACCTGAAGCCTGGGGAGGGAGGCTTGTTTTTCAGTAGATACTTCTTGATTGGCCAGTGAGTCAATAAGGTTGTTACATTCTCTGAGCCAGGAGAAGGCTATATAAGCCCTGATGTGTAGCTTTGTTTTGGGACTCACTTTGAGAAGTGTTCTGTGATTTGATCTGAATTCTGGGAAGCCGTTGTTGAGAGTCCCCCGGCTTTGCCAGATGTGGAAACCCAGATGTTGACTGGGTATGGATGTAATGGTTGGACAGTTTGGAAATCTGTCTACTTGATCAGTTTCTGTCTTGATAATTCTGCCTGTATGCTTTGAAGTTCAGGGTGCTGACCTTTCTCCTGAACAAGGTAAACGATATATGTCTGACTGATTAAAGTAAGCTTGTTAACCCATTTTGAGTTGCTTTCCTTTAACAAAGCAGATCCAAGAACCTGTGGTAGCTGCAAACCCTGAGGACGCTTGGGGTGCTTGCTGCTACACAACTACAACCCTAACCCTAAAAATAACCCTAAATGCCTACTGCCATTGTTCTCCTAACTGTAAACCTAAATGCCTGCTGATTGAAACCCTCCTGACCCTCACCCTCACACTAACCTTAACAGTAAGACTAAATGGGCACCATAACCCTAATCCAAAAGGCCTTGTGACTCTAACCCTGAATCTAACTCTTAAATACATGCTGCTGCCAGACTCCTGCCTCTAACACTGAAGCCTAACACTAACCGTAAAGCTCAAAGCACCCCTAAACCTAACCCTGAGCCTCAGAAGCTAATTTTAAAATTCTCCATTTTGAACCCCAAAATTAACCCTACACCTAAACCTGAATACAAGCGACTCTAACCCAGAATCTAACCCTAAAATGCATGATGCCTTCTGACTCCTGCTTCTTCACACTGTAAGTAACCCTTAAAAGTGTAAGTAAACCTAAAGCCTCTGAGTCTAACCTTAAAGTCACTCTCTGACTACCCTTCCCCTTTAACCCCAATGTTCACAGCAACCCTAACCCTAACCCAAACCCTTTGAGTCTTACACTAAATACTACTCTGACATTAGGACTAACTCTAACCCCAATCCTTACCCTACATGCCTCGAGAGGTTAATTCCGAATTTCGGCCCAAAATGCATACCCTAATCCTAAATGTCTCTTGGGTCTAATCCCAAATCTAATACTAAAATGCATACTTCCTCCCATTTCCTGTTTCTAACATTAAACCTAACTAACCCTAAAGCTCACAGCAACCCTAAGTCTAATCCTATGGCTCAGAATCTAAATGTAAGAGCCTGGATCTCTAACTGAACCCTATCCATAATCCTACACTCTAACCCTGAATCTAACCCAAAATGCATGCTGCCTCCTGATTCCCACCTCTATCACTAAACATTAACAATAACCCCAAAGCCTCTGACTCTAACATTAAAGTCACACTCTGACTTCCCTTGCCCCTCTTACCCTAAAGCTAACAACAGCCTTAACCCTAACACAAACCCTTGGACAGTAATGGTAAATGCCTCTAACTCTGACTCTAGCAGTAACCCTAACTCTCACCCTAAAGGCCTCTTGACTCTAACCCTGAATCTAACTCTAAAATGCATGTAGCTCCAAGACTCTGGCCTCTAACACTGAAGCCTAACATTAACCATAAAGCACAAAGCAACCCTAAAGCTAACCCTGAGCCTCAGAATCTAAGCCTCGATTTTCAACCCCAAAACTAACCCTAACCCTACACCTAAATCTAAATGCAGGGTGACTCTAAGCCTGAATTTAACCCTAAAATGCATGCTGCCTTATTTCTCCTGCCTTTAATAGTGAAACCTAAGAGTAAACCTAAGGCCTCTGAGTTTAACCTTAAAGTCACTCTGACTCCTCTTCCCCTTTAACCTTAAAGCTCACAGCAACCCTAAACCTAGCCCAAACCCTTAAAGTTCAACACTAAATTCCTTGGGAGCCAAGATGGCGGAGTAGAAGCACAACCTTCCCTCGGCTCCGGCTTCCGGCTTCCACCTTCCCCAATCCATGTAAAAAGGAGACTCTAAACAAACTTTGGAGCTGCAGAACCCACAAAATGACACAGAGGAGCTAACCTCCCGCTGAGGACAGCCCGGCAGGCTTGCAGGAATCCAGCATAGTGCTCTGGGAGATGAGCACAGTGCTCTGGGAGACAGCCCCACATCAAGGCTTTGCCCCAGAGCGGGCCGGACCAGCCTCTGTCAGAGGGTCTCTAGAACAGCAGCAGCAGTGGCAGTTTCCAGATTTATCAACACAGAGATGTGAAGGACAAGGTGAGAGGCCAGTGCAGTCTGGACTTTGGGACCAGTAAGTGGGAGTGCGTGGCTTTTACCCCCGGGGTGAGAAGCCTCTGAGATGCCAGCACAGCCAGCCAGCACCACATGACGGCTTCAGCTCCTGGCCTGCAGAGTGTAGGGGAACCAAGCACCAGTCTGAGGGGTAATGCTCGCTCTTGATTTAACCTGCTTGGATCTGGATTGCAGTCTAGTGTGGAGGTCCTGGGGTGTGTGTCCAGCTTGCCAGAGCGTGTGAGACCTCAGAGAGGGCACCCATCTAATACCTCTGGCAGCTGAGAAAACCCCAGCGTTTGGGACGAAAGCTCCCCTGTCTGGTGGCAGAGTCCTACTGTGGCAAAAAGCCCAAAAGTCAAATAATTGAGTGGCAAAATGAGCAGGCAAAGGAAGCAAAGCAGACAGAAGATTCCACCATTACACTCCTATTTTGGGGACAAGAAGGAGCAAGGCATGGAACAAGAGGAAAACAGTGAAGTCAGAACTCCTGCACCAAAAGCTTCAAAGGAAAATACAAGCTGGTTACAAGCCATAGAGGACCTTAAGAAGCAGATAAGAGAAGTGGAGGAAAAATTGGGAAGAGAAATGAGAACGATGCAAGAAAATTATGAAATGAGAGTCAACAGCCTGACTGAGGAAAATGATACCTTAAAAAACAGACTGACTCAAATGGCAAAGGAGGCTCAAAAAGGCAATGAGGAGAAGAATGCCTTAAAAAGTCGAATTTGCCAAATGGAAAAAGAATCTCAAAAGCTCAATGAGGAGAATCATTGCTTCAGAATTAGATTGGAGCAAATGGAAGTTAATGACTATGAGAAATCAAGGTGCTATTAAACAGATCCAAACAAATAAAAGAATAGAAGGCAATGTGAAATATCTCATGGGAAAAAGCACTGACCTGGAAAATAGATCCAGGAGAGATAATTTAAAAATTATTGGACTACCTGAAAGCCATGACCAAAGTAAGAACCTAGAAAGCATCCTCCATGAAGTTCTCAAAGAAAATTGCCCTGATGTTTTAGAACCAGAGGGCAAAATAGAGGTTGAAAGAATCCACGGATCACCTCCTGAAAAAGATCCCCAAAAGAAAACTCCTAGGAATATTATAGCCAGGTTATGGAATTCCCAGATTAAGGAGAGAATATTACAAGCAGCCAGGAAGAAACAATTTGAATATTGTGGAAACACAATCAGGATAACACAGGATCTGGCAGCTTCTACACTGAGGGATCGAAGGGCTTGGAATGTGATATTCCAGAGGTCAAGGGAGCTGGGATTAAAACCAAGAGTCACCTACCCAGCAAAACTGAGTATCATGTTTCAGGGGAAAATATGGTCATTCAGTGGAATAGAGGACTTTCAAGCATTCTTGCTGAAAAAACCAGAGTTGAATAGAAAATTTGACATTCAGATACAAGAAGCAAGAGAAGCATGAGAAGGTAAACAGGGAAAAGAAATCATAAGGAACTTATCAAAGTTGAACTATTAACATTCATACATGGAAAAACAATAATTGTAACTGATGAAACTTTTCTCAGTAGTTGAAGGGAATAGAAATATATATATGTCTATATTTGAGGGTATATGGGTATATGAATACATATGTGAATGTGTGTATATATGTTTACAGGTATACATAGATAGAAGGCACAGGACCAATTTAACAGGAAGGGATGATACTTAAAAGGTGAAATTAAGAGGTGAGAGAGGAATATAATGAGAGGAGATGGGGAGAGACAGAATGGGGTCAACTATCTCATATAGAACAGGCAAGGGAAAATGGTTACAATGGAGAGGAAGAATAGGAAGGCAAAAGGGAATGGGTCAACCTTATTCCCATTGAATTTGGCTTGAGGAGGGAATGAAATACACACTAAATAGGGTATCTCACCCTCCAGGAGAGTAGGAGGGGGAAGGGAATGAGAGGGGGGATGATGGAAGGAAGGGCAGGATGGGGGGGAGGGAAGTTGGTAGCACCCAATTTTGAAAAGGGATGGGATCAAAGTAGAGAACAGAACAAGTGGGAGGTGGCATAGAAGGGAGGGAAATATAGTCAGTCTTTTACAATATATCTACTATGTTATTGTTTTGCATTAGCCACACATGTACAACCTATACTGAACTGCTTATCTTCCCAGTAAGGGTGGATGACAAGGAAGGAAGGGAATTAATCTGGAATTCAAAGTTTTAAAATCAAATATTAAAATAAATAAATAAATATTATTATTATTAATACTACTTTACATGTAATTGGGAAATAAGATATACAGGCACTGGGGCATAGAGATCCACTGGAAAAGTTGAAAGAGGTATGGGAGAAAATATGGGAGAAAGCAGATTGGAGGAGAGGATATCCTGTGGGACTGCTATTTTGGGGCGGTGGGTAGGGGAAAAACGGGGAGAAAATTTGTAACTCAAAATCTGGTGGAAATGAATGATGTAAATCAGAAGTTAATAAAGCGTTTTTAAAAAATGCAAAAAAAAAGTTTAACACTAAATGCCTCCAACTCTGACCCTAGAACTAACCCTCCCTTTAATCCTTACCCTACATGTCTAGCAAATTTAATTCTGAATCTCACCCCAAATGCATGGTGACTCGACTCACCCTTGTAATAGTAAACCCTATCACTAACCTTAAACCCTCTGAGTCTCAACCTAAACTCATTGTCTGACTCCCCTACTCCTCTAACCTTAGAGCTAAGAGCAACCCTAACCCCAGCCATAGCCTTGGAATCTAACCCTAAATGCCTCCTACTCAGACTCTAGCACTGCTGTTTTATAATACAGATTGAAATCTGGTATAGTTAGTCCACCTTCCCTATCATTTCTTTTCATTAATTCCCTTGATATTCTGGACCATTTATTCTTCCAAATGAATTTTGTTACTATTTTTTCTAGCTCTATAAAGTAGTTTTTTGGTAAATTAATTGGTATGGCACTAAATATATAATTTAATTTAGGTAAAACTGTAATTTTTATTATATTAGCTTGACCCAGCCATGAGCAATTGATATTTTTCCCATTAGTTAGATCTGACTTTATTTGTGGGAAAAGTGTTTTGTAATTGTGGTCATATAGGTCCTGGGTTTGTTCTGGCAGGTAGATTCCCAAATATTTTATAATTTCTGCAGTAACTTTAAATGGGATATCTCTTTCTATCTCTTGCTGTTGAATTTCATTGGAAATATATAGGAATGCCGAGTATTTATGTGGGTTTATTTTATATCCTGCAACTTTGCTAAATTTTATTTACTATATCAAGTAGTTTTTTACTTGATTATGATTCTCTAAGTATATCATCATATCATCTGCAAAGAGTGATAGCTTGGGCAGCCAGGTGGCACAGTGAGTAAGAGTACTGGCCCCAGAGTCGGGATGACCCGGGATTGAATCTGGGCTCTGATACTTAGCACCATACCCAGAAATAACTGGCCATGTGACCTTGAGCAAGTTACTTAACCCCAATTGCTTAAAAAAAAAAAGAGTGATAGCTTGGTCTCTTCTTTGCCTAATTTGATTCCTTTGATTTCTTTTTCTTCTCTAATTGCTACTGCTAACATTTCTAGTACCAGATTGAATAAGAGGGGTGATAGTGGACACCCTTCTTTCACCCCTGATCTTATGGGAAATGCTTCTAGCTTCTCCCCATTACATATAATACTTGCTGATGTCTTTATATAGATGCTACCTATTATTTTAAAGAAGGCTCCATTTGTTCCTATACTTTCTAATATTTTTAATAGGAATGGATTTTGTATTTTGTCAAAAGCCTTTTCTGCACCTATTGAGATGATCATGTGGTTTCTGCTAGTTTTATTGTTGATATGATCAATTATACTGATGGTTTTCCTAATATTAAGCCATCCTTGCATTCCTGGAATAAATCCTACTTGATCAAAGTGTATTATTCTTGACATAAGTTGCTGTAGTTTTTGATAATATTTTATTTATAATTTTTGCATCTATATTCATGAGGGAGATTTGTCTATAATTTTCTTTCTCTGTTTTATCTCTTCGTGATTTAGGTATCAGTACCATATTTGTGTCATAAAAAGAATTTGGTAGTACTCTTTCTTCACTAATTTTCCCAAATAGCTTGTAGAGTATTGGAATCAATTGTTCTTTAAATGTTTGATAGAATTCACTAGTAAATCCATCTGGCCCTGGAGATTTTTTCCTAGGGAGTTGACTGATGGCTTGTTCCATTTCTTTTTCTGAGATGGGTTTATTTAGTAATTTACTTCCTCTTCAGTTAATCTAGGCAACTTGTGTTTTTGTAAATATTCATCCATTTCCCTAAGATTGTCAAATTTATGTGCATACAATTGGGAAAAATAATTTCTAATTATTGTTTTGATTTCCTCTTCATTGGAGGTAGATTCACCCTTTTCATTTTTGATACTCATAATTTGGTTTTCTTTTTTCTTTTTTTTTTTTATCATGTTGACTAAGGGTCTATCAATTTTATTGTTTTTTTCATTAAACCAGCTCTTAGTTTTATTTATTAATTCAATAGTTTTCTTAATTTCAATTTTATTAATCTCTCCTTTGGTTTTAAATATTTCTAATTTAGTATTTAATTGAGGATTTTGAATTTGTTCTTTTTCTAGGTTTTTCAATTGCATCCCCAATTCGTTGACTGTAAGGCCGGTGAGGTCCGGAGCTAACAGGAGTGCACATGGTCGCCTGGGGAGGGCACGTGACGGGCCAAAGGTCACATGAGCGCTGCCAAGGATGCACCATGGGAGGGGACGCTGGCGTCCCGTCACGGGGTCTCCAAAAGTGCTGAGTTGGCATCACAGGGTGAGGCCCTAGTGTTTCATCACAGGATGACCACATACTTGGCTTTCCTCCTCCTCTTCGGGGCGGCTGCACGATTGGCTCGCTGTGGCCCGGATGAGTGAAGGGGAGGAGCGGCTGGCAAAAGATAAGATAAGGGATGACACAGAGAGAGGCACAGAGAGAGTCGGGAGTAGTTCAGAATGGAAGATGTAACCTCTAGTCCTTAATAAAGAAAAGTGTACCTTTCTTGGATTCTGTGGAGTCATTCTCCAGTGATAGCTGGAGTCGGATACGTTCGAAGCCTGTTGAGGTGGGTATACCTACCCACACAAAGTAGCAGAACGCTACAGTTGATCTTCCTTTTCTCTAATTTAATCATGTATGCACTCAGGGATATAAAACTTCCCCTAAGAACCACCTTTGCTCTATCCCACAAATTTTGGTATGTTGTCTCATTATTATCATTCTCTTGAATGAAATTACTGATTGTTTGTATAATTTCTTGTTTAACCCACTATTCTTTAGGATTAAATTGTTTAATTTCCAATTAGTTTTTGGTCTGTCTTTCCATGGCCCTTTATTGCATATAATTTTTATTGCATCATGATCTGAGAAGGATGCATTTAATATTTCTGCCTAACTGCATAAAATTGTGAGGTTTTTATGCCCTAGAACATGGTCAGTTTTTGAGTGTGTGCCATGAACCACTGAGAAGAAAGTATATTCTTTTTTATATCCATTCAGTTTTCTCTAGAGATCTATCATACCTGTCTTCTCTAAGATTCTGTTCACCTCAACTTCTTTATTGTTTATTTTGAGGTTGGATTTATCAAGTTCAGAGAGGGGGAGATTAAGGTCTCCCACTAGTATAGTTTTGCTATCTATTTCTTCCTCTAATTCCTTTACCTTCTCCTCTAGGAATTTGGATGCTATACCACTTGGTGCATATATGTTAAGTATTGATATTGCTTCATTCTCAAAGGTGCCTTTTAACAGGATATAGTTTCCTTCCTTATCTCTTTTAATTAGGTCAAATTTTGCTTTTGCTTTATCTGAGATAAGGATTGCTACCCCTGCTTTTTTTACTTTAGCTGAGGCATGATATATTTTACTCCAGCCTTTTACCTTTACCCTGTGTGTATCCCTCTGTTTCAGATGTGTTTCTTGTAAACAGCATATTGTAGGATTATGTTTTCTAATCCATTCTATCTCCCTTTTATGGGAGAGTTCATTCTATTCACATTTACAGTTATGATTATTATCTGTTTCTTTCCCTCCATTCTATTCCTTCCCCTGTTAATGCTCATATTTCCCCCCCTTCTCCCTTCCCCCCTTAATAGTTTCCATTTTGACCACTGCCTCCCTCAGTATTACCTTATCAACCCCTCTCCCTTTTCCTCCCCTTCCCCCTTACTTCTTCCCTCCCTACTAACCACCACCCCTTTTCGTAGCCCTTTCTCCTTTTTAATTTTTATATTTTGCTTTTTTGCAGAGGGGAGTGCAGGGTTATTGTAGTTAAGTGACTTGCCCAAGGTCACATGGCTAGCAAGTGTTAAGTGTCAGAGGCAGGATTTGAACTCAGGTCCTCCTGACTCCAGGGCTGGTGCTCTATATCTAGGTGCTCCACCTAGCTGCCTGTAGCAGCAAGCACCCCAAGTGTCGTCAGGGTTGCTGCCACCACAGGTTCTTGGATCTGCTTTGATAAAGGAAAGAAACTCAAAATGGGTTAACAAGCTTACTTTAATCAGTCAGACATATATCGTTTACCTTGTTCAGGGGAAAAAGGTCAGCACCCCGAACTTCAAAGTCTACAGGCAGAATTATCAAGACAGAAACAGATCAAGTAGACAGATTTCCAAACTGTCCAACCATTACATCCATACCCAGTCAACATGTGGGTTTCAACATCTGGGTTTTTCAAAGCCGGGGGGGCTCGGGACAATGGCTTCCCAGAATTCTGTTGAAATCACAGAACATTTCTCAAAGTGAGCCCCCCAAAACAAAGCCTCACATCAGGGCTTATATAGCCTTCTCCTGGCTCAGAGAATGTAACAACCTTTTGGACCCACTGGCCAATCAGAAAGTATCTACTGAAAAACAAGCCTCCCACCCCAGGCTCCAGGTGCACTTTAGCCTAGGGGCAGGGAAGATCTTCCAAATTTGCATTCCCATTACACTGCCCATTCCCAAATTTTTTTTGTGACACAAATATGGTACTGATACCTAAATTGGGAAGAGACAAAACAGAAAAAGAAAATTATAAACCAATTTCCCTCACGAATATAGATGCAAAAATTTTAAATTAAATATTAGCAAAAAGACTACAATAACTCATTATGGGAATAATACATCTTGATCAGGTAGGATTTATTCCAGGAATGCAAGGATGGTTCAATATTTGGAAAACTATCATTATAACTGCTCACATCAACAACAAAACTATCAGAAACCATATGATTATCTCAATAGATACAGAAAAGACTTTTGAAAAATACAACACCCATTCCTATTAAAAACACTAGAAAGTATAGGAATAAATGGAGTCTTCCTTAAAACAATAAGTAGCATCTATCTAAAACCATGAGCAAGTGTTATATGTAATGGGGATAAGCTAGAAGCATTTCCAATAAGATCAGGGGTGAAACAAGGATGTCCACTAACACCCCTCTCATTCAATATGGTACTAGAAATGTTAGCAGTACCAATAAGAGTAGAAAAAGAAATTGAAGGAATCAAATTAGGCAAAGAAGAGACTAAGCTATCTTTGCAGATGATATGATAATATACTTAAGAATCCTAGAGAATCAAGTAAAAGACTACTTGAGATAATAAATAAATTTGGCAAAGTTGCAGAATATAAAATAAACCCATTACATATAATCTTGCTGATGCTTTTAGATAGATGCTACTTATTATTTTAAGAAAGACTCCATTTTTCCTATGCTTTCTAGTGTTTTTAATAGTTGTATTGTAGGGTGTTGTATTTTGTCAAAAGCTTTTTCTGCATCTATTGAAATAATCATATGGTTTCTACTAGTTTTGTCAGGGCCAGCACTCTATTCACCACCTAGTTGCTCCACTCCCCCTTTATATTTACCTACTTGTATACATGTTATTGTCATGGAAGCAACAAACCTTGGTTTGGATAGACTTCAGGAGAGAATAAAGGCTAGAAGGGCCTGACATGCCCATGTCTGTGGAGTTGCAAAGGTTCAGACATGATTGAACGACTGAAAAACAGCATACATGTTATATTCCTCTAATAGAATGTAAGCTTCTTCAACTCTAGGGACTATTTTATTTCTGTTTTTATATCCTCAATTCATGACACAGTGACTAGTACATAGTAGGAATTGAATAAATGTTTACCAAACAATGAAACAATGGCAGAAATTTTAGGCATCACATCAATAATATAGAAGTTTAAAAAAAATAAATGAAACTTTCAAAAAACTTAAAGAAAAACCCAGATGTTAAAAATCTGTTTTAACATGTAATTTGGGGGGAAGGGGAGGATATTATTTATTTATTTTTAAAAAATATTACTGGGGGGGCAGCCAGGTGGTGCAGTGAATAGAGTTCTGGACCTGGAGTCAGGAGGACCTTAGTTCAAATCTGGCCTCAGACAATTAACACAAAAACTAGCTTGTGACCTTGGGCAAATCACTTAACCCCAATTGCCCTCCAAAAAGCAAATATGTGTGTGTGTGTGTGTGTGTATACATATATATATATATATATATATATATATATATATATATATATTATTTGAAAACATTAAAAAACGACTAAACAACAAAATGAGCTTCAAATTTCATGTTTGAGAAAATATTAATAAGAAAAATCTTAACAGCTATCTAACATTGAAAGACATTTTTTTCAAAGGAATTCTACATTTATGTTCTCCCCCTATTCAACACAGGTATCTCTTTCTCTCTTATTCAGGCCTTCCTAATTCTATCATGTTATCTTACTCATTCACTCCCTTTTCATTTTCTTTTTCCATCTCCAAAGATGTTCTTAAGTACTAGCTCTAGGAGGAACTCAGAGTTAAAAAGATTGTCACACCCTAGCAGAATAACAATGTCTACTTCTCTTCCTCCTGTTTTTCTTCTTCATAACCACACAGACTCAACAATGCCATTCAATCAATCCATATTTAATCAGTGCCTCAAGCAACTGTGCTAAAAGCTAGGGGGATATGAAAAGAGGTAAAAGACTGTCCTGGACTTCAAGGAGTTTACAATCTAATAGGGAGAAAACATGCAAACAAATACATCCAAAGAGATCTATGTGCAAGATAAATGGGAAATATTTGAAAGAGAGAAAGCACTGAATTTAGAGAGGTTAGGGAAGATTTCCTCTAGAAGGTGGGATTTTAATTGAGACTTACAAGATGTGCTGATGAAATGCTAAGGATACAAAGATGAAAAAAAAATTACCCTTCTTTATTCCTATATTTAATAATATGTGATAGATTCAATTATGAAATCTTCCTTGAAGAAATAAAGAACAACTTAAATAACTGGCAGAATATTCAGAGCTCATGGTTAGGCCATACCAGCATAATTATTATTATAAAAACCATAATACTACCAAAATTAATATATACTTTTAATGGTATGGCAATCAAATTATCAAGGAGATACTGATATAGAACTTGATATAATAACATTCATTTGCAAAAATAAGAGATCTAGAATATCAAGAGAAATGATGAAAAGAAGTAGGGATGAAGGGGGAATCGTATTTCCAGACCCCAAACTGTATTAAAAAGCAATATTCATTAAAGCTGATGAGGGATGGCTCCCTGTAGGTTCAGCAGGAATTCTGATCTTATCTAAGACCAGAAAACCTGCAAGAGCTTAATTGGAGAGTTGTAGAAGTTTATTGTTAAGGCAAGAGTCCTTTAGGGGACCTGCCAGTGAGAGGGGTACAGGCTTTTACTTTTAAAGGGTAGGGCTGCCATTGTCAGGGCTGACCAGGTGGAGGGAAGGGGCCTCAGTGCATAGATAAAGGTTAGAGCTGACTGAGAGGAACTTGTGACTTTAGTGCATAGATAGTTTAGATTTGGGCCAAAGAGGAGGAGACTTGAGGCAAGGACAAAGGAGTATTTGGGTCAGGCCAGAGGAGACATGAAGAGATTAAGTAAGAACAAAGGAGTCATAAGTCGTTGCCTAGGCCTAGTGCAGATAGGGGGAAGGGGCAGAGCCCAAGGTTGGGAAAGGGATTTCACAGATTACAATTTTACAATTCAAATTGCAGTTACAATTGTACAAATTGATTTAGACCCCAGGTACCTCATCAAAAGCCATCTGTTTTTGGTTAAAAAATAGAGAAATACATTAGAGGAACAGACAAGACAAGAGAGAATGAGGAACAATAGAACTCAAAAAAGTGTTTGATAAAGTGGAAATACATAAATTATTTAGGAAAAAAACTTATTTGATAAAAACTGCTGGGAAAACTGGAAACTAATCTGGCAGAAATTAGGCTTAGGACAATACCTTAAACCATATTCTGGAATGCATTCTAAGTGAATATACAACTTTAATATTAAAGATTGTCCTGTAAAAATGACAAGAGAAACAAATGATATACCTCTCATAGCTAGGGGTAGAAGAGTGGCTAGGTGGTGCAGTGAGTAAAGCACTGGTCCTGGAGTCAGGAGGATCCAAGTTCTGTTCTGGCCTCAGAAGCTTAACACCCACACAAAAAAACTAGCCATGTAACCTTGGGCAAGTTACTTAACCCTAATTGCCCTCCAAAAATGCAAAAAAAAAAAAAAAAAAGAAGATATATTCTTAATTAAATAAGAGATACAGCTGATTACAAAAGATAAAATAAGTAATTTTCATTACATAAAATGGAAAAGCTTCTACAGAGACATAATATACCTAAGAAGAAAAATGGTAAAGTAGAAAAAACTCTTTGTATCAAATTTCTCTGATAAGGGTTCATTAACCAAGATATTTGAATAAGTAATAATAATAATTAAGAATAGTTATTCTTTAATAGATACATAGTCAAAAGCTATGAAGAGTTTTCAAAACAAAATTGCAAAGTATCCGTAACTATATGAAAGAATACTCCAAATCACTAATAATAAGAGAAATGCAAATTAAAAAAGAACACCTTCTATAAATTAGTAAAAATGACAGTCAATATTGGAGGGGTTGTGAAATGATAGGAATTTTAATTCATTGTTGGTGGAGCTGTGAAATGGTACAACCATTTTGAGAACCATTTTGGAATTATGCAAGTAAAGTGACTAAAATATCTGTACCCTTTGAGACAGAGACTTAATTACTGGGTTTATACCCCAAGGAAGCAGTCAATAAGAAAATAGTCCCCATATACTCAAAAGTATTTATAGCAGCATTTTTAATGATAGCTAAGAATTGGAAACTAAGGAGATACCTATAGTTGGAGAAGAGCTAAGCAAATAGTGGTATGTTAATGTAAGGGAATATTACTGCTCTATAAGCAATGATGTGTATGATGAATATAAAGAAGCATGGAAAGGTCTGTATGAATAGATGCAGAGTGAAGTAAGCAGTCAAGAAAACTATACATAGTAACTACAACAATATAAATAAACAATTACACATTAAAAAATCTAAATGTAACAAAATTAAAGATCAAGCAGGATATAAATGAAGGGATGTAAGAAGACTGCTTGTCCCCTCCCCCACCCCCCCAACTTACTCCTTCATAGAGGTGAATAGAGGTGAGAGGCAGATAGTCATTATACATTGCACAGATTTTTGGACTTTTTAATACATTGGTCAGTTGTATTGATTTTTTCCTACTTTTTATTTCAATCTTTAAAAAATACTACTTGTCATGTGGGATGGCTCTCTGGGAGAAGAAAGAATACTGAGGATAACTCTGATGATGTAAAAAACAGAAGATATCAATAAAAACCTATTTTTAAAAATTTGGGTTGACCCTGGTTCCCTTCCCATGTTCAACTATCTCATATGCTACTATGTATTATTTGTGAAATTTCAAATTAAATTGCCATTTGTCCCTAGGTTTCTGCTCTTTTAGGTTCTGCTATCTCCAAGCAGGAAAACAGTCACAAATTGCCTCAGCATGGAGGATTTAATTCAGCATTTAATGATGTTTTCAGATGACATTCAGAGCAGGAGGTCTGGCAAAATACAGAAAAAGAAACTAAGAAAACAGAGGGAATCTGAGTGACTATATGGGGGTTGGTTGGGAGAAGATTGGTGATGAATATGAGCTGAAATCTAATTTTTAAAGAAAATGGCATGCAAACTTGAAAGCGACAAGCACTTTCACTGCCAAAGTGCAAACTTTGAACTGACCAGCAAGTCACAGAATATTAAAATTCCAAGGGCCCAAAGAGCTCATCCAGTCCAGTCTCTTAACTTTATAAAGCTGAATCTCAGAAGAGAAGTGACAGCCTGTGTTCATCCAGCTAGTTCAACTCTGGCAGAGAAACAGTGAACCTTCCCTTTGACTAGACAAATTAGGGTGCTTAACAGCAATTTCAGAGACAAATTTGTGATGGAGTAGAAGATACAATGGCCAGACAGAAATTAATCCTAAAATCTTTGTGGTACAAGAGACCCCAGAAGTCATTTAGTCCTGCTTATCCTTGAAATAGGTATTCTTCTACAATATCTCAGGCAGTTGGTCATCTAGATTCAACTTCTAGTTGCTGAGACAGACTGTTTCCCTTTTGGACAGTCCTAATGCAGATCAGGCCCAGTGGCATTTCTCTTCTCACTTGTCAAGGTGAAGATGGATAAGACTGAGGAAAAGTTGCCAGTGTTGAGCACAACTCCACCTTTCCAAGAATTTCAGCACAACTCCACCCTTTCCTCCCATAATTGATCTGTGAGCAGGAATTTCAGCCTAGGATAAAATTCCTGCTCCATTCTTCCCTGTCCCCTCCCCTCCCCCCCTCCCCCCCAGATATACCCTATCTCTGCCCATTCTAGGTTCCTTGTCCCTCAGTCAAGGGAAAAAACTTTGTGGGTGGGAAAATTCAAATATACACTGACCAATCAATGATTGTAGTTTCAGTTTATGTAACCTGACTATTGTAATCTCTTTTAAAACCAGCACATTGTCCATGCCAACTCACTATCTGATTTGGGTATGTGACCCTGGCAGTCCCTCAGTAATAAAATCCACTTCTAAATTTACTCTCAGGGATCTTCTGTCTCGCTCCTTTATGCTCTATAGGTCTCAGACACTTACTAGCTGTGTGACCTTGGGTAAGTCACTTAACCCTGTTTACCTCAGTTTACTCATCTATAAAATGAGCTAAAGAAGGAAATGGAGAGCCAGTCCAGTATCTTTGCCAAGAAGACTCCAAACAAGGTCACAAAAAGTCAGACATGGTTGGAATTGTTGTGCCTGGTTTTCCCCACCCGCCTACCTCAAGGAGGTGAGCTGATTTGCGGGTCAGCTCCGCCCTCCCCCACTGGGTCCCAGTCCTTTCCTGGTCAGCTCACCTGCATAGAAGTGGGTGAGCTTCTGGGTCAGGCAAGGGAGTTTCAAGGTGTGTACTGACCAATCACTGCTTATGTAATACCTGGCTGTTAGTGGGTGGGCCCCCTTTGTAAGCTGAGATTTTACCCCAGATGTGGGTTGTTGCTGTTGCTGGCTGCTCACTTTCTATTGCTGTACCTGGGACATGGGGTGGTGCCGGCTCAGCCCGCCGTGTGGCCTGATCAGCTAACATGGCATTTTAATAAAAGGTCCATTCTAAAATTATTACTTGGGTCTTGCTCGCATTAATCAAAGTACTGCAAAATGACTGAATCATAACAACATGCCAGACTAAATGTGCTAAATGCTGGAGATATGAACAAAAGCAAGTAAGATATTCCCTGCCTTCAAAGAGTTTACATTTGAGTAGGCAGGACAATACATAAAGGGGAGTTAATGTATATGTGTGTATGTACATATTTAGGTGTATGTGTGTAGGAATGGGGTATATGTAATATATTTCTTGGTGCCGCAAACTACCCAAATTGGAAATTTCTACCTTTGATAAAAATTTTCAACTCATTTGTAATTTATAATCTAGAAATTTTGCTGGAGTTCTGAGAAATAAATTGGCTTGTCCATAGTCATAGTGTCATATGTGTCAGAGTCAGGACTTGAATGTGAGTCTTCTTCCCTCCGAAACTGGTACCTCTATTTATTACCACAAGCTCCTAATTGCTCAAAATTGCATAATTTTTAAGGTTCACAAAGGACTTCCCTTATCTATAAAATGACAGTCCTAAATAATCAGATGGATTAAATGGCTTCCAAGATTTGTTCCATCTTTAAATATATTCATTACCTCTTGGCTCCTCTTTCTCTTTGCCACCTCTGCAAATCCCTCACTTCTGTAGTGGTACCAGGGGAGGTTCTCTCCACTGATAGAATACCAGGTGTTGTGGAGTTGGAGGACCTGAATTCACTTGTAGCTTCATATATTTTTTAGTTGTGTGACCCCAGGTAGGTCATTTGACCTTTCTCTGCCTTAGCTTTCTTATCTGTTGTATGGAAAATTATTAATTACAAAATTGTTGCATTGTTTGAATCTAGTCTTGCTTGGCAAGAAATGATAACTGTATTGCTTAGATATCAGACTGGTTTAGTACTTAACTTAGGGCTTACAGAACCCAGAAAACTTCAGAGGACCCAAAGATTGATGCACAGAACTTCGAATTTCCTGAGAAACACATTTTAATTAATCTATTTGAAACAATCTATGTTCTCTTATTTTTTGTTTGAAAATCACTGTGTGTCAACCAATCAGATGACTGTTTCCTCGCTCCTTTGTTTGAAGCCTGTAACTCCCAGAAGTTAGGGGGAGCAAGCTACTTATTTTAGTTCTCTCCTTTACTGGAGAACTTAATAAACTTCTTCCTAAATTTCTTCAGTTCTGGGTTTTGCTTTCAAACAGCACGTGAAATGGAGATAATAATAGTACCTACCTCCCATGGTAGATGTGAGGACCAAAAAAGATAATAAATGTAAAGTGCTTTGCAATCCCTAATTAAATTAAAGTATTATTACAGTTGTTATGCCAGAGATGTACAGAGGAGAGAGAAGGGGGCAGAATGGGAAATTAGGAAGCAGAGAAAGGAAATGAGATAGAGAAAGGTAGAAGTAGGGGAAGGGCTTAATCTAGGTCTCCAGGCATAGCTCCTCATGAATAAAACAAAAGGAACCTTTTCTGAGGCAGCTAATCAAATTCTGGTTTGTAAAAATTGCAAATGATGGGCCCTAGTCATTTCACTTCCCTTGCAAATGAAGCTGTTTTTCTTAAATTTTTTTCCCTTAATACTTAATCAACATAGCAATCAGTTTTGGAGGCTCTCACATCCCCCAGAAGCCTTCTCTCTGTGGCTTTTTGGTACATTTCAATTAAACTAAACTTAGTCCCTGGCAAAATCTCTGTTCTCTGGCTTCAGTTTTCTCTTAATCCAGTCACCCTAGCCCTGAGCATCTCTATCTAGGTATGGTTAAGAAGGGATTTCCATCTTTCTGGGCAGCAAAGAAACAGTTCTCATCAACTAGGCGATGGCCAGACTGCTCCCACTAGGGAAGTTAAATCATCATAGATTGTCAAAGCTGGAAGGGACCTTAAGGCAGCACAGTAATAGTCTAAGATCTACTACTGGCCTTGGAGTCTGAAAGAGTTGGGTTGGAGTATAGATAGCACTGTGACCCTAGTCAAATTACTTAACCTTTCTTACTTTCAATTTTTTAAATTTATAAAATGTGAATAATTTTACTGTAAACAAAGACAGCATGACATAGTGGATACACAGATGGCCTGGAATACCTGGTTCAGATTCAGGTCTGCATTTGATGAAGGGATATACTGTACTGGGAATTTGTTGTACATATACATATGAAATTGCAGTTCTGCTCAGCACCCTATCACTTTTCCCTGCCACTCTCCAAAACCACAAATAAAACCAACCTCCCTCACCCCACTTCCCAAAAAATAGTGTCTATCCTATAGGGTTGTTGTGAGGTTCAAATGAGGCACATTTAGGGCACAGTGAATGACTTAACAAAAACATGTTGATATAAAGTCTTAGGAGAGTAGCTTTTGGATGCTATATAAATACATATTCCCTTCCCCTTAGAGACCTTAAAGTGCCAATATGGACCCATAGTCTTAGTATAAGTAGCTCACCACCCCAGCCACCCCAGCAGATATATACCTTCTTAGACTATATAATTACCAAAGTCCTTCCAAAAATTTCTACATAGAGGATTCACTCAATATACTAATCACCTACATGGAGAACTGTGTAGGGCTTCTGCCATAGGCTGAGAACCAGAGGGCTAAGAGCTAGACAGAATATAGGCATTTCATTGGGGGTGGGGTGATTCTAGGTTCCCACTGGCTAATGGGTGTCCATCTTTTTCCAGAGCAAGAGGAGAGAACTGAAAGTCATGCAAACAGCCCGTGACTTGACTCATTGATACATATTTAATTTTACCATTCTGAACTTTATAGCAATCTAGAAGGATGTCTGGATAATTTATTTCTCCTTAATAAACTTGCAAGTTTTATTTCATTAATTAATTAGCTTGAATCCTGACTTCAGTTCATAGTAAAAAAAAAATTATAAAAGCTCTAGTTATGAATAAGGTAAGGACTAGGTCTCTATATCAGAGAGACAAAAGGCTACTATGGACAACACACAGTACATCTGCTATGGGAAAGCTTAGGGGTGTTCTTGCAGAGGGCCATTGTAGGCCCAAATTAAGAACCTTATTGGGAAAAGGATGATGTTCCCCTAAGGGGGAACACTTGATAATCACCTATATAGCAGCTTCACTATAGAATTGGCAGAAATCTGAGTGTTAAGTATGTTGATGGAACTAAGATCTTTAATCCCATCACTTCCTGACAAGTAGAGGGAGAAGAAATGGAAACAGTATTTGATTTTATATTCTCAGGCCCAAAGATCACTGTAGACAGTGGCTACAGTCATGAAATTAAAAGAGGCTTGCTCCTTGGAAGAAAAGCCATGGCAAATCTTGACAGCGCATTAAAAAGCAGAGACACGTCATCTTGTCGACAAAGGTTCATACAGTAAAAGCTATGGTTTTTATAGTAGCAATGTATGGCTGTGAGAAGCTGAGTGCCACACAATCAACACTTTTGAATTATGGTGCTTGGAGAAGACTTTTGAGAATCTCTTGGACAGTAAGGAGATCAAATCAGTCAACACTTAAAGAAATTAATTCAGGGGTGGCTAGGTGGCACAGTGAATAGAGTACCAGCCCTGGAGTCAGGAGGACCTGAATTCAAATAGACCTCAGACACTTAGCACTTACTAACCATGTGACCTTGGACAAGTCACTTAACCCCAATTGCCCTGCCTTCCCCTCCTCAAAAAAAAAAAAAAGAAAACCTGTGGACCCACATATTAATTAAAAAAAATTTAATTACAACTATTCATCAGAAGATCAAATACTCATGTTGAAGCTTAAATATTTTGGTCACATAATGAAAAGACAGGACTTATTAGAAAAGACCCTGATGTTGGGAAAGATTGAAAGAAAAAGGAAAAGGAGATGGTACAGGATGAGAGGGATAGATAGTCATAGAAACAATGAACATGAACTTGGACAGAATTAGAGAAAGTAGAGGATAGAAGGGCCTGATATGCTGTGGTCCATGGGGGTCACAAAGAGCTGGATGTGACTGAATTACTTAACAATAACATGTTGTTATAAAGTCTTAGGAGAGTAGCTTTTGGGCTTGGATAAGAACATAATAGTTTAACATCACATGGAAGGAATGTCATCTTGGTGATGTATTTGCCACATATCCATTCTACTATTTTGCACAAAGAAGGAAAGCCGAACAAATTCATAATGTTGATAATTCAGAGACATAGTAAAGATGCAAAGTTACAGAGACTGATACACCTGGGAATGGGCCTAACTACAGCACACATCCTGGAGTTACAGATGGTCCTTGCTGCTCTTGAATCATAAATGAAACCATGACATTTTTACTCTGTTGATTAACATAGTATGCAGGATACAGAACAAATGTACACCTGCAAAGGATTTCCATTGGCAAGGCCCACCCTCAATTAGCTATAGAACATCCCCTTGGGTATAGGCTTTAAGTAATACAAAGTAGCCACACTGAAGATTTAAGTGCAAAGGCAGTAGCCTTTATGGTTTGTAGATAACCCTCTGAAGGAGGGAAAAGAAAGAGAAGGGAATAAGAATTTACATAGCACCTGCTATATGCTAGGCATTGTGCTCTAAGATATTGTTAGTATATGCCTGACTTTTGTTTGATATAAAGTATATGAAGCAGTGGAGGAGGGAACTACAAAGATCATTAAATTGTACATAAATTAAAAACAAGTTAGTTACTGTAACATAGTGTATCTCATTAAATGTACAGAAATAAAGAGGGTAGGGAAGTACACAGACAAGGTTCATCCTAGTTCCTGCTCTAATCTTCACAAATTTCAAATGACTATCATTTACAAGGAAGGTGGAGGGAGAGGGAATAAGCATTTATATTGTACCTATTAAGTGTCAGGCATTGTGCTAAGTACTTTTTATAATCATTATCTCATCTGATACAACAACTGTCTTTTATTATCCATATTTAAAGTTTGGGGGGGACAGCTAGGTGGTACACTGGCCCTGGAGTCAGGAGGACCCGAGTTCAAATTCGGCCTCAGCCACTTAACACAAAACTAGCCATATGACCTTGGGCAAGTCACTTAACCCCAATTGATACCTAATCCTCTCTAAAAAGCAAAAAAAAAAAAAAGAAAGAAAGTTTAGGAAACCGAGGCTAAGTGACATGCCCAAAGTCAAACAGCTAGTGTCTGAGATCACATTTGAACTCAGATCTTTCTGACTTTAGGCCCAGTACTCTGCCTACTCTGCCTTCTAGCTGCCCACGAATACAAACTCTTCAGCTTGGAAAGATAAAGGAAAGGAAGCCAGGGTGGCTAAATGGACCCATGAGTAGCATCACTGTCAGGAGATGAACAGAAAGGTAGAGCTACTTTCTGTTAAAAGGTGAGGAGAATACAGCCCTGGTGCAGTAGAAGCTGAGAACAACAAGACCAGCATTTGGAAACAAAGGAAGCCATACTAGATCCTCTAAAACAGCAAGCATGGCCTCATCATCAGCTGCTCATTTGTCTGTCTTTTCTAAATTTATAGGACTTCATTCAACATCATAGTGAAGATTGAGAATGTGGAATGTATTATTGTTCTGGATAAGATCCTGTTACCATTATATTCCATTTGAGAGATTTATAGAAAAATACCTTTATGAAAGGGCTAGGATGTAGTAAACATGACAAAGGAGAATAAGTTTGAACTTTCTTAAGATTTAGTTGGTGTCAGAAGAATGGAGAAATCCATGGCTCTGGTGTGCCATATGTGGCCTCAAGGTCACAGGTTCCCTTCCTCTGGTCTAGATACACCATCTCTGGAGTGTCAAGTTATTTTATTGGAACCAAGCAACAAATTGGGAAGCAATCCTATTGTAATGTAATTGCCAAGGAAAGGCAAATTCCCAAGGTTCAAAATACCAGCATAGGTGCTCTCCATTTTATTCAGTGACCAACTAAGAACAGAGAAGATCAAAACATGACATCATTCCAAATACAGCATTTACTAAATGTGATTAAATAATCTCCAAGGACTACCCCACCCCAGGACCTTCCAATCATTCAATCAATTACAAAGTTCCTGGTCTAAATACTTCTCCACCCCTAGGCTATACTTTCATTTAGTCCACCACAAAGCCCCTCTTCTCAAATGGAGATTAGTTTCCAAACATAAGTAAAGTACCTTCATTTGTCAATCACAGAGCACCAAAAGGTCAAAAGTTCCCCACCCTGGATCTCAATTGAATCTACCCCAGAGTTACATCAAGTTTAAACACAGCACTTAATACCCAAATGGTGGTCTTTTCTTCATCTTGACACGAGGCAAGTTCTCAGCAATCTTTGTTCCTGGGGAGACAAGGCTTAGCAAGGCCACAAGATACATTGCCAGTCCCTTCATTAATTCATCCTCTGTCTGTAGAACAGTCCTAGAACCCCTGAAAACATTAGCAAAACCCTCTCCCAGGATTTCTGTAAACATACAACAAGAAAATCCTTCTTCAGGGCTTCTGAACCAACAGAAAGGTTCCCAGACCCCTGCAACAACAGCACTGTCCTTCACCAGTGGACAGTATTCACTCTGCAGGACAGTCTCCAGACCCCTGCAACAACAGCACTGTCCTTCACCAGTGGACAGTATTCACTCTCTGTCTGCAGGACAGTCTCAGGGCTTCTTAGACAAAAGCCAGGTTCCAGGACTTCTTCAGCAACAGGACTGTCTTTCACCAGTGGACAAATCTGGCAAAACAACATCAAAACAGACAGACAAAGTACCAGCAAAACAGCCATGTCTCCTCAGTCCTTGGCAGCTCAGGGGGCAGGTCTCAAAAGTCCAGGGCGATTCAAAGTGGCCCCAGCAAGCCTTCTCAGTCTCTCTCTCTCCCTCCACTGAGGTGCTGCTTCCAAAAAAAGGTCTTCCGCCTCTCTCTTGTCTCTCCAAATCTACATCACCAGCTCCTCCCAGTTCAGGACTCTCTTTTCACATCAACAAGTCCATCCCACAGGTGGGATTAACAAGCTCTGGGTTTTAACACAATCAATTTGAAAACCAAGCCAATACAGGGGAATCTTTATGTTCCATTACTATCACACCTATATGCATTGACTTTGCATACATCCTGTGCAAAGGCCTACAAGGAGAATAGAGAAAAGTGATTGCATTAAACATCTTGTGGACTCTAGCCTTCCAACCACAGAAGAGGATGTTGAGGAATTTGATTTGGGTGATTCTCAGTAACAGAAAGTGGACAGATTAGTGGAGTCAGAATCTCAGTAAGCAGACAGGTGTATAAGGCATGAGTGGGATATGGGATGTGGGATGTGTCCAAGAAGCAATGTACAAAATCTACCTCACTGACTTCTGGACATTTATGGGATGATCTAGGAAAATTCCTTTATCTGTAATGAAAGGTCTCAAAGATCTGTTTTTCAGTGGGATTACCACAGTCTACCATCCTTGGTGCATCATCTTTAGTGATGGTATAGAAAAGTGGGAAGATTTGAATATTTATAGGCTACTGAACTTTGACAAAGAGGATTAATGTGATCCAGAACAAGAACTCAGGATACTTTGGACTGTGTGTTAGCCAGTCAGTGGTTCTCAATGTTAGATTTATGCAGTGGATACTATCAGATTACAGCAACTAGTGGATAGAGCACTGGGTCGGGAGTCTGGAATACTTGAGTTCAAATTTGGTCTCATACATTTACTAGCTGCGTGACCCTGGGCAAGTCACTTAATCATGTTTGCCTCAGTTTTCTCATCTGCAAAATGAACTAGAGAAGGAAATGGCAAACCACTCTAGTATCTCTGCCAAGAAAACCCCAGATGAGGTCATGAAGAGTCAGACATGACTGAAACGACTGAACAAAACTATCATATTCTTAGGGTAAAGGAAGAAAAGGAAAACACTGCTTTCATCTGCCCAAACAGTTTGTACATATGTTCCAAAGCATCTTGGGGACACTTGCCATTTTTCAACACTTGAAAGAGAACATAGTTGGAGGAATGAACTACCCGGAATTGTTGGTTTGCCTTGATAGCTTCATTATCTTTGGGAAGAGAGAACATGAGGGGAGACTTAAGCATCAGATAAGCTAAAGGAAGTTGGTCTGAAGTTTTCCATAACAATAATAATAGCTAATAGCTAACATTTATATAGTGCTATGTGCCAGCCACTGTGCTAAGTGCTTTATAATTATTATTTCATTAAATCCTCATAACAACCCTAAGGAAGTAGGTCCTATTATTATCCTCATTTTACAGATGAGGAAACTGAGGCAAACAGAGGTTACATGACTTGCCTAGGGTCATACAGCTAGCAACTAAAGTGTTTTAGGTAAGAACTGAACTCAGGTCCTTCTGGCCCCAGGCCCAGAGCTCTACCAATTGTGCCACTTAGATGCCTAATTTGAAAATGACAAGTGATGATGTTGAACAATTTATATTAAGTATATGTATAACATAGTGTCACAGCAAGGTGTGAGTTCATCCAGAGAATCTGAGAATCATAGAATTCAAGAGTTGAAAAGGGTCTGTGGGGCCATCTAATTTAACCAATTCATTGATCCTTATATGCTATCAATTCAAAACTCTTCTCTGACCTTTTTGTTTTCTCTGGAAGTCCTCCATGCCTGGAATGCTCTCCCTCCTCCACTCCAACTATGAACACTCCCTAGCTTCTCTTAAGTCTCAGCTAAAATCCCATTTCTTACTAGAAGCCTTCCCAGGTAGGTGCTTAGTGAATGATTATTGATTGATTAATTGATTGCTTCTGGTTTAGTAGAAGTTAGAAGAATTTCTGAACTGGTCATATCTAAGGAACTTCTGGACAACTAGGTGGTGCAATGGATAGAGTGTTGGATCTGGAGTCAAGAAGACTCCTCTTTCTGAGTTCAAATCTGGCTTCAGATACTTATTAGCTGTGTGTGTCGCCCCTGACAAGTCACAGAACCCTGTTTGCCTCAGTTTCCTCATCTGTAAAATGAGCTGGAGAAGGAAGTGGCAAACCATTCCATTATCTCTCTCAAGAAAAACCCAAAAGGAGTCACAGAGTCAGACACAACTGGAAATGACTCAACAACAACGAACCTTCAGGACCTAAGGATTTGGCATCCATTTTCAGGAATTTGTTAGAAATTTTGCTGCTATTGCTAAACTTCTCAATGTCCTCAATCATGCATGCATGACTGAAACAGAATGACAGAAAGGGCAGAATTGCTTTGTAATCTATTAAAACATTTGGAGATTGATGAACGGACAAGTATGAACAAACTTTTAATACTTGGTCAATTGCCTTACACGGGCTCCAGTGTTAGACTATGCCTATCCAAGCAAACTTTTTGTATTTCATGTGGATGCCAGTTTGGAGGCCTTGGAACAATCCTCTACTGAGAAATTTGATACCACACGTACACGCTAGAGTTTTTGGCTTTGAAGTGGGGCTGTCACTAAAAAGTTCATGTGTATATTGACCTAAATTGTAAAAGGATTAAGAGAGCAACCTGCTAGTTTATATTTGGACCACTACCAAGTTAGATATGGTCTGCCAGAGAAGGTAGAAGCACTAGTCAGCTATGAATTCAGGATACCAGTGCTACCAGTGCTGCCACATCTGGCACCAGAAAGTAGTTGCTACTACCCAGGGTATGAGTCAAGTAAGAATCTTGGAGCTAATAAGATTTTAACAGTCCCAAGATAGCAGTGGACATTAACAACAAGTGTGCAAGGTATCTATTTAGTATTAAAAAAAAGTGTGCCAATATGACTAATGTGGAAATATGTTTAACACAATTGCACATGTATAAACTAAAAAAAAAGGAATGTGTGAGAAAGGGAAAAAAATGGGCTACCAATTCATACTGCATATTTGGAGAATATATTTGCATATAAGCACTAGTAAACCATTATAACTTGTATGCATTGGCTTATTGTTGCTTAAAGTATGAGCATAAGTCAGAGCCTGAGTGATCATTTCACCAATTATGCACAAGCTTACACAGTAAGAAGCCAGCATGCTTCCACGATTGCAAAAGCATTATGGCAGAAGTATTTCTCATTGTATGGGCTCCCTGTCAGGTTTCATCTTTGACCAAGACAGAAACTTTGAGAGCATACTACTTAAAAAGATTTTGGATTTGTAATGAATCACTGAGTCTATACTTTACCATCCCCAAGGAGACTGATAGCCTTGACATTTCCATCACACATTGCTGGACATGTTACGAATGCTGACACCCAGAATAGAAATCCCAGTGGTGTCAAGATGTGGCATTTCTTTACACTCCTTCAGAAATGTGTACTGTAACCTACAGTATTCTGTTCTTGATGTTTGGATGAGAACCACATCTGCCTATAGATGTGCTATGGAGTCTCAGAGAGAGATGAGGATGAAGACAGAGCCAGAACATCTTTCATTTGAGAGAACAGCTGAAAGAAACTTAATTCAGATCAGAAGAACCTTTAAAAGAAATAAATGAGAATATGGAACCCAAGGTCATCATTGTAACTTTCAACAAGGAGGTAGAGGTCTAATAAAAGATCTTGGTGTTCAAATGACACACAAATCAGCAGATCAATGACAAACAACTCCTTACCTAATTGTATAGAAATCAGGCAACTTGCCTGTTTACAGACTAATTCCAGAGACTGTTCAGGACCTCATATAAACAACTTACCATAACCATCTATTACCCATAGGAATACTTGGATTTTCTTAGGAACAGGAGAATAGGAATGATTGATAATTAGCTCAGAGGACTGTTATATAAAAAACACCTCCCAGCAGTGGTACAAAGAGTGTCTGAACCAGAAAATGGCTCAGAAAGTGATATTTTAAGTGGAGAAAAGTCTCTGTAACATAAGAATCTTGCCTCAAACTAAGATAAGGTTCATTTCTGACAAAGAGAGAGGACCTGAACAAGAGGAAACACCTTTCTTGCCTAGAACTTCAGCTATAGAGACTCCTAGAATGGTCCTTCATCAAGTTCAGATTTAGGAATGTAATCCTCTAACTCTGATGATGATAATGATAGTAGACATTTAAATCCAGTCAAGTGAACATACCAAGCATGTATTATTTTTATTATTTATTTTTAATAAAAAGCAAAAACATCACCTGCTTTCAAGAAGCTTACAGTCTAATATGGGATAAAACATACAAATGATTTGAGACAGCTAGGTTGTGTAGTGGATAGAATGCTGGTCTTAGAGTCAAGAAGACTTGAGTTCAAATTTGACCTTAGACTCTGGGCAGGTCACTCTGTCTGCCTCAGTATCCTCAACTGTAAAATGTGGATAATTATAACCCCTACCTCCCAGGGTTTTGAGAGGATCAAATGAGATCATATTTGTAAAGTTCTTAGCATAGTGTCTGGTACATAGTAGATACATAATATATGCTTAGTCCTTTATTCCACATTTACAAATAAGATATATATGTATACACATATACACACATGCACACACATATATACATATACACAAATATGTGTATTTATACAGGTATACACATGTGTATGTATATATATGTGTATACACACATATGAATAAATAGTATAGTTTTCTTCTTGAGCCACTCCCTGCTGTGGAAAAAAAAGATGAGAGCAGATGTAAGTCAGTAAATAGGGAACAGGTTCCAGGTCCCAGTAGAGCACAGGTGGTGTCTCCAAGCCAGTGTCACAGACAAATGCCAATGATTTTTTACTCCCTGATTGGCTCTAGTCTCTCTGGACAGTCTTTAGACTTCATAGGGTCCCAGTAAAGGCTCTGCCTCATCATCATTAAGGGGAACACTGCTCTCTAGCTTTATCCTTTTCTCAGTAGGGAGTAGGTCAAGGAAGAAGAAAACTTCTGTCCTACACAGTTAGAGTGGTTAATCCTTTTAACACTCTTATCTCCTTAAGTGTTAATTTTGAGTTTGTTTTTGTGCTTTTCAAATTTTATCAAAGTGGATAATTATCAGTTGGTTTTTTGTATTTGTTTGAATGAACACAGAAAGATGGGAGTGGGAAGAGGAAGGCCAGGAAGGAAGAATATATAAATTATTGAGACTTTTGTAAACATGGTGTGGATTGCCAATATAAGTGGTGAAAGGTTTGAGAGCCTCACATTTAATATAGCAGAGGATTTATTAATTTGTCCAGTAAAATACTCCTAGTAAAAACTGAGCCAGTCTAACTTGCCAGGCCAAGATGAAAGGAAATTCCAAGCCCTTAAAAAGGAGTGAGCTTCCAGGGAATCTCCACCCACCCAAAGGGTAGAGAGTTGGTGAGAAAGAAAATTTTGCTTTTGGGAAGGGAGGAACGAGAAAATTTTCTCCAGCTTAGTTGTAAGCAGAGAGGCCCCTTAGGCTAAGAGATGATTGATAGTTTGACCAGTCCTGCTCATCAGCAACACCTGGTGAATTATGTTTGGATCTTTTAATATTTCTTGGACAGTGTTCATGCATTTCTTGTTTTCTGATCTACTTTTTTTTTTTTTGAGAAACATTTCTTGGATATTTCACAAGGCATATGTGACCTAAATACTATTATTGAAATTCAAGCACTTTAAATATTTTAAATTTTCTAGGAAATAACACATGTAGCTGTGTTTAAGTATTTCACACATAGCAGGTAGATTATATAAATGATATCCTCATTGTACAGATGAAGAGCTCCTATAGGATTTGGTTTGGGCATAATTTTCAAGGAGTAAGGGACACTCATGGAGAGCATCAGCTGGGTGATAAAATCCCACAGAAAATTTGGTTCAGAGGTTCATTGTTCTGCTGAGCTCAGCCTAGGGTAACTAAGAGGTTTATTGACTGGTTTTTTTTTTAGGTATTTTGCTAAACAAATCAATGACCATTTTTCTACATCTCTTTCAAGACCTACCTTCAAGGTCCCATTTCCTCTAGGAAATCATCTCCAGCAGTCCCAGTCTTTTGTCAGTTCTGCTCATTTGTACTTTAATAGATTCTACCTTGGGTTTTTATTATTGGGGTTCATAGGCACCTCAAAATGTTAAGGTGCACCAGAATGATTAGGAATAAACATGTAGGTTGCAGGGTCTGTCCTGAAAAGAATTCATTCAGACTGTCTCCAAGACAAAGGTGTTTATTGGGGTGATGCACCTAGCAGGCTCTGCTCTGCATGGGGGAGATGGAGCAATTAGCCAGGTTAAGTCTATAAACAGTTTGACAGGATGGGGGAAAGTGGAGCAGGAGAAAGGAGGGAGGGGTAAGTATGACTCCAGAATGCCTGGAATATTAGATAGTCCAGAGGTGCCTTTGTCATACAGAAAAGCTAGAGGAACAGGAAAGGAGGAAGGGGAGAGCTGTTCTGGAATGTCAGGTACTTGGGGAGTGCTTTGTGAAAACACAGATAAGTCCACTGTGGGGGTATCGATGCATAGTCTGTGGCTGGTCACGTCCTTCATTTTTATCTCGTGTCTCACATCCAGCGTCCTGCCTGCCCCATCTGCCTCAGACACTCTATCTACCTCATTATTATTTTATCCTTTTTATATGTTCTTTCTTCCCAGTGAGGCAACTTGAGCACAGAGTCCAGCATAACTGAAGAACAGTTAATAAATCCTCATCGATGATGATGTTATCAAAGAACTATAGATCAGGAGAGTGCTGGAACCAGCTTAAACCTACTCAAGAGAGTAGGTTTAATTTTTACTTATTCGTTTTTGTTAATTGTTTAATAAAGCAAATGCTTTATTTATTGTTTGTGGATTGTCTAGCCTTAAGAAAATGATGGAGAAAATATAAATAATGCCGTTTGTATTTTAAAATATCCCCTGAATACATTTGGAAAGCTGGTGGTTAAATATTTACCAAGCAAACTCCTGGCTTGAGGGGACCTTAGAGGTCATTTAACTCTCTCAAGAGGTGAGGAAACTGAAGGGCATAAAGGTGAAGGTACTTAATTATCTGAGTCTTGTGGTAGTCAGATGAGCTAGATCATTTTCCAGGAGGTCAGGTAATTGCTACTTCCTCCCCATTCAGAAAGATAGTGTATAGCCATAGTGGTCAGATTGAAGGATTAAGAATCAGGAAACCTTGGTTTTAGCCTTTGCCAGACTACTAACTGTGTGATCTGAGACCAGTTTCCTCATTTTTCTAGGCCTCACATTCTTCCTAAATAATGGGAAGCAGAAGTGGGTTGCAATCAGACGTAGCCATGTTTAAAGTCCCTTTTAACTCTAACCTTCCATGAATATGGGTTATTCTTCCAAGCACAGAAGGAATGTTCTGCTTTTCTCTGGGATGTTTCTGCCTTCATCTCAATTGACCTCCCCCAATTCTCTTTCCTGCTCCGTGAACCAGAATACTAGCATGCTTAGAACAGACACACAGTTGAGAAACAACAACTTTCTAAAGGGATAAATTTGGATTTAGTGTTTCTACTTCAGTAACCATTGGATCAGAAGGAATAATTTCTGGTGATTCCAGAGGCTGGAAAAGGGATTTCCTGCTCACCTCAAAAGAAAAAAAAATCTCTCATACCTGCTTCTTGGTTTCTGATAACTTGAATTCCAAAACTCATTAAGATGAAAGAACTACTGAGGGAGTTTTTTGTTTTGGACTAAACATGTGACCCTTGCCCCATATCACACAGCCAAGATGTGTCATAGACAGACCTTGAACTCAGGTATTTATTATTCTAAGTATGATCCCCTATCTGCTATAATATGCTACTTCTCACTGGAGGAGTTAATGCCAGTTAAATTCATAAGAAAGTATAAATTACTGGGGCAGCTAGGTGGCACAGTGAATAGAGTACTAGCCTTGGAATCAGGAGGACTTAAGCTCAAATTTGGCCTCAGACATTTACTAGCTGTGTGACCCTGGGAAATTCACTTAACCCTGATTGCCTCCAAAAAAAGGGAAAGTATAAATTACTTGTATAAAATACTTCCTTGTGTTATTATATTTAGGTAGAAACTTGTATTTGTCCACCTTCCCCTGACCCATTTTATCCAAGAAGAAACTGAGACCCAGAAAAAGGAAGAAACTTAGCCAGAGTAAGAGGTAGATCCAGGACTATAATCCTGGCCTGCTGATTCCTCATCCCAAGCTCTTTGCTCTGCCTCAGTTACTTGAGAGCAAGCTCCTAATTCAGAGCTGAAGGAAGTGAAGGGGGAGATCATACTATTGAATGAGAGAAAAAAACAAAAACTGGCTCTAAGGTTTAGAAGAAAAAAAAATCATCTACTTCTCAATCCACCCTGGGGTCAGGTATTGGTGGAACCATGAAAAAGGGGAGAGATGGGATGAGGACAGAAAAGGGTCATCCTCTCTGAGGGAGGCTTCTCTTCTCTCCCACATTTCTTTGTACTTGAAGAACTCATTATTGACCCTTGCCAGCAGGGAAGAGTCCCTATAGCCCTTTTATCAGGTCTTCTGAAGCTAGGTCAAATATCACTTTGGACATCATACTCCTCTCAAAAGAGCATTTTCTGAGCTAAACGCCCATGAAAATCCATCGAGACAATGTGCCAACACAGGATATCCTGGATGGAGAGAGCTTCATTTGGTGGGTAGAGTTGCCAAAGTCATTATACCCACCCCAAATCTCTACATCCTTCCACCTTATGAAACTCAGTTACTGGCTATGACAGTGATACCTGATTTGCATTGATTTCTATGGAGTAAATTAAACCCCAGGGAATTAATACTTTCAATTTGAAACCTGAATTACAGTAGTTTTTTTCATAATTACAACTTTATAGAAGCATTAAACACTGAAGGGCATCTGGGGATTGCAGAGAGGAAAGGGAATAAGGAGAGAAAGCTTGAATTTGGCACTGACCAGATTCCTATTGACCTACAGCATAGAGAAAGGCCCAGCAACATGTTGGGAGGGCCTTCATGAGTAGGCCTGTGAAATCCCCACAAATTCCAGACCTTTCCCTGGAGATGATAATATTATTGATTTGGAGCTGGAAGGGACATTAAAGAACATCTCTTCTAACCCCTCATTTTACAGATGAGTGACCTGAGGCCCAGAGAAGTTAGATTACTTGGCTCAAGACATATAGGTAGCAAGTCGTAGAGCCAGGACATGAATCTGATTCCCCTAATTCTAAATCCAAAACTCTTTCTAGTGTACTATTGCTATCTTTCTTGCTTAGTGTTCCAGGAGTTTGGTTAACCTCCTCTGTGAAAAATATCCTGAAGATTTTCAAGTAAATATTCCTTTTTTGTTGTTTATTTATTTTTAGTTTTCAACATTCACTTCCATAAGTTTAAAATTTTTCTCCCTGCTTCCCCAAGATGGCCAGCAATCTGATATAGGCTCTACATATACATTCCTATTAAACATTTTCATGTTAGTATGTTGTATAGAAGAATTATAACGAATGGGAGAAACCATGAGAAAGAAAAAACAAAACAAAACAAGACAATTGTCTGCTTCGCTCTGCATTTAAACTCCATAGTTCTTTCTCTGGATGTGGATGGCATTTTTCATCATGAGTCCTTGCATTGCTGAGAAGGGCTAAATCTATCAAAATCAGTCATCACAGACTGTGGCTGTTATTGTGTACAATGTTCTCCTGGTTCTGCTCACTTCACTCAGCATCAATTCATATCAATCTTTCCAGGTTTTTCTGAAGTTTGCCTGTTCATCATTTCTAAGAGCACAATGGTATTCTGTTACATCCGTATACCACAATCAAGTAAACATTCTTGATAAGTATAGTTAACTAGTTAATTATTATCATTTATATTCATTGTTGCTAGCAAGGGGGCAATAGCTCTGGTTCAGATCTTGGCAGGGAAGGCTAGAGCAGAAGTCCCTGAACATTGTCAAGTCAGTCTATTTTGTCAATCAAGTTGATACTTAGGTTCCAGCTGGGATGGGAGTGGGGGGGTGCACCTCTACAGAAGCTGGCTCACATGAAATTGGTCACATACCTACCTTGGAATGAGGATCTGGTAAGAGTGCTAGACTAGCAAGACTCCATCTAGAGATCTGTGTTCAGTCTCTTGTTTGCACTGAGATCCTGGGCAAGTCACTTCATTTTTTCCTTATTTGTAAAATGAGGGAGATTTTTGTTTGGATTATATGATCTATAAGGGGTTCCTTCAAGTTCTGATGCTTGTGATTAATTCTATGATTAACCCAACTTTTCCCTAGCTAGTATTTGATCAAGCAAACCACTACTAAGCCTACACCCTAATGAAATCAATAAAGAGGAACAAAGACCTATTATGAAATAGGGCCCTTGGAGCATGCCCCATATCATTTAACGTGGAGGCACCCTGCATCCTGTGTTCTCTTACCATGTGGGAGGGAGTAACCTTCAGTTAGACAACTGGAACAGGCAGTGTCTTTAAAACTGGCAAACTGACAGTCTCAACTTTCTCCTGTGTCCCACATGCTCTTTCCTATTGGGTCCAGAAGATGAAGATGACACACAATTTATAAGCTGAACTGAACCAGGAGAGAGAAATACCCTGTCTTCCCTCTCTTTTTTCCCTTGGCTCTTAGAAATGGACCTGGAGTCTTTGTTTATTATGTTTCATTCGTCTTTCTCAGTTTTAGCTGGTTATAGTAATCTCTGTCCTACTGAGGGCTGGAGCCATAGTGGCAATGGAGCCAGGATTCCAGGTGGGATATTACAGCCAGTCAGCTAGCTCTGCAGGGAAGCCCTGAGAAGACAGGGTGCCTGGGACTCAAGCCAAGGTGGGTTTTGGACTTAGAACTTGGAACTCTCCTTCATAGGAACTGATCTAAACTATGAACCTAATCTTCTTCATCTTCCCAGAGACTGAGAAGGGATAAGAGGGTAGGGATTAAGCACCATATGTTGATGCCATAAGTTTGTATATTTGTGATTATGACTTTGAAATCAATATTTCTTTGTAAAAGTTAATCTGACTTTTATTGGGTACCTATCCCAAACAATTTGGGAACACCATCAGTGGCCACCATTGATGAAGCCAGTGGCAGAAAACCTAGACACCCCCAAACCCTCTTAAGGGAACCAGAGAAACCTAAGGGAGAGGTGAGATATAACATACCTGGCTTTGAGGCAGAGGGACCAGGGCAGACAGTGTTATATGTATGAAAAAATTTATAGCAGTTCTTTTAAAAATTTTTATTTTTATTTTCTGTTCTTAATTCTCTCACTCCCTTCTTCCCTTCCCACAATAACTGAGAAGGCAAGAAAAAAATTCATTATAAATATGTATCATCTTGTGGAAACAAATTTCTGCATTAGTTATGTTTCTCCCTTCTCCTCCTAAAAAAAAACAACAGAGAAAAAGAGAGAAAAGAAAATATGCTTCATTCTGCACTCTAAGTCCACCAGCTGTCTATCTGGAGGTAGATAGCATGTTTCATAATGAGTCCTTGGGAATAGTGGCTGGTTATTGTGTTTTTCAAAGTTGATTATCTTTACAATATTGTTGTTATTCTACAAATTGTTCTCCTTGTTCTATAGTAGTTCTTTTTCTTGTAGCAAAGAACTGGAAGCAAAATGGGTATCCATCAATGGAGGTCCAATTATGGTATATAAAGGCATTAATAATTATTGCATCACACTAAAAGATGAATGTATCTGTTTTGGAGAAATCTGGGATGACTTGTATAAAATGATACAGTGAAATGAACAGAACCAGGAGAAAAATCAATAAAGTAACAACATTGTAAAGAAAAACAACTTGGAAAGACTCAACTCTGATCAATGCAAAGACCAAACAAGACTCCAGAGGACTGGTGATGGATGAAGCATTCTACCCACCTCCTGACAGAGGGATGGTAGACATAAATTTTTGGACGTGGAAATGTGAGAATTTGTTTTGTTTGACTATGCTTATTTGTTCCAAGAATTGTGTTTTCCCCTTGTTATTTGGAGGAGAGGGATAAGGAGGATTTAGTGGAAGTATTGCCAAAAAGAAGAAAAGTAATAAATCACTGAATCACTGAAGCATTTAAAAAAAATGCACAGAACAGAGAAGCAAGCTGTATGTAATATAGATTCATTGTTTCTCATACAATTCTCTTTCTCTGTTCTGCTTTGTAAATGGAAGCATTCTTTCTTGTTTTTTGTTTTTGGTTTTCATTAATTAATAATTTAAAAAATATCTAAAGGTCAATCTTCCAAAGGTGGTCTATTTTGGTTGTGACTATTATCTTCCTCTTAGTCTTTCTTTCCCTTTTGTTGTCACCACCTCTATTCTTGTTGAATTTAATTTGGTATTTCTATACCAAAGTCTTTATGGATAAGTGTGTGTGTGTGTGTGTGTGTGTCTGTCTGTCTGTCTGTCTGTGTGTTCAACCTTCCTTTACCCAGTGCAGATAAGAATAAGGTCATGTGATTCTATGTCCCCAAAGACATGATTGGGGAGGTGGGGGTGAAGAGCTCTTTTCATAGATCCCTTCTTTGGGAAATAATAAATTTCTGTTATTCTTCTTCTATAACATATTCCTTTTTTCCTCCCTTTTGTTTCCTTTCCTAAAACCAAGAATACAGGATGAAATCACATCCAGATTCTATGTTTGTTTTATTTAAGTATATTTGTGACTATAGAAGTCATTATGATTCTCAAGGTACAGTTATCTCTTCTTCCTCTAGTAGAATGTAAACATTTAATAGCGTGTATTTTCTCCCAACTTGTCTCCAACTATTGCCATTTTCCATTTTTGTCACCAATCTGGTGGCTCTGAGGTAGATCCTTAGAGTTGTCTTAATTTGCATTTCTATTGTTAGTAAGTAATTTGGGGCATTTTTTATATGGATGTTGATAGCTTGTTTTTCTTCTTTTGAGGTCTGCTTACATTTTTTCAGCCATTTGTCTATTGGGAAGTGGCTTCTGTTCATATATATTGAATTACTTCTCTTTATATCTTGGATACCAGACTTTAACAGAGAAAATTCAGAAAAAATTTTCCCAGGTAACTATTTCCCTTCTAATTTTGTGAATTTTATTTCTCACCTCCCCCCATTTTTCTTATTTCCCATTTTATTACCCTTGATATTCTTGATCCTCTAGATGAATTTTGTTATTTTTTTATTTCTATAGATAAATTTTTTGTTGGTTTGATTGGGATGGCACTGACCATTAATTTTGTTTGTGCAAAAACTTTTCAATTTTATATAATAAAAATTATCCATTTTATTGCTTATGATCCTATCGGTTTCTTCTTTGGTTGAAAACTCTTCTCAAGTTGCATAGCTGCTCCTTTAGTTTATATATGTAGTTACCTTTTATTCCTGAATTGTGTAACTATTTAGTGCTTATTGTGTATAGTACATAGTGTAAGATGTTCTCAACTTAATTTCTGCCAGATGACTTTCCAACTTTCCAACAGTTTTTGTGGACTCCTTTCCCAATAGTTGGGTACTTTGTATTAAACTACTGTGTTCATTTGCTTCTGGGTCTTCTGTTTCTAATCTGGCTCTTTGATTTTTTTTTTCTATTTCTAAACAGTACTGTTGACTAGTGAAAATTGGTCTGACTAGTATGGTCTCAGCCCCCCACTTCACCCTTTTGCTGAAATGGTACCATTAAGGTTAAGTTTCCTACTTCTCCATTTCTCATTCGTGTAGTTCCCTGTTCCATATCTTCCCCTCTTTCTTGGGTAATTTAGAAAACACTTTTATTGTACTGGTTTTTCTAATTGGTATTATATTGGTTCTTTGCCTTAAATGAGACATAAATTTGGGCCCAGAGGGACTCTGGGCCTTTAACCAGTAGACATTTGCCCCTCCCATGTGCTGACACATTGAGAGTGTCCTTTTTAGAAGCTACCTTTATACCTACCCTTTGTAGGTAGCAATATTTGTTAAAACTATTTTTGTGTGGAATGTCACTTTTCTGTGGACTCTCCTGAACGACAAGTACCAAATAACTTTATTGATTACTGTTACATAGTATAGTTTGAAATCTGGTATTGCTAACTACCTTTCCTTTCCACTTTTAAAAATGATTACTTTTGACATTCTTGACCTTTAGAATCGAGAAACGCTTCCTGTAAAAGATGGCTTTCCTAAATCTAGCTCTACTAACTCCATATGTAACCTTGAGCAAGTCACAGCTTTTCAGGTCTCAGTTTCCTCATCTGTAAAAACTGGAATTTCTAAGGGCCTTTCTAGGTCTGGACAGACTAAAACATTTATGAAATGCTGCTTCTTCTTCTTTCAGGTTCCCTCCCTAGGCATTTAGAGCCTCCCCTAAGCCCCATCCCACAACCCCGAAAAAGACCAAGAAAAATAGCCCCGACTTTCTGTCTGACATCCCAATAAAATATTTATTATTTCAAGAAATAAATTCTTTACAAAGAGAGGAAGGCAGGGAGGGAGAAAGGAAGGAAAGGGAGGAAAAGCTGAAGACAGAAGAGAGGGAGAAAAGGAAGAAAAAGAAAGAGAAAAAAAGAGTTTCTCTATTGCTCCTCTCACCCCCCCCCCCAACCTCCCCTCCCACTCCGGAATCAGGAATCAGGCCCTTGCTCTTATGTTTCTAACCCCAAAGACTTTCTAACTGGTCGCCTGGTTCCTGCTTTTGAGCAGGCTGGGAACCAATCAGTCAGAATGGGGGTGCCTTCTTGGTCAGGGAACCTAAAACCAGATCCTGGAATGCTGCCCTACCCGCCCCCCCCCCGCCCATTTTTAAGAGAAGGAGTAAAGGGGAGGGCTGGTGCTTGGTGTTGCATTCCAGTACAGCAGGTAGCCCTCCGAGGGGCAGATAGTCAGTAAAGGGGGCGGAGGTGGCAGTGTACCTGGATACCCAGATCTTTCCAAGCCAGGAAGGCTCTGGGCCTGGCTAATCTATTTGTAAGGTAAAAGAAATGAGAGTGGAAAGGAATTAGGACAGGGAGTCCCCAGGGATTGGGGCTGAGGACATGCTGCATAGGAATGAATTAATCTTAAGAGCTGACCAGAGGCTTGGGAAATCTGGAGGCAGTAGGGACAGTTTCTGTAGGGGCAGGGGGGTTGCCCCTTTGGAGTGGGAGGGTAAATTTATCCAGGGGCTGTAGTAATAACTAATAATAACAATAATAATAACTGATATTCATGTGGTACTTTAAATTTCGCAGTGTGCTTGTGCAGCCAGCTCCAGATGCCCATACCCTACCCTGTGTAGGCAAGTACCCAGAACTGAGCTCTGAACTTTACTCCCAGGGTAAGGCTTTGTTAGAGGGTCACAGAGTAGCTTCTGGAAAATTGCATTTCTCTTAAATGAAGATAAGGGACAGAGTGAAAGAAGATACAGGAGCCTGAGCCTTCAGAAATTCTGCCAACAGAATGACTCGGAAATCCTCAGGATTTGTCAGGAAGGCTTGGGGAGAGTCATTACCATCCTCTTTACTAGTCCTGGTCCCTGCATAGCAGAGTCACTGACTTTGCACCATGGGCCTGGCTGTTTTATTTCTGATTTAAAACTAAACCTACTCCCTCTGGGTCAGGGAAAATAAATGGATTTTAAGCCCAGGCCCAAAAGAAGGAATTTGGAATTATAGGGTGAAAAGATCAGCTCCCAAGGCCTGAGTAACAGTCCTCACACCCCCAATGCTGGCCCCTGCTAATTGAAGGTGGGTTGTGCTTGGGCCCTGAGAGCTGTTCAGCTACTTTGGCTGTTCAGTGCAGAGCCATGAAGAAGGAAGGCAAGAGATCAGAGGTAGCACCAAAGACTACCAGACTCCCCCCTCATCTAATTCTCCCATCCTTACCATGCCCTGCAGAGGACCAGGGCCCAGAATGATCATGCAAGTCCCATAAATAAAGGAGATTGCCTAGAGGCAACCAGTATTAAGGTTCGATTTCCTCATGTGTCTCATGCATTGAGGTCAGGAAGGGTGACAAAGCCCTTTCCCTTGACCCCACTGTAGGGACCTTCAAATTAACCTCCTTTTCCTCTCTCTGTTCCCACTCATTTACACATTAATGGCTCCTGCCCTAGACCCAAGAAGTCTAAAATTTTCCCTCTCTTGGTCTATAGCTGGTTTGGCAGGATATAGGAGATGATGCTATGGCAGGGACCCCAAGATTCAGGCTGCTTTTTCTTAGTGACCTTCTAACTCACCTCTACTCCCCTCAGCTAAATCCCCTGCTATCTAGGCCTTTCAGCCATCAGAATCATGAGCCTAGAGCTGAGACTAAGGTATAAGACTAGTTCTTTTCCCCTTCTCTCCAGAGAGGCTTGTTACTCCTACTATTACCAATTTCCTGCCTTGGAGAAGGACCCATTTCCACCATTAGAAATGTCCCAGCCTGGAGTCAGGGAGGGTGGACCATGGAGAACTGAAACTGCTGGAGCTTTCTCCTGGGAATGGGGCAGGGTAGCCAGCATATCACAACAGTTCTCAGTGAAGGTTGGAAACGGGATGGAGATGAAGAGGAGGATACAGAGAGAGGAAGGTTGGCACAAAGGAGGCTACCAGCAGCCCCTACCCCCTGCTTAACCTGAAGACATCACAAGCAGTCCTGGCAGAGGGCCACTTGTCCCTTCTGGAAGTCTCGGCATGGGCAGAGCCGGCGGTATTTGGTGTTGGAGCCAGCACAGCTATAGAGTATCGGCTCTTTCTGCAGGTAGCACTCTTGACCTAGCTGGGCAAAGGCTGGGTACAGATGATTCATTTCTGACTCAGTTCGATCACAACTGACATTCAACCTGTGGGGAGGGAGAGGAGCACACAAACACCTGGCCACCCAGCTTCCCCCAACTCTAGCAGGTCTAAGGAAGTTGCCCTCCCACACACCACCAACTTGGCTGCCTATTAGCCCAGGGTTACCAACATATTCCTTTCCCCTCCCCTTACTCTCCCTTTCATCCTTTATTTCCATCAGAGAGGCTCCTGGGGGACTAGGATACAGAGTGCTTATTCTGCTCCTTCCCCCATCCTCCCCTCTAGAAGAGATATGTCTAGGGAGGGATGACCTGGTCACTAATCAAACTTGATTTTACCATTTGGTTTCCCACCCAAGGCTGGTCAGGGGAATATGCTCTGAGAGAAGGTCTGAGTATAAGAAGTGAGCCAGGGGGTTCTTTCCTTGGTGAATTAAATGTGGTGCTATATCAAGATATGGCCAGGGTGACCTTGACTTAGGCCACATTCAGGTGAGGTAGAGGATTATTCAGGGCTTGCATGTTTTTTAGATCAGCTTTTCTGAAGTCTTCTGTGATTTTTAAAAAGTTTAAAATGCCCAGAAGTCCTGAGAAAATGTGCTTTTGGCCTATGTGCTAAGTGCTAGGAATATGGAAACCAAGCATCCAGGGTGTTTAGGATTTGGGTGCCAGCCCTCTTTGGAAGTGTCAGAGGAGGCAGGAAAAATCATCTTGGGTTAGGAATTTTGAAGCTTTGAGGCTACCTGTACACCTAGGCAAGGGAGGAAGGATGGTACAATGGAAAGAGCAGGGACAGGACGTCAGGAAATAGGATTCTCAGTGTTGGTTTTGCCACTTATGTGTGTAACCTTAGACAAATCGTTTCATCTCTCTGGACCTCAGTTTCCTTACCTCTAAAATGAGGGGATTATAATACTATGATTTTTTTGGTTTCCTTTCTGTCTAGAGGCAGAATTCACTGGAGTGAGGGAGGGATGCATAGACACTCACTTCAGGAAAGCATCCTGGGTGTTGAGGAAGTAGAAGAAGGAGGGCTCACATATGAGGCCCCTGTCCAAGCAGGTGTCCGTGCAGGTCCTCCCGGTCTCTGCCAGCCAGCCCTGAAGTGAGTGCACAGGAGGCCAGGCTTCTGAACCCAGGCTGGCATTGTGGGGCCAAATCAGGTGTGTGGCATTGGGTCCCAGGGCAGTGGGGGCTCGAGCAGGTTGGGGTGGAGCCACCAGTGGGGAGGGCTCTGTGGTTGCACAGAAATCCTGCCAGGAGGAAATTGGAATTAGGAAATAGAAATGGATAGAAGTGAAGTTACAGGGAAGAGTTGGGCAAAGATACCACCAAGAGAAATACCTTCAGTGTCCCTTTCCTCTCCTCTTGGAGGGAAACAGCATAGTCACAAGTGGCCCCACACAGTATAGAAACAACACTAAATTTGGAATCAAAAGGGTTGGGATCAAAACCCTACTCTGATTCTAGTTATGTGACTTTGAGTAAGTCACAATCTCTCTAGCACTAGGTTTCCTCCTCTATAAAACAAGAGGAGAACCTTAACCAGATGACCTTTAAGGATTAATAAAACCTATGGGTTGCTAGAAGGATCAAATGAGATATTTGTTTAAAAAAAAAAAGCACTCAGCACAGTGCCTGGCACATAGTGGGTGCTTTTATATGCCTATTCCCTTCCCCCTTTCCTTTCTAAGGCTCCTTCTAGCTACTACAGTCTATGATACTTTCTTCATAGCTGCAGTCCCAAACTTGGTGTTGGCACATATTAAGAGCTTAATAAATGCTTGGTGACTGAGTGACTTCTATAATGTTCTATGATGCCCCTACTCCCCTTGCACCCTTGGGGCACTGCTGAGCTCTATGTGGGGCACTTGAGGCTAAAGAGGATGCTGTCCCCTTCTTTGACCAGCAAACAACAATTCCTTTTTCTCCCTGTACTCCTTGCCTTCCCATGTGCCTGTTTGTTTTTAATATTTAGATGTTTCTCTTGATTTCTTTTTCAGAAAGGGAAACAGTCAGAGGTTGGGGGAGGTCAGTGAAGTGCCCACCAGAAATTATACACCAAAGCCCCCTCAAACCTGCTAGAGGGGACCCCTACTAGGTTCCTTGGAAACTACCTAACAGGCTCCAATAGTAAAGAAATGTCTCACCTGTGTTGCTAGAAACATGCCACAGATTCCCACGGATTCAGGTCTGTTTCACTTCAGTAGAAATAATAGTATTTGTTTTTTTTGGCTTTGTTTCAATAGGAATAATACTGAGAATGCTTTGCTTCAATAGGAATAATACTGAGAATGCTTTGCTTCAATAAGAATAATACTGAAAATGTTTTGCTTCAATAGACACAATGCTAACCCCTTAGAAATATATTCTGTTGCTAGCAATCACATTGTCTATAAAATTATGTCTAACAGAAAGCTCGTGGCTGTCTTTTGGTCTGAGAGGCAGTCCCGGCTGATTAATAAACACTCCTATCAAATTATAATTGGCCTAGCTGTCCTGTTATATCTCAGGTGTCCATTACAGTCATCACCTGAATGAGGGAAAGGAAAACATACTTCCTGTGGGGCCTATGGGTCTCTGTTCTCTACCCTTGCTCTGGAAAGGTACTTTTTTTTTTTAAGCAATTGGGGTTAAATAGCTTGCTCAATGTTATACGGCCAGGTGTTTCTGCGTGGGTGCTAAGTGTCTGAGCCCAGATTTGATTCCAAGTCATCCTGACTCTGGGGCCGGTGCTCTTACTCACTGTGCTACCTGGCCGCCACATGGAAAGGTATTTTTGTAAATCATACACTTTCTATTTACGACTCACTGAATATTTGTAGAAACATTCTGTCGTTAATATGCCCTGGTCAAATTATGCTTGTCACTATGCTTGTCTTAGATTGTGAGGTCCTACAGAGCAGGAGATAGAGGGACAGTTTTCTTTGTCGGTGAACTAGTACAGGTGTAGGAGCACTTAGGAGCTTGGTAAATGCTTTTTAATGATGATGATGATGGAAAGCTTGCAGGGGTGTACTAGAGCCTGTTCAAACATGCTGGTGAATTGTTCAATTTTCAGTATGAGCACTTGCATCTCAGAAATCAGCAAATGGCACAAATGAGTGTTTGATTTGTTGTTTTGTTGATTGTCTAAACTCTAGACTTTAAAAAATTATGGAGAATATGTTCATGAAGATTCAACATAAAAAGGTATTGTGAGCACATGTTTTTCCCTCTCAGAAAATTGACTGTTAAATGGTTATGAGCATACTACTGGTTGTATGGTATAATGGAAAGACTGAAATTGGATTAAGAGTCAGAAGACCCAGGGTATATGTATTCCTGACTCTGCCCCTAAGTTTGGGCAAATTACTTCCTCTCTCAGCACTTCAAGTTTCCTCAACTGAAAAAAGGGGCAATTGTAGTAGATGATGCTAGATCTAAGCTCTGAAATTACCTAGCCTCTATCCCTATCCCCAGATTAGTTTGTCTTGTGAAGACTGGTTAGTCTAAAAAGAATCAGAAAACAGATGGCCTTCAAAGACTAAGAGGTTTCTCCACCATTTCAATCCAATTTCTTTCTTATGTGTAATGGGAATGGGTTGATTGGGGAGCAGAAAGGGAAGAAGCAATTAATCTAACATTGTCCAGAAGAAGGCCTTAGTTGGGGGAGAAGGAGGGTTGGGGACTGACCTGATGCTGGATGTAGGCATAGATCCTCTCAAGCATCCCTTCACAGGTATATTCATAGGGAAGATAGGGCTCTACCTGTAACAAGAAATAGATGGGGTGAAGAGAGCAGGGAGGCCAGTCCCTGCCCCAAAATAAATTATTACCTCCAGAGACCCAGGCCTCTGGGAGTCTCTAGATCAATCGTGTGTGTGTGTGTGTGTGTGTGTGTGTGTGTGTGTGTGTGTGTGTG
>NW_027187380.1:33194693-33224661 GCF_028583685.1 Petaurus breviceps papuanus
TGTGTGTGTGTGTGTGTGTGTGTGTGTGTGTGTGTGTGTGTGTGTGTTGGGGGTACGGTGGGGGAGATTAGTGGAGATGAGAGTATCTCAGGTACTGAGAAGCTACAATCATGCTCAGTTTAGCATTAACTGGACTGAAATTCAGGACTTTACCTGAAGGTACAGGGATTAATACCAGCATGGAAGAGATGATTAGCCAAGTGGGAGACCAAGGAAAGCATCAAGATGGGGAAAGAGTTAAGGGAAAAGGAAAAGAGCCTGTTTAACCACTGGAGATAATTCTCCTCCTAAAACACAGAGGGGAATAAATAGAATGGTGAATAGTGGGCTGTACTTGGAGACTTGAGTTCAAACCCCAACCTTCTAGCTTTGTGGTCACAAACAAATCATTTAACCTCTATAAACTTCAGTCTCCTCATCTACAAAGTGAAAATAATGATCCTAGTGCCTACTTCACAGGGTTTTTGTCAATTAATTGATCAACAAACATTTATTAAGCACCTATTATGTGGATACTGTGCTATGCACTGTGGATGTAAAGCGGTTGTTCCCCAAATGGAGCTTATATTCTAGTGGGAAAGAGTGTGTGTGTGTATTCACAGAGAGAGGGAGAGCATATATATGTAGAGTACATATATAGTGTGTATGTGTATGTATGTATATATGCATATACATACACATATGTATGTATATATACACACATATGTACATACATATACACATGTATGTATACAAGTTTATATCATATTAGGATAAGTTTAAGAAACTGGATATTTAATGCAAAGAAAGTAAGGTTGTTGTATAGTTGTTTTAGTCATGTCTCACGCTTCCTGACTCCATTTGGGATTTTTTTTGCAAAGATACTGGAGTGGTTTGTCATTTCTTTCTCCAACTTCCTCCAAGAGGCAGAGTTAAGCAACTTGCCCAGAGCCACACAAGCTGATGTTTGAGGTCTAATTTGAACTCAGGCCTGACTCATTTTCCACTGCACCACTGAGCTGCCCAAGGTGACATGATAGCTACCTATAAGTATTTGCTTTTTGGAGGGGGGAGGGCAGGGCAATTGGGGTTAAGTGACTCACCCAAGGTCACACAGCTAGTTAAGTGTCAAGTGTCTGAAACTGGATTTGAACTCAGAACCTCCTGACTCCAGGGCCGGTGCTATGCCACCTAGCCACCCCCTACCTACAAGTATTTGAAAAGCTGTCCACTAGAAGAGGGAACAGACTTAGTCTGCTTGACCTCAGATAAAGAGTAAGGGGAAGAAACTTATAGACTGGCAATTTAGGTTTGATAGCAGGAAAAAAAATTCCTGTTAATTACTGTTTTCTAAAAGTAGAATGGAAAACCTTAGGGGGGTAGATGTGGATTCTCTCTCACTGAAGGTATTTAAGCAAAGGCTGGATGACCTCTTGCTGGGTATATCTAAGGGCAAGCTGCTGAGGTTCCTTCTAGTTTTGTGATTCCACTTAGTTGCTAAGTGCTGTTGACTCTACTACTCAGACATCCCTCCAATCTGTCCCCATCTACCACTCACGTGACCTCTAAGGAGAAAGCAAGGTAAAGTGAAAAGACCTCTGGCTCTAGAGTCAGACAACCTGGGTTCAGATACTGCATTAATACTTTACCTGTGGGGGGCAGCTAGGTGGTGCAAGCATAGAGTACTGGCCCTGGATTCAAGGGACCTGAATTCAAATCCAGCCTCTGACATTTACTAGTTATGTACCTCCTCAAAAAAAAAAATACTTTACCTGTGTGACCTTGGGCAAGTTATTTACCTTTCCAGGGTCTCAATTTCCTCAATTAGAAAATGAAAAGGTAGGGGTGACTAGGTGGCAGTGAATAGAGAACCAGCCCTGGAGTCAGAAGGACCTGGGCTCAAATCTGGCCTCAGATACTTGACAAACTTACTAGCTGTGTGACTTTGGGCAAATCACTTAACCCCAAATGCCCTCCAAAAAGCAAAAAAAAAAAAGAAAAAGAAAAGAAAAGGTTGGTTTAGATGACCTCTTAGGCCACTTGCAACTCTAGGTCTACAATCCTATTATCCCAACCTGATTCAGGCCCTCATCACCTCTTATCTCAATTATTGTAGTAGTTAACTAATAATTTCCTGATTTCACCTTCTTCACTCTTCAAATTGTCTTCCACACACTTGTAGCTTTAATATTCCTAAACCACAGGTCTGATTAAAACTTTTTCCTCAGCTCAAAACTTTTTTTTTTGGTAGCTCTCTATAATCTCTAGGATAAAAATACAAACTCTCTAATCTTGCATTTAAATTCTTCCACAGTCTGGTTCCCAGCTACTTTTATGGCCTCATTTCAACTATCCCATCCCCACCCATTTACACACTCTTTGTTACAACTAAACTACTAGCTGTCACCCAAAATTGACCTGCCTCCAAGGCAAATCAATAGAATGGATTTCCTCCTCACCTTTTCCTCTTAGAATCCCAAAACTCCTTTAAGACCTAGCTCAGCCCCTGTAATGAGAATGGGAATTTGAAGATCTTCCCTGACCCTTAACAGACCTAGGGGGAGTTTGAAGATTTCTCCTGCTTTGAAAGTAAACTCTGCCCCCTAATAGGCTGAATGTAATCACATGGAGCCTGTGGTGGGAGGAATTTGTTGAAGAGCCCACAGGAAGCTGGGAGCCAGAGCTAGCCAGGGGGAAGAGAGGACACTCATCAGGCAAGGAGATAAGAGAGGTTTGTGAATAAATATTGATCTTGTATTGGTCTGTGGGAAGGCTGAAGGATGCTGTGGCTCTCAGTGTTATTATGGCTTCTGAATATCATTGGTACTACGATGGAATCGGCTTACTGGTTTTGGGATTTGGTTTTCTGGTGTCTGAATAAATGCTTCAGTTCTATCCTCTATTTGGGGAGTTTGGTATACTTTGTGATCAAACACCACGTGATATTTATAGTCACAGTCTTTATTGTGATCGTGGGCGCTGTAAATATTGCATTGGTGCTACAGCCCCTCTGCAAAACCTTTATCCATTAGCCAGTTATTAGAGTTATTTTCTCCAAATTATCTTGTATTTACTTATAATGTTTACATGTCATATCCTCTTAGTAGAAAGTAAGTCACTCGAGAGCAGGAACTGCCTTGTGTACCTGGAACATAGTGAGTGATTTACAAATGTTGAATTGAATTATCTTTTCCAGATGTGACCATCAATGGTTCCATGAGCCTTTACAGTGATAACAACAACAACAATAACAGTAGTAGTTGTTAAGTCATGTCCAACTCTTCATACCTCCAATGGACCATAGTTGTACATGGAGGTTTTCTTGGAAAAGGTCCTGGCATGGTTTGTCATTTCCTTCTCCAGTGGATTAAAGCAAACAGATTTAAGTGACTTGCCCAGAGTTCCACAGCTAGGAAGTATCTAAGACTGGATTTGAACTCAGGTGTTCCTGAGTCTAGGCCCAGTGCTCTATCCACTAAGGTGGCCAGCTGCCTCTAATGGTAGAAGTAATAGCAGCTAATAATAGCTAACATTTATATAATACTTATTATGTTTCAGGCACAATGCTAAATGTTTTATAATTATCTCATTTAATCCTTATAGCAAGTCTGGGAGGTAAATGCTGTTATCATTCCCATTTTATAGTTGAGGAAACTGAGGTTAAGCAACTTGCCCAAGATCACATCGCTGATGGGTGTCCAATACTGGATTTCAACTCAAGTCTTTCTGGCTCTAGGCCCAGTATTCCATCCACTGAACCACCTAGATTTAACCTCAGTTCAAGAGAAGTGCCATATATTCCTATGTTGTTGTTCAGTCTTGTCTAACTCATCATAACCTCTTAGATACAGTTTTCCGGGCAAAGATACTGGAGTGGGTTGCCATTTCCTTCTCTAGAGTGTCCCCATTTTACAGATGAGGAACTGAGGCAAATAGGGGGTAAATGACTTGCCCAGAGCCATATGGTTAATTGTTTGAGCCTGGCTTTGAACTCAGATCTTCCTAACTTCAGGCCAAGTACTTTATCCACTGTGCCTCCCAGCTGCCCCAGACATTCCTATGTCTACAGTCTAATTATATTACTTGCTCTCTCAGTCACCACTTTAGCTAGCCTTTCAGGGTACTTACTCTATGGGACCAAAGCTCACTGGCCATGCCCTTTACACTACCCTGTCATACTCCATTCTTTCTTAAACTAGTGGTTCAAAGAGTCACAAGAACCATGCTGTCGTCCCAGCAGGGACTCCAACATTCTGAGTCCTTCCTGAAATCTGTTTCAGACAGCCATATTCCTGAAGGCAGCATCTGCTACCATCTGGAAGCATCTTATGTACAAAGCTCCAGGGCTAAGTTATAAATAAACACAGCAAGGGAACAGATTTTCTTCTAAAAATGTTGTTCCCTATGCTTGCTGACAGCAGAATTATTCCTCCTCAGTCGTTTGAAGCCCTTGTCATCCTAAATTCAAAGTCTCAGCTGGCAGGCAAATCTTCCGGCCAGATACTTCCTGCCATAAATATCCTGCCAGAGAAGTCAGCCAGACTAGAAATTACACCCATTAGGTCTAATTACAGGTGAGTGCCATAATCAGTTTCAACAGACTGTTGGGTGTTGATCCTGCTTAAGACTACTGGGCTTCAGATTTGTAACAAGATAAGGGAAGGCTTTGATCAAAGATGTATTTGGTCAGAAGAACATCTTAGCACCTTGAAAGGCCTTTCTGCCATTAGAAAAAAATGCCAAATTTGCTAATTTAGTTTAGAAATATGTTACACTGTCTCTTGAAGGCTGTTTTCATGAGGAAAAGCTAATGATAAAAATGGCATGAAAAATACTTTTGTGAGGGTGAGATTTATATTGTCAAAGAGCGTGCGATAGTGCCCCTGTTTTGTACAAACATTTTGATGTCTAGACAAAGAACTTTAATGTATCCTGCTCAAAAATGAGTATGAAGACACAGCTTTCAGATGGGATTTTGGGCAATTTGGACAAGAAAATGGTCTGTGCGGTAGATCTGAGGATTTGAATCTCTTTGTTTACAACATGGAAATAATGCCTTACTTGCGTGGGAACAGTTTAATGTTATAAAGAGGCAAAGAAAGCTCTCTTATTTATTTAAAACTAGAAAAATGTGATTGGAAAGAAACATAATTTCAAGGATACCAAAGAGATTGGGGACATCACTGGGAATGTCAAGTCAGAGACATGAAATGTATCCCTTTTAATTTGCATATATAAGTTTTATGACTAATGAGGGTAAAACTACAAAAATGCTAAATTAGTCAATAAACATTTAAGTGCCTAATATGTGGCAGGTACTGGCTGTGCCAAGTGATGGACCAAATAAAGACTTGGAGGCTGAGGTGTGATTGAAATAGGACTGTTAATTTGGTAGGAGAAATCTGGGGAGTTGTGACTTCTTAAGTAAAAGGTAAGTTGCTAAGAATCAGGCGGCTTTCATTTAAACCACTGAATAGACCAAGAGGGAGATGGACTAGAGAAGATAGCAGTAGAACCTAATAAGAGGTGTGAATGGAGAGAATGCTCCAACTGACTGTCTCCTGATTTCTTGGCAAGAATGAACATCATTGTCCAAGAGCTCCAGGGACAACAGCTATTATTCTTTACTGCTGCAGTTTGTCCTTCATTCTCAGAAAGGACCATGACAGCAGGGAGGTGATGCCAGGACTTGTAAGTGAATTGGATTTAAGTGAGGGAGGGCTATGCAAAGTCAACAGCCTCACTTTCTCCTTCAGAGCCAAATGGGTCCAGTGACAGGATGTAGATCAGTCAGGACTGACTGGAGATGCCCCAGATGCAGTGGGAGACCTGGGACTTTTTTAAAAAATTATTTATTTATGGGGCGGCTAGGTGGCGCAGTGAATAGTGCACCAGCCCTGGAGTCAGGAGGACCTGGGTTTGGATCCAGCCTCAGACACTTAACACAAAAAAACTAGCCATGTGACCTTGGGCAAGTCACTTAACCCCAATTGCCCTCCAAAAAGCAAAAAAGAAAAAGAAAAAGAAAAAAAATATTTATTTATTTTTAGTTTACAACATTCAATTCCACAGTCCCTTGAGTTCCAAATTTTCTCCCCTTCCATTTCTTCCTGCCTCCCCTGCCATGGTGGCACAAACACCTTCACATTAAATATTGACCTTGGCTTTTTTAAGCTAAGGTCTTTCCCAGGTCTCAGTTTGTCTGAGGCAATGCCCATTCAGTAATAGGTAAAAAAAGAGGCAAAGCCTCTTTGACCTAGTAAAAAAAAAAATCAATCTGGGAGGGGAATTGTAACCATACGGTAGTGGTCCATCTCTATTACCCATTGATGTGAGAGCAGGTTGGAGTAGTGACCCCAACCCAGACAAGAAGCATGAGGCCTCGATTTTATAATGTGGGCTTGTTTATACTGCATTTTGCTTCTAGACCCCACCTAGCACATATATGTGTAAGCCTTAAAATAGATTACAGATTACTCACTTTCTGTCATTACAAAAAGGAAAGAGTTAAGGTTATTTTCTTTGGAATCTCCAGGACATTTGTGTTTTAAGTGCCCTCATCTTCCCCCACTCCGAATTTTCTTCCAGAATTTCCTTGCAAGAGGAAAAATGCACAAGGCTCAATGTCTATGCTCCAGCTCCACAATATAAATGGAAAGAGGGGTGGCTAGTGATAGTGATGCAGTGAATAGAGCACCGGCCCTGGAGTCAGGAGGACTGGAGTTCAAATCTGACCTCAGATACTTAACACAAAAACTAACCATGTGACCTTGGGCAAGTCATTTAACCCCAATTGCCCTCCAAAAAGCAAAAAAAAAGAAAATTTAAAAAATAAATGGAAGCAGAGTGAGTAAAGGGAGATCTGAGAGTTATGGAAGAATAATGGACCAAAAGTCAGAGTTGTGCCCAGGCATCCATGAATAGTGGAGGGGGGAGAAGTGGATGGGCCTGTGATCCTTGACTCAGAACTGATGAGGGATAGCTCCCAATAGGTTCAGCAGGAACTCTGATCTTATCTAAGACCAGAAACCTGCAATAGCATCTGTAAAGAATTCAAGGTCTCAGGCTTAATTGGAATGAGAGTTGTAAAAGTTTATTGTTACATTTTTTAGGGGACCTGCAAGTGAGAGGGGTACAAGGCTTTTACTTTTAAAGAGCAGCCATTGTCAGGGCTGACCTGATGGAGGGAAGGGACCTCAGTGCATAGATAAAGGTTAGAGTCAACCTGAGAGGAACTTGTGACTTTAGTGCATAGACAGTTTAGATGAGATTTGGGCCAGACAGGAGGAGACATGAAGAGATTAAGTAAGAACAAAGGAATCACAAGTTGTTGCCTAGGCCAGTGGGATAAGGGGAAGGGGCAGAGCCCGGGGCTGGGAAAGGGATTCCACAGATTACAATTTTACAATACAAATTGCAGTTACCACTGCACAGACTGGTTTTATAAATTGGTTCCACAAATTGACCTAGACCCCAGGTACCCCATCAGAACCTTGGCCCTGATCTTTGAAATTTTAGTTTTGGTGACAACTTTGCTTGAAGAAAATAATAATAGCTTGCATTTTTACATCATTTTAGAGATAAAAGGTGCCTTGCATACATTATCTCATTGGTTAGGAGATAGCATAGCTTAGTGGAAAAAATATGGGATTGACAAAGGCCCTAGGTGGCACAGTGGATTCCCAGGGCTGGGAATCAGGAAGACCTGAGCTCAAATTTTGCCCTTACTAACTCTGTGATCCTGGACAAGTCACTTAACCACTGTCAGCCTCAGTTTCCTCAACAAAGGGCTATAATAGCAGTACCTACCTGTGAGGATCAAATGTACTAATTATGTGATAAGTAATTAAGTACCTAGTAGGTGCTTAATAAATGCTTCTTCCCTTCCTGAGTCCTGGTTCTTTTATTTACTACATTACTATGTTACCCTGACCTTACTTCCTTTCCTGACTTTACTTCCCTGGGCCTCAGTTTCTTCATCTGTAAAATGAGGAAGTTTGGCCTATTTGATTTTTAAGGTCCATTATAGCTCTAGATCCTCTGGATCTGATGGGGTACCTGGGGTCTAGATCAATTTGTGAAACCAACTTGTAAAACCAGTCTGTTCAATTGTAACTGCAATTTGTCCTTTCCCACCCTTGAGATCTGCCCCTTCTCCCTATCCCACACTCCACCTAGGCAAACTCCACCTAGGACCCCTTTGTTCTTACTTAATCTCTTCATTTCTTGGGGGGGGGGGGGCTGGCCCACACCTTCCTTTATCCTTGCCTTTTGTCTCCTTAACGACCTGGCCCAAATCTTATCTAAATTATCTATTCACATGCTCCTCTTGGTCAGCTCTGACCTTTATCTATGCACTGAGGCCCCTCCTGTCTGGTCAGCCCTGACAATGGCAGTCCTACCCTTTAAAGGTAAAAGCATGTACCCCTCTCACTTGCAGGTCCCCTAAAGGACTCTTGCCCCCTTCTCATGGAAGTGTAACAGTAAACTGCTACAACTCTCACTCCAATTAAGCCTGAGACCTTGAATTCTTTCCAGACGATATTGCAGGTTTTCTGGTCTTAGATAAGATCATAATTCCTGCTGAACCTATTGGGATCCTGACCCCCATCAGATCCTCATATTAACCTTGGGAGGCCTATTGGACAGATAATTATCTCTTAGTGAGGGAACTAAGGATAGAAGTTGAAAAGACCATACTTCACCCACTCCCTCTAGAAGTAACAAGACAAACAAAATCCTCCCTGGGAAAGCAAAGCCATCTGACCTTTCTGCATTCATGCTCATAGATCACTGGATTTGCTAAGTGCTAATTCCTTACATGGCTCTGGTCTTTGGAGGTAAGTCCCAAAGGTACAAAAGAATAGTCAGTGTAATGAGGAAAGAGAACAAGAAGGAATCCTACCAGCTAATTTTCATAGGTATAAATATTAGGTAGTTCATATGCTACAGAGAACTGGCAATTTCTTTTGCTATTGACAAACTCTGGAAATTATTATTGGAGGTCCACTTATACTAACTCACAGGGACCAGCTCCACCCAGTTTCCTGAGAGAAATCACTTCTGATGGTTACTCCAATCACTTATTAGGCAAAGTCACAGGCTGCAGATAATGGGAAAGGTTTGCAGTGAGGAAGGACAGTTCCGTAGCAGCTCTGCTAAGATTTTTAGCATCTGGTCATTGATTGGTCATATCATGGACACTATCATTGGCAGGACAAGGGGTAGTAGAAGCTTAGTGGGAGATGTCTTTCCATTCCACAAAAGTCTAGGTTACTCTGATGTCTAAAGTAGACAAGGAGCCCAGTATGGCCAATATAGTCATAGCCATGGGCTAATTACCAAAAGAGTTGGTCAGGAGGATTTTATTTCGAGAATTATGTTGAAAGTATTTTAAATGGGGGTGGCTAGGTGGTGCAGTGAATTGAGCTATGGCTCTGGAGTCTGGAGGATCTGAATTCAAATTCAGCTTCAGAAACTTACAAGTTGTGTGGCCCTAGGCAAGTCACTTAACCCTGATTGCCTCCAAAAACAAAAATTTTAATGACTCAGCTTTAGTAGGAGGGTCTAGGTCCTAGGAAAAGTGAATGGGAAGGCTGAGAATAGGGTGAAGTAGAGAAGCAGGTTAGGGAAATACAAATTTATCCCAACCAAAAGAACACTCCGGCTTATCAGGGCCTCAGGGGAAAGCAATAATTAGGGAAGGGCTGCTGGTACTTTGTCCCTAGGTCTCTTCTGGTTGGGAGCTGTACCTCAGACTAACTACTGTGTGCCCTTGGGCAAGGTCACTTAATTTCCTAGAGCCTCTGTTTCCTCCTTAGGGGTTGAACTTCCAGTCCTATTTACCTACAATCCTCCCCAGTCTCATGTTGGCCCACTGGAAGCCTCCTCTTTTGTTAACAAACTTCCTTTCATCCTAGAATACCTCCTGTCATTTTCCTTTCAACTTGAGGCAGGTACCAACACCTAGCTTTTTTCTGAAGGCACCACATCTCTTAGCATCCTCTCCAAGGTTAGCTGCTTCTTCTCTCACACTCCCTGACACAGTCCTGCCATTTTCAGACCCTCCCTGCTCTGATATCATCACTTAGCAATCACCCCTCTTCTTTTAAAGTTCACTCCACAATGAATGGACTTGGTGCTTTTATCTACCGTGTTTCCCCGATAATAAGACCTATTCCGAAAATAAGCCCTCCCCTTACTGTGTAAGATTCCTCTAAAATAAGCCCTCCCCCGAAAATAAGCCCTATTGAGATTGCTACTGTAGTGAAGGTGATCCCCTGCGCTACACGCTACAGTACGGTACCCTCTGTATGCACCATCCCCCCCCCCACCCCGTGAAACGCACACCACGCTCTGAGCTGCATCCAATCAGAGCTGCAGCAGTGAGCGCGTCATCCTGTTCTTCCCCAGTGATTTGCTTATTGAATAAAGGTACATTTTTTTGTTCACATTTACCTGTTTATTAAAATTGCTGTCAATGTTCATTAAAATAAGCCCTCTGGTGTTTTTCTGTCCAAAAAAAATAATAAGACAGTGTCTTATTATTGGGGAAACATGGTATGGACTTCCAGGTATGGACATCTTAACTCAAAGATGTCCAAAGTGGAGTTCATGACTTTCCCCTCCCCAAGCCCTCCTTCTCTTCCTCACTCCCACCTCTTCTGTCTGCCTTCCCTATTACTGTAGAGAACAAGACCACCATCCCAACCCCTCAGGCTTGCAAGCTAGAGATCATCTTCCCCTCTTCATTATCTCTCACTCCTTATATCCAAGCTGTTGCCAAGACCTGATGATTTTACCTTTGCAGCATCTCTCAAATACACATCCTTGTTCCCTCTGACATGGCCTCACTCTAGTGCAGGCCCTCTCACTTCATGTCTTGATTATTACAGTAGCTTGCTGTTGGATCTGTCTGCCTTAGGTCCCTCCTCACTCTAATCCTTCCTCCATTCAGTCACTAAAATGATTTTCCTAATGTGCAGGTCCTATCATGTTACCCCCCTACGCAATAAACTCCAGTGGCTTCCTATTACCCCCAGGATCAAAGACAAAATGCTATGTTTGGCGCTCAAAGCACTTTACAACCTAGCCCCTCCTACACTTCCAGTCTCTTTACACCTCACTTCCTGACATGAATTCTTTGATCCGGAGACACTGGCCTCCTGGCTCTTCCACAAACAAGAGTTTCTCTGACTGTTCCCATGCCTGGAATCCTCTTCCTTCTCTACTCCCACTATTGACCTTCCTGACTTCTTTTAAGTCCCAACTAAAATTCCATCTTTTACTGGAAGCCTTTCCCAATCCCTCTTCATTCTAGTGCCTTCTCTTTATTAATTATTTCCTATGTATTTTGTACATAGCTTGCTCTGTATATATTTGGTTGCATGTTGTCTCCCCCATTAGATTATAATCTACTTGAGGGCAGGGAATATCTTTTGCCCTTTTTTGTATCCTCAGTGTTTAGTACAATGTCTGGCACATGGTAGGTGCTTAATAAATGTGTATTGTTTGATCCACCCAAACCCCATCACTCTTTAAATACTCTGTCCTCTCTGTTTTGTAAACCTCATCTTCTATGAAACTGTCTCTAACAGAAAATGATGGTACTGAATGGAAGGGAATGCTAAAGTAGAATGGCTATGTAACCGAATTCACATACCAGCAAATTAGTAGATACATAGTCCAGGAGCTGACCTACTTTATCAACTTGGGTTCTCCTGGTTCTGCCTTCTTCTTGTCACTGATTCTCCTCTATAAATAGAAATGAGCTTACCACAACCTCTCACCTGAATCCTCATGATGGCCTTGATGGCAGCCTCAAACTCTTCTGAGTTGTTGTAGTCAACTGTCCACACGTGTGGCTTGCCAATGAAGTTCTCAGCATAAGGATGTTGAGAAAACACCTGGCCAGGACACAAGGTGTTCTGAGCTTCTCTGTGTACTTCTGAGGTAGCCCAGGTATAGAAAGCCAGATAGCCCTCCAACCCATGTGTGCTGAAGGAATGCAGCCCCAAATTCTTTGATCCTGTTCCCTTTCTTCATATTCCCCAGGTTCCCTCCACTGTCTTTCCCAATTGACTATGTTCTAATCCCATAGCTTTTGGGCTCTTTACGTGTATATATCCTAGACTCCAGATTTTCTCTTTGACCCATTTCCTATGTCTCACTCTCTCTCCGTATTCTATAGACCCAATGTAATAATCGTAATAAATTGGTCCTTGGAATCCCTAGATTCCAAACTGTGAGTAGGATTCTGGTACCTCAGGAAATTTCAGTTGTTTGGGGGGAGGGGAGTAGGAGGTCATTACCCCAGACCTCTTCTACCACTGAAAGGAGACAGAAGAAGCAAAAAGTGGCAGGAAGGGTGCATGGCAGTGGGGAAAGGTATTCCATGAGAGCAGTACAACTGTGATAGGATTTTAAGGATACTGGGAAAGGGAAGATCAGTTGATGAGACCTACAGGCAGCAGAAAACCAATTTAGAGGACTATCCCTTTTCTAGTTATAACTCTTCTGGATCCTCCCCCAGGGGCCAGAATTCTCCCATCACTTACCTCTCGGGAAGTGGGTTTTCCTCGAAAGAATTCATGGTTGAGGGAGCTATGAGGTGGACTGAAGCGGGACTGCAGGAAGATGCAACCATTGGCAATAGCCTCTAAAGGAGCAGGGCCTTCATAGGGGAAGCCAAACCCTATGAAGAGCTAGGGGAACAGGTGATAGGACTGTCAGAGCAGAAATGGATTAATGGGTCACATATGTCAAAGAAACAAGAACGGGAGTGTGAGGTTTGGGAGGGAGGCTGGGGAAAAAGTAGGAACCATGAAAGGAATCCAAAATTTTTCTCCCAGAGGCTATCAGATAGTTTCAAGAACCATTTATTTCTACACCGAAATTTGTTTATTCTTCTTGCTTTTTGGAGGGCAATTGGGGTTAAGTGACTTGCCCAAGGCCACATGGCTAGTTTTTGTGTTGTGTCTGAGGCCACATTTGAACCCAGGTCCTCCTAACTCCAGGGCCGGTGCTCTATTCACTGTGCCACCTAGCTGCCCCTGTTGTTCATTCTTCTACAAGGACTATTTATTTCTACATAGAAACTTGTTCATTCTTATATCAAGCTTGCATCTCCCTGTGTCACAGATCTGTCCACCTGAAACCTCAGATTTCCTTGCCATAGTTCCCAAAGCAGCAAATGCTAATTCTATATATTCAAGGACATCTGGAGCCAGCAAACCAAGAGCAGTAGACTCTACACCAACCATTCCTTCATCCCCATAAAACTTTGTCCTCTCATACCCAAACCTTCTAGAGCCCTTTGTTTTATGGCTCTCTGAAGCAAATACTATATACTGACTTATAGTTAATATGTGCATGTCCTGGCTCCTGACTCTCATTATAAAAAAAGAAGAACCAAAAGGAGCTTCTTCCAACTTGACTCCATATGGGGAAGAATGGTGGCTTCTAGAAACTTTGTATGTTCCCTAGCCCTTAGCATTGGGTTTTTTGCATAGTAGATGCTTAATAAATGTTTCTTAAATTGAATTAAATGGAAAATATCTAGAAGCTAGAACCGGGATCAATTCTGTATGGAATGTTGTTGGTGAACAGCAAAAGGAGCTGACACTAACTGCTAGGCTGGACTTGAATCAAACAGGGGAGGAAATAATGCTTTAGCTACTTTTCTGTCGCATAGTTTTTCTCTTCCCCCCTTAAAGTGGGAATTCTTAACCTGGGGTCCATGGGCCTCTAATGGTAGGTGGGTGAGTGGGTCTATGAACCAACAAAAAATAGTTTTCATAACTATGCCAAAATAATCTAAAACTCTACCAATATAGTTTTTGATAACTATATCAATACAGTTAGAAACCAATATAGTTAATTTCCTTTGTGGTTCTATGTATTTTATTTTATTCATTTATTGTGTTCATTATTCTGAAAATAGGTTTTACTAGACTGCCAAAAGGGTTTATGATCCACAAAAGGAAAAGAACATCTTCCTTAAAGAATCTGGAGGCCTGGGGTGGCTGGGTGGCACAGTGAATAGAGCACCAGCCCTGGAGTCAGGAGGACCTGAGTTCAAATCCGGCCTCAGACACTTGACACACTTATTAGCCATGTGACTTTGGGCAAGTCATTTAACCCTAATTGCCTTCCAAAAAGCAAAAAAAAAAGAATCTGGAAGCTAACCCTCCCCCACACTCCACTGTGTAACCTTCCTTTTCCTTCCTCTCACTTCCCTTTTCTTTGTCACTTCCCCTCCTTGCAGTCCCTGCTTTCCTGGCTTCTGCCAGGCCCAAGGAACCATGATATGGAAGGAGCTACTAGAAAAGCAAAGGCTGATATTAAAGAATAGGCTGGAATACCTTTCACTTCTGATGCTTAGGCCCACCCACTGCCCCCAGCCTGGCCTTACAAGTGACTCTATGCCCCTCACCTTGGCTTTTCGTAATAGCTGTTGGAATTCCTGCTGTGGCAGAAGGCCATGGTTCTTCACAAAGGCAGGGACCTCTGGTGGCCTCTGGGTCTCATAGTACACAGTGCCATGGATCTCCATGTACTTGTTCAAGATGCCTAGAAACTTCTCCTTGCCCTGGGAGAGGAAGAGAAAGAATTATCAATGGCAGATAATGCAGAACCATCTGTGAAGCATCATGGTATAACACTGAACTAGGAGTCAGGAATACATGGAATAATGGGAAGAACTCTGAACTGGGAGTCAGGGGGGCTTGGTTAGCTTGTACTGTGACCTTGGGCAACAGTTCTCTCATCTATCAAAATGGGACAGTTAGATTAGGTTGACTTTCAACTCTATATTCCTATGACCCTTAGTTCTGCTTACCTTGTATTTACCTAGGGAAGTATTGCTGAGAAGGGAGAGAGAAAGAGAAGGAAGAAAAGAAGTTAAGGAGAGGTACTGGCCCTAACCTTTCACATTACTGGGCTCAAAGTGGGGAGGGGAGGATGAGTTCATTCCATAAGCTGTGACTGGGAGAGTCCCAGGTGTAAGTGCTCACATATGGGAAAGGCAATTTTCCCAGGCAAGGGGGCTTGGTATTTGGGAGAACTCAAGGAAACGTTGACAAGAAAAGTCATGCCAAGAATCACACTGCTTATCAGTTATCAATTCATTTTCATTTAGGAAATTAGATACCTAGAGTGGGTCATTTAGTGTGAAGGGAATCTGTGCATGAGATAATTGCCAAGATAATCTTTGTAAGGCAAGTCACACCCCCATCAAAGTCTTTAGCAGATCTCTATTGTTTTTTAGGACAAAATACAGACAGACTGTTTAGTCTAACAATGAATACTTTCCATAATATGGCACAAAGCTCCCTTTCCAGCCTTATGCCTTTCTATTCCCTTTCTGTGATCCTATGTTCCAGTCAAATTGGGTTACTAGCTGTTTGCTAGCTTTTCACTTCCCATTTCAGGGCATTTGTACAATGTCTACCATGCCTGGAATGTACATTCTCCTCTTTTCTGTCTCTCAGAATCTTCCTTAATTTAAGGTTCAGCTTCCTCCTTGAAGCCTTCCTTTATTACCCTAAATCATTAATGCTCTCTCTCCTCAAATTATCTTGTATTTATTCATGTGTAAAAGGAGGCAGTTAGACTTTACAACCTCTAAAGTCTCTTCCAGCTTGGAATCCCATGATCCCATGACTAACCATCAGCAGGCCAGGTAGGTAGTTTTCCAGTAGTGGGGACAGATTTTCCTTATTCTCTCTGCTTCCCTTATAAGCTGATTAGATGATGCCAGGGACAGAAATGAGGCTGTGGAACAGAGAGAAACTAACTGGCTCACACATTTGGATGGAACTGTGGCCCTGCTCTCATTAGCGCTGCACTCCCTGCAAGGCAGAAAATCATTGAAAACTGCATTCTTCATTACTAGCTCCATTAAGCTACTACTGGACTGGAGCTGGACTTGTGCTTCTCTTCAGGTACATAATAACCTTCTCCCTCTCTTCTTCCACCCTTCCTCCCCCTCTTATCCTCCTCTCCCTGCCTTAGACATGGATCTGTCCCAAGATTCAATTTACTTCTCTATCTCTCTTCTTGCCGAAAGAACTCTTATTCTCCAGCAGTTACAAAGACTGTAGCAACTACTCATGAGGTCATTTGCTAAACAACAATGCTCCAGGCATTTGAAGCTAGTGAAGAGACCTTTCACTCTCTAGACTTCGTAATTTCATTCTCCCAGGGCAGTTGTCTTCATGGTGTTTTCTTGTAAAACTGGGCCCACTTGTTTTATTATCCTCTTGACCATTTTTTCAAGCCTCTAGTGCTCAAATCTTTCCTCATTTAGAGAAGCAATTATCAGATGTGAGAGGCAGTCCCCGGTTTTCATTCCCTTTTCTTTCAACTCCATGAGGATCATTGAGGTTCTCTAATGAAGGTTAGAACCTTTTTGCTTTTTCCTTTAATACTCCCCTCTGCAAGCCTTTACCTCTTTATCACTGCAACAAGCTGACCTCTTGATACCATCTGCTACATATCACCAATATAGCTTATTCCTTGGCACTCCTATCACTCTCTGGAAGCAGTCCTCAGGACAGTGTGTCAAACTGGGTTTTAGGGTCCTGCCCCCTGTTTGCCCCTTCATAAAAAGAGAAGAACTGGAGTGATCATGGACAGACTTTTCTGTCCAGTCACTCTTATTACCCTTTTGCTATTCTCACAAAACCACTTTCCACATCAGTTAAGGCCAATCCAAGTAGCTCAAAAAACAAGTTTCACTGTTCAGGACCCAACAGAAAAGAGGAAGATCAGAAGGTGGGGCACCCCACTTGTACCATACCTGCATCTGCAGCATCCCCAAAACGTTGGCAGAAGAAAAGAGGGAGAGAGGAAATAAATTAGCATCTCATTCATCAATCCAAATTCTTAGAACAGGATTGATTTCATTGGAAGGGGTTCACAGGACAGGGGCTGTTTTTTCCTCCTCATCTGAGCTAACAGAAATAGTTGATATGTTTGGTTTTCTTAAAATGTGATTCCTAAGGCTCCCCAGGGAAGGAAAATGTATGGCTTCCCCCAGTGGACAGTTTAGTATCTCACCCCACAGTCAAGTTTATTTCTGGTGATTAATCAAAATCGGAGAACCTACTACCTCTCAAGGTGGTCCATTCCACTATTGGAACACTCTAATTGTTAGGGCATTTTTTCCCCTTGATGTCATTTTTTTTCCTCTTTGTAATGTCCAACTATTACTTCTAGGTCTGGCCTCTGGGGTCAAGTAAAACGAGTGTGATCCTGTTTCTATGTTCCAGATCTTGGAATATTCCAAGACACATCCCTAGAAGTCTTTAAATCTCCAAGCTAAACATTTACTTGTTTCAACCAATCTTCCTGCAGCATTATCTAGAGACCTTTTCCACCACTGACACCCTCCTCTCAACTCGCTCGTTCTGAAAATATATTGCCTGGAAGTGAATGCAATTGTCTAGAGGTAGTCTGATCAGGGCAAAATATCCATCTAATTTTACTGTCATCTAATTCATATCTTTCCATCTTGATTATCCACAGGAATATCATGAAGAATTTGTCAAATACTTCACTAAGATCTTTGTCAACTTTATCTATAGCATTTCCCTGACCTACCAGTCTAGTAATCCAATCAAAAAAAAAAAAGAGAGAAAGAAAAAGAAATAAGGTTAGTTTGGTATCACATGCTCTTGATGAAGTTATGCTAATTCTTTGTAATCATCATTTCCTTTTCTAGATTGATGTTTACTAAACATCATTAACATATTCTTGAGTACACTATACATAGCAGGCATTTTAATAAATGATTGTTCAGTCAAATGGATGGAAGAGTTAGTTTTAGTAGCAGATTATTTAGTGTCCTGAATCTCTCCCTCTCCCACAGCCCCATGATACACATTGCCCACAATGAACCTAGGACATAAGTGTTAGAGGGGGTCTTTTAATGAAAACTTTCCCAATTACATGTGCCTTGAGTTCTAATCCATGTCTGTAAATGTTGGGATTTTTGATGAGCAGGGGATGGTGGGAGGAGGAGTGTAGTCCTGGCTTCAGAAAAACTTGCAAGGCCTAGCCCTGGCTCTCACCTTCCAGATGCTGGCTTCCTTGCCGTATACCACAGCCATATTGCTGGCTTTGTTGTTCTTTATAAGCTGCTTCTCTGTTGAGTTGAGCTCTTCTGACACAAAGCCCATGAAGGAGTTGTCCGGTGTGTGAGCTACATGCCAGGAGATGCAGGAAGGATAGGAAGGAAGGAAGGGTCACCCATACATCCAGGGCCTCCTCCTGGGACTATTCATTCCCCCCACATAGGGAGCTTGGTCATGCAGTGATAGGGGTAGGGGTGGCAAGGAGGGAGCAGGCCTAGGGAAGGAATGGAAATAGAACTCCAATGCACTCAGTTCCTGCTTCAGGGAGTTCATTTTCATAGACTTTTAGAGTTGGAAGGAAATTTAAAGATTATCTGGTTTGGTCTGGTGAATGATTACCAACTCCTCCCTCTCCATACCACCACTTCCTTCCCCCTCCACTCCATCCACTCTTTTAGCCAAAGGAAAATGGTTCTGTTACCTGGGCGCTGACAAATCTAAGATATATCATTAGCTTTGGAGACACTAATGCTCAAACCAAAAGTGTTCCTTCTCAACTCAGACTGTTCCCTCTCCCTTCCATCCACCTCCCAAAGCCCAGCCAACTCCCACCCCCAGACTTGAGCCTCCTCTAAAGCCCTTACCTTTATTCTTAAGCCTCCTCTCCCCCAAGCTCTTTTTCCTCGAATTCTGCTTCCTCTTGTCCTATATTTACATGTCTATATATGGAACCCTCATCTCTCTTCTGAGCTCCAGACCCAAATCTCCAGCTGTCTGCTGGACAACTCCACTCGAATGCCTTGTAGGCATCTCAAACTCAAGATGTTCAAAACAGAACTTGTTCTATTTTCTTCTCAATCCACCCTTCCTCAAAACTTCCCCATGTCTATTGAGAGCACCCCTGCCCTCCCAGTCATCCAGTTTCATCATCCTGGAGCTTCTTTGCTCCTTCCTTCTCTTTTCCAAGCCATATCCAAACAGTTGCCAAGGTTAGTTGATTCTATAACTATCCTTCTATATCTCAGGGGTTAGGAGTGTGCCACTCCCCTACCCTTCCCACCTCCCATGATCTGAAAAATTTCCTTAAAATTTTTTGGCCCTCCCTTCATATCAGAAAAGAAGTCTGAATTATTATGGTATTAAAAGATAGAATGTGTTGATATTATACAGTACTATACATATATTTATGCATTTCCAAGTTTCTAAACTTTTTGTGTATTGTCTGCTGGCCTTCACATGTTATCTGCAGCTTTGGTAAAACTCCCCCTAAATTTCCATTTAATTCCTCATGCTGACCTGAGATATATCAAAACTGCAATGGGGAAAGTCACAATGTGGAAGGGATAACTGTACTTCCAAAGCAGCACTTCTATTCACAGTTGTCTCTATATTTATACAGTTTCTACTAGAGTTTAATCCCTTATCACCTCTTAGCCAGACCACCATAATAGTCTCTTAAATGGTCTCCCTGCTCCTACTGTCTCCCTTTTCCAATCCACTTTACACAGCTGGATTTTGATGTTCCTAAAACAGAGATCTGACTGTGTGTCTGTCACTACTGTCCTTAAAAATCTTCTGTGGGGGCAGCTAGGTGGCCGTGATGGGGAAAATTGTGCTGTGGAAGGGATACCTGTAATCTTTCTAAGGCACAGATCTGTTCCTGGCCACAGTCTGCTGTCTTCTACATTCCTGTATGTATGTCATACTACTTCCTATCACTAACTTTTATATTCCAGCCACATGAGACTCCTATGTTTCCTCAGCATCCCATCTCCCACCTCATTGTATTTGCCCCTGTTCTCCAAACCTAGGAAGCATTTATTATCTCTGTCTCTTAGAAACCTTTTCTTCCTTCAAGCCTCAGCTTCTGTTGCTTCTATAAAGCTTTGCTGAATCTCTGCCTGCCCCCCCAGTTGTTAATTTATTCTTTCATCAATTTTCCTATTATTATGCTTACATTGATTTGTGTTTATGTTGTGTCTCCCCACAAGAATGTAAGTTCCTTGAGGACAGGAACTACTGATTTTGTCTTTATCTTTCCAGTCTAGCATAGTGACTTATACTTATATTTTGGGTCCAGACTCAATTTCATCAGTTGTTTAAAAATGTTTGTTGAATTGGACTCAAATGACATCTCCCCATCCCCCTTTTATCAGTAGTGACCTGAAATTTTTTTCTAATAGTTTGTCTTGAAACCCTTTAAATCACTTAAGCTTATAACATTGTGTATTACAAGTATTAGGTTATTAACTCTTTGACATCTTATCTAAACTGTGTATCTTCCCTAGAAGAAGTATAGTATTATCTGCATTCTAGGTACTTAATAAAATTGTTGAACCAAGGGCAGCAGAATACAATGAGAATAAGGCCCACTTGCCCCATGTGGCTTTCCCATTCTTGACCACCTGACTTCTCCTCTCCTTCTTTGCCTCCTGCCAACTGAGCCCAGGCCTAGCCTCTCTATGACTACTTAGAAGAGACATCAATCCGGCCTCAGACACTGTCAGCTGTGTGATCTTCAGCAAATCACTTAACCTCTTTTTGCCTCAATCCACTGGAGAAGGAAATGGCAAACTGCCCCAATATCTTTGCCAAAAGAACCCCATGAACAATATGGGAAGAGACATCTCCTTACCACACTCTGTATGTAGTTGAATGGCACAATGGATAGAGCACTGGACCTGGAGTCAGGAAGACCTGAGTTCAAATCTGACCTCAGATAATTTCGAGCACTGTAACCTCTGTTTGTCTCATTTTCCTCATCTATAAAATGGGGATAATGATGGCACCTTGTTGTAAGGATCAAATGAGATAATAATTGTAAATCATTTAGCCCAGTACCTGGCATATAGTGCTATATAAATATTAGCTATTGTTGTGGTAGTTACCCCCTCCTTCCCAGATTCCAGCTGGAGGGAATTTGTCTGGAGAGATTTAGAACTGGATAAGCCAGAGGGAGTGAGATGCAGAAGTACTACATATAATTAAAAGGTTCCCTGAGGGGTAAGATCTGGAAAAAAGCATTCAACTTCCCAGTTTCTTCCACTGGGAAAATAAGTCAATTGTCATTAGTTTGAAAGGGGCTGAAAGCTGCTTAGGAGTTTCTTCTTAGACCTAGAGTCTCAGCAAAACTTAGAAAGTGAGCTGGGCTAAGTTTAGAATCAGAGAGTATGAATGAAAATCCTGCCTCTGTCATTTACTTCTGTTGTTCAGTCATTTCAGTTGTGTCCAATTCTTTGTGACCTCTTTGGAGTTTTCTTGGCAGAGATACTGGAGTGGTTTGCCATTTTCTTCTACAGCTCATTTTACAGATGAAGAAACTGAGGCAAACAGAGTTAAGTGACTTGCCTAGGGTCACACAACTAGTAGTGTGTGTAGCAGATTTCAGCTCTTGAGTCTTCCTGACTTCAAGTCTGGCACTATCCACTGCACCACCTAGCTAGCTGCCTTTGTCTTGGGGGGAAAATAGGACTCACAATCACCTTGGGTGAAACTCATTTTCTTCATCTGTAGAATGAGAAGGCCTCTAAGGTCCCAATGAAGATACAATATTCAAAGATTGAGAACTGGAAGGGATCTCTGAGGTCAGAGAACCATAGCTTTAGAGATATATAAGTCCTCCAATAGGCATTTCCCCAATGGGGGCTTTCTGTCTGCAGTCCGTCTGAAATCTGAACTATTGCAATGCTTCCCTGGCTGAGATGGCTGCGTCTACTACCTTCCTTGTTTAGATTGCCCTAAACACTACCAGGATAATCTTAAACACATTTTTCTCTATTTTCCTGCTCAAAAGCCTCAAATCTCTTGATTTGTTTAGTCAAATGCCAACTACTGTATTTAATTTTTAAGGTCCTCCACTGAGAGTCTTGTCCACACTTCTCTCCTTGGTCCGCTACCTTTTTTTTTTTTTTTAAGCAATCGAGGTTAAGTAACTTGCTCAAGGTTACACGGCCAGTTATTTTTGTGTGTGGTGCTGAGTGTCTGAGCCCAGGATTCGATCTCCAGGTCATCCCAATACTGGAGCCGGTGCTCTTACTCACTGAGCCACCTGGCCGCCCCTAGGTCCGCTACCTTTATCTCACTAACCTCCTTCCTTATTAATCTCAGCTTTCGCCAAACTAAGCAGTTTGCCATCTCAAAGTAAATAGTTAATTTCTGACCCCACCCATTCACATATGACCTCCATCCATCCTTTCTGTTTGAAGCTTTCTTTTTCTTCTTTCTCCCCTCTAAAATCCTGCTCAAAATTCACTTCCTCCAAAGAAACCTTCCCTAACTTGCCCCCACCCCCACTCTCACCTCTTTACTTTGAGTACTGGGGTTTTCATTATGCTAATTTTATACTTGTTTATATAGTAATCATTTATTTGGAACTTTCTTATCTGATAACCTTAGCTATCTAGAACCTGGCCAAGAACCCAGACATCTGAACAGACAGGATTGCAGTCTAAAGTGTATGTATTTTACTCAGGTCCTCACTCTGAACCTATTTACTCCTAATTCACATGTAATTCTAACAATCTTGGATATCTGGATTAAGGTAGGTATAACAGAAGTGCCAGGTAGGCAGTGGGAATACTTCCTCCTATTAGAATGGAGGCTCTTTGAGGGTAGGGAGGTCTTTATTTTTGACTTTCTATCAGAAGTTGTGTCTGGTGTATTTGGGAGGGGCAGGGTGGAACAGATCTGTAATTTCATTGATTTAGGGAAGTCCCAGTGAAGTCCCTATATCAGCACAGAACAGTTGCCTGGGGCATCAAGTGACTAGCCCAGGGTCCCACAGCTGGTATATGTTAGAGATAAGACTGAAGCCTGGGTCTTTTGAGGTCAGCTATCTGAAGACTACATTGATACACTGGAGCTATTTAATAAAGGCTTGTTGAACTGGATTGAAATAGAAGTAACAACTGACAGCTCAATAGCATGGAAGAAAAATCCAGAAACACCACTTGTTTTTCAGTCATTTCAATTATATGTCCAAATCTTTGTGATCCTCCCTTTTTGGGGGGAGGGAGAAGGTTGACAAATATACTGGAGTGGTTTGTCATTTCCTTTTTTAGCTTATTTTAAAAATGAGGAAACTGAGGCAAACAGGGTTAAGTGACTTGACGAGGGTCATACAAGCTAGTGTCTGAGGCTGAATTTGAACCCAGTTCTTCCTGACTCCAGGCCCTGAAGTCTATCCACTGCATGACCTACCTGCCCTGGAAAAACTACTTAAAGAACTACAAAAACTTAGTTTACCAGGGCCATTTTCTATGGAGACAAATGGCCAATAGCACCTGGTAGTATCCCTGCAGAGTGTGGATTCTGCTAGTTAGATGCACACAAATGAGAAGTTAGTTAGACACAATTCTTCTTTTATAGCTCTAAATCCAAATCACTTTCTCTTTTTGAGCCTCAATTTCCTCATCTGTAAAATGGGCATAAAATACTTGCCCTTTCTACTTTGCAGAACTGTTTTGAGGATGTTTTCCACTTATTAAAATGCTAAATAAATGTCAGGTATTATTACAGAATAATACAAAAACTAATGGGGTGGCTAAGTGGCATAGTGGATAGAACACCAGTCCTAGAGTTAGGAGGACCTGAGTTAAAATCTTACCTCAGACACTAGCTGTGTGACCCAGGGCAAGTCAATTAATTCCAATTGCCTCCAAAACAAACAAACAAAAAACTAATGTTCATAGTGATGCCTATGAATTCTCAAAGAGGCAATATCCTTTGTGTAGAAAGTTGCCCAGAATTAGATAACTGACCAGGAAATGGAAGAGTTGGGACTTAAACTCAGGTCTTCCTGGCTATATAGCCAGCTCTTTACCAATTACACCACAGCCACATCACTCACTGCTCTATGCAAATAGCTAGGCTAAGATGTTGCAGAGAAGGTGCAACTTATAATGGTTATGACAGTTTTCCTCAATCCAGGAGCTCCAGCTATCAGCGAATCCATAGGTCAAGCTCCTATTTCTATCACTAGCCTCTGTTTAAGAAGGCAACATAGCTTGGAACCAAGCTTCCTACCAAATAGGATTCTTCCAGCTTTGGGTTTTGGCGGGGGCTTATGGGTTTTTGGGGAGGCAGTTGGGGTTAAGTGACTTGCCAGGGTCACACAGCTAGTGTCTGAGGCCAGATTTTAACTCAGGTCCTCCTGACTCCAGGGCTGGTGCTCTACTTAGCTGCTCTTCCAATTTTGAGTTTGGAAGAAGTCTGTTCCAATTATTTGGAAAATGATCTTCTATGGGATGGCTTATTCCCTAGAAATGGTGGATAATCTCTGTTTTTCTGTATTTCTGTTTTGTTGTTTTATGAGAAAATGTAGTATAATGGGAAGAGCTCTGTAATGAGAGTCAAGACAAACAGATACCAATTCAGGTTTGACTAGTTACTGTGAGATGTTGGGAAAGTGAATTTCTTTGGTCCTCAGTTTGCTTTTCTGTAAAATGAGAGACTTGGGCTAAATGATCTCTAAGGTCCCATCTCATTCTAAACCTTATGTCCCTGGGCAAATCTCTTAACTTCTCTGAACTTCTATTTCCTTCTCTATGAAATGAGAGGTTGAATTAAATGATCTCCAAGTTTCCTTCCAGGTCTAAAATTCTTTGGTGTCTCCCAAGAAAAGCTTCCCCTCTTTGCCCCCTACTTCTTAGACTCTTCAAGGCATTTCTTCTGTGGCCAAGCCTTCCTTTCTGAACCACTGCCCTCAATCTGTTACCTCTGTAGTGTTAAGAGGTAGCATTTCTCAGAGAAACATAGTGAGTAGGTGTTTAATAAGTGCTTGTTCCCTTTCCTTCCCCATTCAGAGAAGGTGGACAACCACCCCAGTGCCACCCTCCTCCTTTCTGTCCTTTCTTTTCTGGGATAGGAAAGAGAGAGAAGATTCTAGTTGAACCACATGATAACACTCAGCACTCATGAGAATGCCCTACCCCTCACCAGTCCCAAATGGAGGGCCACTCACGGAACATTGTCATGAACTGCTTTGGGTTGAAGTTCCAGTAACCCCAGTTGGTTCGGTAACCATGCAGAGTGGCGTACTCCTCATGGTTGTATGCAGGTTCTGTGCCAAAGGTGTCAATGACCCGGAATCGACACCTATCAGAAAAAGATATAAATAATAGGTCAACAATCTACCTATCTGTGTGTAGGTAGCAGCAAGTATGAAGCCTCCAGGTTATGGAAATCTTTCTAGGGACAGGCTGGTCTTGGCCTGTAGGGAAGTTCTGAGCTTCTCACATCCCGAGGCTGTACCTGGCCTTCTTGGTGGGGTATTCTCTTAGGTATGAAAGAAAATTCTGGGAAATCAGGAAGTCTCTTCTTTGGAGAAGCAAAGGACAGAACAGTTCCAGAAGCTACTCTCAACTCTGCTACTTCCATTCTGGACAAGCTCTTACCTAACTCTGTTAGCTTTCTACCACCTTCCTCTCTGATTGCCCAGTCACTTGTGCCTTACCTGCATGACCCAGAGAGAACTTCTCCACAAAGGATCCCATCATTCAGAGTAAAGGGTCTGACTATAGCCCAAAATATCACAGAACTACATCCAGACATAGGCAAACAGTGATAATTCCCTTCCCTTTCCCTAACCCAAGTCCAGTAGGCCCAAAGGGAGGGGGGAGATGGATTCAGCATTTGTTCCTCCAGAAATAGAAAAAAGTCATTAAGCTTCAGACTTCCCCCAAAAGGAGTCTCATCTCCCTTCTCAGAGACCCACAGTGCTGTAAGGTGCTTGTTCCTCACACCAAAGAAAGGTTGAAGTTGGCATTAATCCTATTATGAGAGATTGAGGTGGGGGTGCAAAAATGCAGAATGAACTCAGCACATTCATTTTTAATAAAAGCAATAATGCAGCCTGTCACTTTTTACTCTAATAAAATCATATGGGATAGTCAATGGGATTAGAGAAAATGAAATAAATAGCAGAATGATCTGTGCTAAATTTAATTCCATATTTTGCTGGCTGTGGATATACCAGGGAGTGATGCCATTTGTCTTTCTCAGGGCTGAAAGGAAGGTGGGGGATGTGAAGGTTGAGGTTAGATAGGGGTGACAGGATGAGTTGCTGGGGTGATAGAGACCAGCAGAGACCTGAGAACCTCCATTGACCATCTTAGATTCTTGCTACCCTACCTGAAACCCCATCACCATCCCCCTCATCAATAACACCATGCCCTCCTCCTCTACTAGTCCAGCAGCATTTTCCAAGCCATGCCATCCAAATGGTAGCAAGTAAGAGCAAGAACGCTGGCTGGGTAGTTCATCAGTTGCCAAACAATCCGGGCATAGGCACAACTAGGCTTTTTCTAGGTAGCAGAAAGGCATCCTGTGAAAGGATGGAAAAGAGAGTAGAGAAACTTGCACTCCTCTGTCTGCAATCAATTGTATCATGGTGGGGCAGGCAGGGATGAGGAGTGGTACTGGGGGAATGTTGTGTTTTGGCTTTATTCTGGTTAGGTTGGTGATCCCAAAACAAATGATGGTTGAATTGAATTGAATTTATGCACCTGTGGACCCTCCAGCATTTGCTTCCTCCTGTATGGAAAGATTTCCTCTTCCTACAAGAGTAGCTTATCAGACCAATCAGTGCAATAGGGGAAATACAATGGAGAGGGAAGGAGGGGATTATTCTCAAGCAGACAGGACATGGCATTTGAAAAGTTATGTAGAAGAGGCCCCAAGGTCACCAAAATTACCTACAAATCGTAATGAAACTGGAACAAGTCATTCTTGTGGGGCATCCTAAAAAAAACTGAAATTACTTTCAGTTTCTTTTTTTTTAAGGTGAAAAAAGGATACATATCTCATCCAGATGACTTCTCATCTAAACAATAGCTTTCTAAATGGAGTCAACCACATTTAATAACCTCAGTACTCCTACAACATGCAAAACATCCCCTTGAATTATAGCACTTCCTTAAAAAAAACCCCAAAAGCAAACAATACCCCCCCCCCCCAATCAATGTTGGTGGTCAATCTGAAAAGGAGGAACCAGAATCAGAGGGTGTTTCCTTTGGAAAGCTGTAGACCTAGAGTTATAGGAGTGAGTGAATTCCTTGCTTTGAGAACCCTTAGTGATCTCTTCAACATGTTGCCCTCCAACTCCCCACCCTCACTTCTGGCCCAATCTACTTCTCACCTGTATTTCTTGAAGGAGAGTCCCATGTGCTGTTTCATTTGCTGCAGGCCATGGTAGTCAGTATAGATGAGGTCAAATGGAAGGGGCACAGTGAGTGGACAGCTTCCCCGGCCTGGCGGAACCCCTAAGTTACTGAGAAAGGAACACTTCAGAATTTGGGCCAACCACGCATTCAAGAAAGGGCAACTCTATTACCCCAACCAAGTCTCACTTATTAATAATAGTAAAAAGAATAATTCTCTAAATTGTTAAATGAGATTTAACTTCATTTGAAAAGTATTAAGTTTCTAGTATACCCCAAGTACTATACTAGGTGATGGCAATATAAAGACAAAAACAAAACAGTTCCTCTCCTCAAAAAGCTTATATTCAATCAGGGAAGGGGAAAGGAGGAAGAACTTGTATACAGAAAATACGGAATATATTCAAAGTAGATATAATTTTAGAGAATAGTAGTAACTAGGGGGAATTAGGATATTCTTCATTCCTGCTCTCGAGCTGAGCTTTGAAAGAATCTAGGGATTCTAAGAGGCAGAGATGAGGAGGGAGGGCATTCCAGGCAAGGGAGACAGCCCATGCAAAAGTACAGAGATGGGAAATGGAATGATACATATGAAGAACATCAAGTAAGTAGATCAGTTTTGTTAGAGTGTGTGAAGGGGACTAATGTATAATTCCTGGAAAAGTAGATTGGAGTCTGACTGTAAAGGGCATTAAATGCCAAACCGAGTTTATATTTGACCCATCTAGCTGAGATATGCCCTATAAGGAACCAGCCCAGTTTAGTAGCTGAGTGACTTGTCTAATCAACTTTCCATAGCAAACTTAATGGGTCTACTAACTATTTATTAAGTTGAATTTAATTTTAAGATTTTGAAGGGAGGAAAGTAAGACCAGAGCAGGTATGATGGTCTAGTAAAAAAGGTAGAGACTAGACATTTCTTGAGAATAGAAAATAGGTTCAGGGAAATGAACTATTCAACTATTCTGGAAAAGCAAAAGGAAAAGATGGAAAAATAGGAGTTTATGGTCAGACAGAAGAATTTCAGTGTTTATAGGATCATAGCTTTAGAGCTGGAAGGAGTCTTTGAGGCCCAGAGAGGTTGTCACTTGCCCAAGGTCACACAGATAGTAAGTAGTGTGGAAGCATATTAAAAACCTCATTTTAGAAAGATTAAGAAATTCTCTCTCTCCAGTTAAAAAAGAAAAACAAACCTTTCCAGATTTTCTTTTTTTTTGGAGAGTAATTGGGATTAAGTGACTTGCCCAAGGTCACATGGCTAGTAAGTGTTAAGTGTCTGAGGCTGGATTTGAACTCAGGTCCTCCTGACTCCAGGTAAATTTTAGAGCTACAGAACCCACAAAGTGACAGAGAGAAACAAATCTCCCACTGAAGGCAGCCTGGCATGCCGACAGGAAGGGTCTATCACACCAGGCTGGGAGCTGAGCACAGACCTGCATGAGCTGTTTAGGTCCAGACTCAAAGCAGCCCTGACCTAGCAGCCCAGACTGGCTGGAGCAGACTTCAGGAGAGTGAATCACCAGCAGCTGTGGTGGTTTCCAGACTTCTCAACTCATAAACACCAAAGAGAAAGTAAAAGGTCAATGGGGAACCCTGTTGATCCAAGGAAAGAGAAGAGCATGGTCTAGCCCCTAAACCTGGGATGAGAGGTGACGGAGGCATGGCTGCAGTTGCTGCCATGTGGCTTCCTCCAGAGCTCCTGGTCTGCAGATTGTAGGGGGACCAAGCAACTATTCAGAGGGTAATTGTTCTTGCTTTGACCTGCTTGGATCTGGGTCACAGTCTTGGGTGGTGGTCTTGGGGTGAGGAATGCCAGTGTGTCAGAGCTTGTGGTGGCTGTAGAGAGGGTGCCCTCCTCATAGCTCTGACAACAGCTCTGACAACATTTGCAAAAACCCCAGCAATTTGGGACACAGCTCTCTCCACTCTGGAAGAGTTTTACCATGGCAAAGAGCTCAAAAGTCAAGTAATAGGCTAGCAAGATGAGCAAACAGAGGAAGTACAATCAGACTATACAAAAAGGATCAAAACATGGAACCAGAAGAAGACAACAAAGTCAAAACTCCTGCCTCAAAAGCTTCCAAGAAAAATATGAATTGGTTACAGGCCATGGGGGAGTTCAAGAAGGATTTTGAAAATTAAGTAAGAGAAGTAGAGGAAAAATTGGGAAGAGAAATGAGAATGATGCAAGAAAATCATGAAAAGAGAGTCAACAGCCTGCTAAAGGAGACCCAAAAAAAATACTGAAGAAAATAACACCTTAAAAAATAGACTAACTCAAATGGCAAAAGAGGCCCCAAAAGCCAGTGAGGAGAAGAATGCCTTAAAAAGTTGCACTGGCCAGATGGAAAAGGAATTTCAAAAACTCACTGAAGAGAATAATTCCTTCAAAATTAGATTGGAGCAAATGGAAGCTGATGATTTTATGAGAAATCAAGATACTATAAAACAGATCCAAACAAATGAAAAAATAGAAGGCAATGTGAAATATCTCATTGGAAAAACCACTAACCTGGAAAATAAATCCAGGAGAGATAATATAAAAATTATTGTACTACCTGAAAGTCATGATCAAAAAAGAGCCTAGACATGGGTGGCCAGGTGGCTCAGCGAGTAAGAGCACCGGCCCCAGTGTCGGGATGACCTGGGGATAGAATCCGGGCTCGGATACTTAGCACCACACCCAGAAATAACTGGCTGTGTAACCTTGAGCAAGTTACTTAATCCCAAATGCTTAAAAAAAAAAAAAAAAGA
>NW_027187380.1:33224761-33348914 GCF_028583685.1 Petaurus breviceps papuanus
AAAAAAAAAGGGGGGGGGGTGGCTAGGTGGTGCAGTGAATAGAGTACTGGCACTGGAGTTAGGAGGACCTGAGTTCAAATCTGGCCTCAGATACTTAACACACATACACACACACACACACACACACACATACACACACACACACAAACCTAGCTGTGTGTCCTTGGGCAAGTCACTTAACCCCAACTGCCCTCCAAAAAGCAAAGAAAAAAAAGAGCCTAGAAATCATCCTTCAAGAAATTCTCAAGGAAAATTGCCCTGATATTCTAGAACCAGAGGGTAAAATAGAAATTGAAAGAATTCACTGATCACCTTTTGAAAAAGATCCCAAAAAGAAAACTCCTAGGAATATCATAGCCACATTCCAGAGTTCTCAGGTCAAGGAGAAAATATTACAAGTAGTCATGAAGAAACAATTTGAGTATTTTGGAAACACAATCAGGATAACACAAGATCTAGCAGCCTCTACATTAAAGGATCAAAGGGCTTGGAATATGATATTCTGGAGGTCAAAGGAGCTAGGATTAAAACCAAGAAGCACTTACCCAGCAAAACTGAGTATAATGGTTCAGGGAAAAATATGGTAATTCAATGAAATAGAGGACTTCCAAGCATTCTTGATGAAAAAACCAGAGTTGAACAGAAAATTTGACTTTCAAATACAAGATTCAAGAGAAGCACGAGAAGGTAAACAGGGAAAAGAAATCATAGGGAACTTATTAAAGTTGAACTATTTATATTCCTACATGGAAAAATGATAATTGTAACTCATGAGACTTTTCTCAGTATGAGGATAGTTGAAGGGAATATATATGTATATATTTGCATATATACATATATATGTATGTATAGGAGGGTGTGTGTATGAATATATATGTAAGTAAGTTTATATGTGTGTACATGTATACATAGACAGAGGACACAGGATCAGTTGAATATGAAGGGATGATATCTAAAAAATAAAATTAAGAGATGAAAGAGGAATATATTGGGAGGAGAAAGGGAGAGATAGAACAGGGTAAATTATCTCATATAAAATAGGCAAGAGAAAAAACTGTTACAATGGAGGGGAAGAGCAGGAAGGTGAAAGGGAATGGATCAACCTTACTCTCATTGAATTTGGCTTAAGGAGGGAATAACATACACACTCAATTGGGTATTTTACCCTATGGGAAAGTAGGGGAGAAGGGGATAAGAGGGAGGATGATAGAAGGGAGGGCAGATTGGGGGAGAGGGTAGTTAGAAACAAACACTTTTGAAAAGGGACAGGGTCAAAGTAGAAAATAGAATAAGTGGGGGGCAGGATAGGATGGAGGGAAATATAGTTAGTCTTTCACAATATAACTACTATGGAAACATTTTGCATAACTACACATGTATATATATATAGAGAGAGAATTGCTTGTCTTCCCAGTGGGGTGGGTTAGGAGGGAAGAAGGGAAAGAATCTGGAAGTCAAAGTTTTAAAAACAAATGTTATTTTAAAAAATTGTTTTTTACATGCAACTGGGAAATAAGATATACAGGCAGTGGGGTATAGAAATTTATCTTGCCCTATTAGAAAGTTGCGGGGAAATGGGGGAGGATATAAGAGAGAGCAGATTGGGGGAAGGGGTGTTCAGTAGGCTTGCTATCTTGGGGTGGGGGGTAGGGGAAAGACGAGGAGAAAATTTGTAACTCAATATCTTGTGGAAATGAATGTTGAAAACTAAAAAGAAAGAAAGAAAGAAAGAAAGAAAGAAAGAAAGAAAGAAAGAAAGAAAGAAAAAAAAGAATACTGCCTTCCCCACTGTAGAAGTGATTGGGTTATAGCTCCATCTAAGGGCAGGCCCATCCACTTCATCCCCTTAGACACAGGCAAGAGAAGTGGCCTTTTTTTTATTACTCAGAAGAGATTCTTGATATTGATCTCTGGGAGACATGCAGGGGAGTGATCTAAGAAGGAGCAGTATGGTGGTTTTGTTGCTCAACTATTCTGGAAAGTTAACCCCAAAGTTGTACTTTAACATATAATGAGTCTTTTCTTTTCCAAGATTCCTATAAATGTTACCTCAGATTGTCTTGTGGCAAAGAATCATGTATGGGGCATGGGGGAACTATTCTTTTGAAGGAAGGAGCTCTTTCTCTCTCCACCTCCAACTCCCCCTTCTCTGTCTCTTTTTCTCTTGCCTTTTTTTTTAAAAGCAATTGGAGTTAAATAACTTGCTCAAGGTTACACGGCCAGTTATTTCTGGGTGTGGTGCTAAATATCTGAGCCCGAATTTGATTCCCAGGTCATCCCGACACTGGAGCCGGTGCTCTTTACTTGCTGAGCTACCTTGCCTCCCCAAGCTATTGGGGTTAAGTAAATTGCTCAAGGTTACATGGCCAGGTGTTTCTGGGTGGGTGCTAAGTGTCTGAGCCCAGATTCGATCCCCAGGTCATCCTGACACTGGAGCCAGTGCTCTTACTCACCGTGCTACCTGGCCACCCCTCTTTTTCTCTTGTCTTAACCAGAAATGGGGGTCATCAATAATTGTCTTTACTACTGTCTTGCCACTGTATTCTGATGACTCTGGAGGAGAGAGGTTGATGACTTTGTACAGCTCTGCCTCCCTTAAGTCCAATTCACTCACAAGTCAATACATCACCCTCCTGATATCATTGGTCCTCTTTGAGAATGAAGGATGAACAAGAAGCCAGAAATGACTTAGATATTAGATTAAATTGTTCCTAGCAAACTTGCTGAGTGCAGTATTAATATTTTTCCTTTGACAGGATCAGGACTTCTAACTTCATATTGTAGAGTTGGCACATTTGTGAATGATGAAGATATCAAGAGTATGGCTGTTCCTGTGGGTGGCAGAAGGGAAGTTGCCAATCATGAGAGAGGAAAGAAAGAACTAGGAAGCTAGGGTAGGGGGGAGGATATCAATAAAAGTCCATAAAAGAAAAATGAGGAGTTGGGGTGGAAACTGAGTCTGGTACTGAACTTACATATCTGAACTTGGTTTTCTAAGTCTCAGAAACTAACTCTTATTAGCCTCCCATAACAGTGACCAGCAACTTGGTGCTGAAAGCAAATTCTCAAATGCAGAGAAGAAACTAAAGGTTCATTTTAGCTCCTAGTTTCTTCCCTTCCAACCTCTTTACAAACATATTCAGTAATCTAGAGCTCAGCTTATCACCATGGGAGGAGTTGCTTCCATCCACAATCAATCCTATGCGTACAAACACATAGTTTTATTACTATATAGTCTGAGGCTATATCCTTTATCACACAGATAAGACACTCTTCCCCACTCCCACCTCCTCCACTTGCTTTATCCCAGAGCAAAAATAGAATCACTTTGATGGGGAAAAAGATTCAGTACTTCTAATCTAGACTCACATTCTGGCTCCAGCCTATCTTTCCAGAATTAATTCACATCACTCCCCTTAGTGACTCTATTTCAGCAAAATGGAAGGGGGGTGTGGGGGCCTAGGTGATTTGCCTAGGGTCACACAGCTAGTAAGTGTCTGAGGCCGAATTTGAACTCAGGTCAGCACCACCTACTTCCCCCTTGCTTTTAAAAGGCACTCGTTATTCCCACTTCCTCACCTTCTACATATTTTTCAACCCCTTACAATTAGGCTTTGACCCCATTCTATTACTGAAACTTGTCTGTCCAAGGATATCAATCTCCAATTGGTTTGCCAGCAAATCATTGTGGCCTCACTCTTCTCTCTTTAAAAACCTCATCAACAAGTAATTTATAAAACACCTCATGTGTAGCAGTCAGTGCACCAAGCACCAGGGATACAAAGAAAAACCAAAACAGTCCCTGTCCTCTAGAAGCTCAGTCTAACGGGTGAGACAGCACGCGGACAGCCATGTACAAACAAGGCATATACAAGATAAACTGGAAATAATCTCAGAAGGAAGCAAGGGCACTGAAGGGGATCAGAAAAAGATTTCTTGCAGAAGGTGGGAATTTAGCTGACATAAGGAAGCCAGGGAAGCCAGGAGGTGAAGATGAAGAGGGAAAGAATTCCAGGCATAGGGGACAGCCAGCAAAAGTGCATGAAGTAAGGAAATGGAGCATCTTGTTTGAGGCACAGCAAAGAGAGCAATGTTACTAGTTCTTAGGGTTCATAGAGAGGAGAAAGGTAGAAGACTGGGAACAAGGGAAGAGGCCAGATTGTAAGGGATTTCAAAACACACAGTATTTTGTATTTGATCCTGGAGGTGTAATAGTAATTGAATTTAAAGATCCCCCTGTGTTGGCTTGGTTTTTGGTTTGACTGTGTTAAAACCCAGAGTTTCTGAATCCTACTTGTGGGATGGACTTGTTGACCTCAAAAGAGACAGGGCTGAACTGGGAGGAGCTGGTGACATAAATTTAGAGAGACACAAGAAAAGTGAAAGGCAGAAGAACTTTTTGGAAGCAGCACCTTGGAGGCAGAGAGAGACTGAGAGGATTGCTGAGGGCCACTTTGAATTGCCCAGGACCTTTGAGAGCTGCCACCCAGAGCTGCCAAGGACTGAGGAGACATGGCTGTTATGCTGTTACTTTGTCTGTCTGTTTTGATGTTGTTTTGCCAGATTTATCCACTGGTGAAAGACAGTCCTGTTGTTGCAGAGGTGTTGGAACCTTGCTGTTGGTTCAGAAGCCCTGAAGAAGGATTTTCTTGTTGTATGTTTACAGAAATCCTGGAAGAGGGTTTTGCTAATGTTTTCAGGGGTCCTAGGACTGTTCTGCAGACAGAGAATGAATTAATGAAGACACTGGCAATGTATCTTGTGGCCTTGCTAAGCTTTGTCTCCCCAGGAACAAAGATTGCTGAGAACTTGCCTGGGTCAAGATGAAGAAAAGACCTCCATTTGGGTATTAAGTGCTGTACTTAACCTTGTTGTAACTCTGGGGTAGATTCAATTGTGATCCAAGAGTGGGGAACTTTTGACCTTTTTGTGCTCTGTGATTAAACAAATGAATGTACTTTACTTATGACTGGAAACTAATCTCCATTTGAGAAGAGGGGCTTTGTGATGGACTAAATGAATGTACAGCCTAGGGGTGGAGCAGTATTTAGAAGAGGGACTTTGTGAATTTAATATCCAGGGGTGGGGTAGTACTTGGAGATTATTGAATTATACTTAGTAAATGCTGTATTTTGAATGATGTCATATTTTGATCTTCTCTGTTCTTAATTTTTCACTGAATAAAATGGAGAGCACCTATGCTGGTATTTTGAACCTTGGGAAGTTGCCTTTGCTTGGCATTACAGGAGGTAATAGGGAGTCACTGGTTTTTTTTTAATATATATAATATATATAGTATATATAATATATATCTATACACACACATACACACACACACGAGATGTTATAAAGCTAAACTTAAGAGGAACTGGCAACAGAGTTGAGGATGACACGTAGATTGTGAGCCTGAGTGACTGGGAAGATGGTGGAAATATCTTATAACAGGGAGAGTAGGAAGAGAGGAAAGTGTGCAGGGGAAAGACTAAGTTCAGTTTTAGACATGTGGAGTTTAAGATGTCTATGGGACATCCAGTTTGAGATGTCTAATAGGCAGTGTGAGATATGAGACTGGAAGTTAGGAGACAGGTTGGGGCAGAATAAATAGATCTGCATAGAGATAATTGAATCCATGGGAGCTGATGAGCTCACACAAAATGAAATAATATGGAGGGAGAGGGCAGCTAGGTGGCCCAGTGGGTAGAGCAATGGGCTTGGAATCTGGAAGACTTATCTTAACGAATTCAAATCTGACTTCAGACACTTACTAGCTCTGTGACCTTGGGCAACCCTGTTTGTCTCAGTTTCTCATTTGTAAAATGACCTGGAGAAGGAAATGGCAAACCATCCTGGTGTCTTTGTCAAGAAAACCCCAAATAGGGTCATGAAGAGTCAGAGATGACTGAACAATGACAGCAACAACATGGAGGAAGAAGAGTGACCTGGAAAGAACCTTGGGGGACTTCCATGGTTAGCAGGCAAGGCCTAGATAATGACCTAGTTGAGGAGACTAAGGATTGTTCAGACAGGTATATATGTTCATACAGGGAATAGTGTTAAAAAAAAACCCCCACAAAACCAAACCCCAATAACCTACAGAGAATTAAGAATTAAAGAGAATTGGGTCATGGGCAGTGTCAAAGGCTATGGGAATGATGCATTAAATAGAGCACCAGCTTTGGAGTCGAGGACCTGGATTCAAATCTGGCCTCAGAAAGTAGCTATGTGACCCTGGGCAAGTCACTTAACCCTACTGCATCAATAACAAAAGGTTATAGAGGGGTCAAGAGCTCAGAGGACTGAGAACATTGAACAATGGCCTTTTGTCAATCCTTTTACTTCTTGACCTTTCTGCCTATTTTAACACAGTTGATCACCCCCAATTTTTTGCATACTCTCTCCTCCCTCAGCTTTTGTGAAACTATCTTCTCTTAGGTAGTTTCAGACACCTTAGCTGTCTGACCAGTCCTTCTATCTCCTTTGTTAGATCATCCTCTACATTATTCTCCTTTAATGTACGTGTCCCCAAAGCTCTGTCCTACACTATTCTTTTCTTTCTCTATATGCTCTTTTGGTAATCACATTTGCTCCTTTGGGTTTAATTATCACCTCTATGCAGATGCCTATAAAATCCATAAATAAACACCTAATCTTTCTCTTCAGCTCCAGGCCTGTCACAATAACTGCGAGACATTTTTAGCTGCATGTCCCAAAGGCTTCTTAAACTCAATGTGTTCAAAGCAAAACTAATTTTCTTCCCACATTAAAGCCAATATTCTTCCAAACTTCCCTAAGTCTATTAAGGTCACCATCATCTTTTGAGTCCCTTAGGTTTGAAGACTCCACTTTCTCTTATCTCCAATGTGAGTTGATCTTCAGAATCTTCCTCAGACAATTCAACTAGAAGCGATTCAGTTTCCTGGCATGGTGCTACTAGACAGTTTAGGTTTTACAGGTATACAACAATGAAGTTAGCACACCAGCTCTATGGATTTTCAGTTTAGTAGGCAGTTTAATACCTCTTCTCTCACATTCCTTTTGGAGCATCCCAAACACTAAGATAGTTCTGGTAACCTCATCATCTACATCTCCTGAAATACACTGCCAAGGTAAATTAACTTATACACAATATTCGTTTGCTGTAATCAGTGGTTCTATGTGTGGTGCTTGCTGATGGAGAACCTATGTTTTCTTGGTGTTAATTGTTAGGTCAAAATCAGGAAAAGCAGCAGAGAACTGATCTATACTTTTTTGCATTTTAGTTTCAGAGGCCGCTTTGAGTGCACAATCATCAGTCAACACAAAATCATGCTCCAGCTTTCCCTCCACTTTAGTCTTGCCTTGTAGCCTTTTTGAGTTAAATAATTTACCATTCATACATTGACTGACCTTGAAACCACTTTTGTCCTCGCTGAAGGTGTCTGACAACATTGCTAAAAAACATCATACTAAAAAGCATGGGAGCCCTATCAATTGGGAAATGGCTGAACAAGTTGTGGTATATGAATGTAATGGAATACTATTGTGCTACAAGAAATGAGGAGCAGACAGACTTCATAATAACCTGGAGAGACTTATATAAACTGATGCTGAGCGAGAAGAGCAGAACCAGGAGAAATCTGTACACAATCACAGACACAATGTATGTGTGACGACTAACTTCAATAGACTGGGCTCCTCTCAGCAATGTAAGGTTATAAGACAACTCCAAAAGACTCATGATTGAAAGAGATATCCACATTCAGAGAAAGGGATGCAGAGTCTGAATGCAGATTGAAACAAACTATGTTTGCTGTGTTTCTTTTTCTTGTTTTGTTTTGTTTTCTCTTTCCCACTGATCATTCCATCAGTAATAATCCTTTACAAACTGTCTAATGATTAATGTGAAGATATTTGTAGATCTTATATTCGAGTGCATGCTGCCATGATTGGGGAGGAGGGAGAGAACATTTGAAACTCAAGGGACTGTGGAACTGAATGTTGTAAACTAAAAGTAAATAAACAAATCAATTAATAAATAAAAAGCATGGGAGCAAGCACATAGCCTTATTTGACTCTACTAGTGATTGAGAAAGCGTGAGAGCATCATCATTATCCGGAGTCTGGGCAAACATGCCATCATGAAATTGATGTACAATACTGAAGTTCTCTGGGCAATCAAATTTTGACATACTTTTCCTTAAGTCCTTATGACTGACAGTATCAAAGTCCTTGGTAAGGTTGATGAACATTGTATATAGACCTCTGTTCTGCTCCTGGCATTTCTCCTGGAGTTGTTGGGCAGCAAATATCATATGGACCATTTGTTGGCCCTTTTTGAAGCTACATTGGCTCTTGGGTAGATGACCATCTTCTAGGTTAAGGCTCAATTTATTAAGGGGGATTCTGGTAAGATTCTTGCCAGCAATGACTAAGATAGACACCCTGCGCCCCCTTCTCCCATTCCCACCCTGTGATTGTCACAGTAGAATCTATTTCTTTACCTTTATAAAGATGGAGAATGGAGGTATCCTTGAACTGCTGGGGGATAACCTCCTCTTGCCAAGTATCCTAGAAAATTTCAGTCAGCTTTTATATCAGCACTGGACCCTCTACCTTGTAAATCTCAGCTGGAATAGAATCAGCACCTGGCACTTTGCCACATAAGAAGAGCCTAATCACATTCAAAACCTCTTCTTCAGTTGGAAATTCAGCTAGAGAGGGATTGACTTCAACCTGAGGTATACAGTCAACAGCTTCAGCATCGATTGATGATAGTCTATTGAGAACACAAGTGTTCAGCCCATCTCTCCAGCATCATGTCCTTATCACCAATCCATGTGGTTCCATTAATGCTGAGTAGTTGAGATGCATCATTGGTCTCTGGCCCAAAAATGGTCTTTGGGCATCATAGAAACACTTTGGATTGTTATTAACAGCATAAAAATGAATTTTACCTTCCTTCTTACTGAGTTAGGAATCCTGTGTCTCTCTAAGCTTCACTTGCACTTTACTTTTGATGGAAATAAATGCTGCCTACTTAGAGACAGATGAACCACCCTGCAGGTAAATCCTGTGGAGTTCTTGTTTTTTATTTAGTAACTTCTGAATTTCCCTATCATTTTCATTAAACCAATCATGATGTTTGTGAGCAAATGAGGTGCTATACACCAAATCTCTGAAAGCTGCCCACTCCTCTTCTACTTCATTGCTGCCAATTGTGTTTTGGTTCAGTTTTCCCTCCAAGTTAGCAGTGAACCGTTTCTGCTTGGAGAAGTGCTCTAATCTATCAATATTAAGTCTTCTTATAGTCATATTGTTTTGGGGCAGCTGCTTTTGTTAAATATGAATATTCACCTTGTAGAGGATAAGCCTATGATCAGTCCAGCACTCTGTGCCACACATTACCTTCGGCACTCTCACATCCTGTCTATCTCTTCTCCTTACAATTACAATAGTCAACAGTCTATTAAGTTTGCTGTGAGAGTGCATCCATGAAGTTTTATCATGTTTAGATAAGTGGAAGACATTGTTGGTGATGTCATGAGATGCACAAGTCTTTAGTAGTAAGTGACTATTGCTGTTGCTGTTTCCAACCCCATTCCTCCCCAGGACTCCCTGCTATGTCTGGTAGTCTGTGGCTATTCTTGCATTAAAATTACCCAGAATTATAAGCTTGTTCTCTTTCAACACATTGATGATAACGGTCTCCAAGTATTCATAATTTTCTTCTTTGACCTCATCAGGGTTCATCATTGTGGGGGCATATACACTGATGATGGTGGCATGGTGCTTTCCTGCAAGTAGCAATTGCATTGTCATAAGTCTGTTGTTTGCTCCTTTTGGTAGGCATACAACCTTGTTGACTTGATTAGTTTTGTTTGGAAAACCTACTCCAGCTTCACAGGGCTCCCCTTTACTGTGACCACTCCAAAAAAAATATGTGTCCAGCTCCAGTAAGCTGGCCTTCATTTGCTAGCCTTGTTTCACTCAGGGCTACTATTTGGATGAGATACCTACCGAGTTCTCTTGCAAAAAGAGCTGTTTATCTTTCAGGTCTATTGGATTTCATGTTGTCCGTAAGTGTGCACTTCCATGTACTGATGGTGAGTGGAATCACCTTTGCAAAAGTTTTCATACATTTTGTGTGTGTGTGTGTGTGTGTGTGTTTCAACTGCAGGGTGGGATCCCCACCTGTGATAGTATACAGGCCAGAGTTGGGTTAAGCAGACGATTTTTAGGGCTCCTTTTCTTGCCCTTTCCTCATACCAAGAGGTGAGTGATGTGGTCCTTTAAAAAAGGATGTTCAGACACCCAGGGGGCTGCCAAATGACACTGCTGCATCTAATGAGAAGACCCTCAGGTTGTCTGTTTGTAGGGTTGTGACTATAGCTCTCAGGGTATTCACACCTGCTGCTTTGCCACTTGCCTATCATCATAGGACTTTGAGATAGGTAAAAATGGTAAAATGGTATGAATGTGTAGGGTGTGTTCAGGGAAGATTACTACCTCAGGTGTGAGGACTGCTAAGCCCTTTTCAGGGCTGTTTTCCACCTTTGGTATCCACCTGAACCACCCAAGTCTCACCTGTGGTTCCAAGAAGTTATAGCATGCTCAGCAGCCACACCCTGGTAAACCATTTCCACAGACAGGCTAAACCAGATTGAGGGTAACCAAGGGGTCTCAAACCGTTTGGTAAGTTAGGGTGATAGTCTACCCCAAGTAAATGAAGACTTTCCCTGGTGGAATGGGCGGGTGAGAACAATTTGTTACAATGGCCATGAAGGCAGCTAAAGCAGGCACTGCGGAGTGCTTAGAGCTTGGTTAGACATCGAAAACACCAAGGTCATCCATTGAATCCTGAGCCATCACCAATTATTTTGACTTTGTCTTGCCACTGGACTGTGATAACTCTGGAAGAGAGAGAGAGGCTGATGACTTTGTGCAACTCTGCTTCACTTACATCCAATTTATGTGCAAATCAAAAGACATCAACCATACCAAAAAAAAAAAAAAGGCACAAATAGTACAGAAGACAGGAAAGGCAAATTGGTCCAGAGATATCCATTGAGTTTAGACGTTTTCCTCAAGGAGTTTGATAATTAGAATCTTCCCAGTAAAAGATAAGTATAGTTGTCTAGTAGTTTAAAGAAAGATTGTCTCTGACCACTGACCAAAGGCATAGCTAGAAATGGAGTCACAGGACTTTGGAACTGGAAAGGATGTAAGAGATAGATCATAGGATTTAAGAATTGGAAGAGTCTATAAAGTTTTTTTCCACAATTTTCTACTTTCTTTCTGATCTTGACTATATTTGCTTTATTTGTACAAACCCTTTAAAATTTAATGCAATCAAAATCATCCATTTTACACCTTATGCTCTCTATCCCTTGTTTATTCATAAATTGTTCACCTATCCACATGTCTGATATATTCCATGTTCTTCAAATTTCCTTGTAATCTCTCTCTTTATAGAAAGGTCATGTATCCATTTTGATCTTATCTTGGTAAATGGTGCAAAGGTCTCATCTCAAATATATGAAGAATTTTGTCAAATCTATATGAATGCAAGTCATCACCCAATTGATAAATAGTTAAAGGATGTGAACAGGCAGTTTTCCAATGAAGAAATCAAAACAATTTATAGTTACATGAAGAAAATGCTCTGTATCATTATTGATTAGAGAAATACAAATTAAAACAACCTTGAGATATCATTTTACACCTATCAGATTGGCTAAAATGATTGAAGGGGAAAGTAACAAATATAGGAGGGGATGTGAAAAAATTGGGACACTAATTCACATTTGGTAGAAATGTGAACTAATCCAACCATTTTGGAGAGCAATCTGGAATTATGCCCAAAGAGTTATTGAACTGACTATATCCTTTAACCCAGCAATACCATTACTGAGTCTGTTTTCCAAAAATGATTAGGGAAAAATAAAAAGAACCTATATGTTCTAAAATATTTATAGCAGCTTTTTTTGTGGTGGCAAAGAAATGGAAATTGCAGGGATGTCTGTCAATTGGGGAACAGCTAAACCAATTATGGTATATGATTGTGATGGAACACTTTTGTGCTATAACAAAGAAGAGCTCTCCATTTTGAACTCAGGGTGGTGCAGTGAATAGAGCACCAGCCCTGGAGTCAGGAGGACCTGAGTTCAAGTCCTGCCTCAGACACTTGACACACTTACTAGCTGTGTGTCCTTGGCCAAGTCACTTAACCCTGATTGCCTTGCCTTCCCCCCTCCAAAAAAAAAAATGAGCTCCATGATCTTAGAAAAGCATGGATACACTTACATAAAATAATGAAGAGCAACATGAGCAGAATGGAGAGGACATTTTATATAGTAACCACATTACTATTTTAAGAATAACTTTGAATGGCAAAGTCATTTGACTATTATAAATACCCCAGATTAACCACAAAAGACCTATGAAGGAAGATACTATCTGCATCCAGAGAAAGAACAGATAAATAGAAGCATGTATAGAATGATTTTACATATTAGATACATGTTTGTATCTAATGGCAGCCATCTATAGGATGGAGGGGAGGAGGATGAAGAGAAGGAAAAAAAGGAAAAAAATTAAGTTACCTGATAACTTTATTATGTATTTAAAAGGAATAGCACATTGTACATAATAGATTTGCAGTTTCATGTGTGATTTTTTTTTCTGTTCTACTATGTTATGGAAATGCTTGTTTTAATTCTTAAGTTCAGAGTAAAATAATTTTTTTGGAGGTGGGAAGGCAAGGCAATTGGGGTTAAGTGACTTGGCCAAGGACAAGTGCATCAAGTGTCTGAGGCTGAACTTGAACTCAGGTCCTCCTGACTCCAGGGCTGGTGCTTTATTCACTGTGCCACCTACTTGCCCCTAAAATAGCTTTAAAAAAAGAATTGGAAGGTTTCTCAGTATGGTTCAACCGCACTCAGGAATGAGTCCACAAGAAGAGTTATCTTGATGCTCCAGAGGCAGAGAAAAAGAGAATCTTTAATTTGCAGTGACTTCACCCAAGAGAAGTGTCTGCATCTGCTTTATTGCTCACCTCATAAAGAATCTAAGCCTTCACCAAGCACAGAAGTGAAAGGGTCAGCTGTGAGGAGCATCAGCAGGCAGTAGTTTTATCTCTTGCAATTTAAGTTCACTTTTATGGGCAATTTTACACTAAGTGGCTGTTTGGAGCAATGACATGAATTGAAGAGGTCTCCCTTTCTGAAAACCTTTTTCCAATTACTGCCAAAGAAGGGCAGCAATTCAATCCATCAGGCTGCACTGAATCCTAAGGTTGCTCCTCAGAGCTGTAACTAGCATGGGGTGAATGGAGCTTTTCCCCATAGCACGCACATGGAAGGTAGGGGGATGGATAAACATTCTCCTTAGGTGTCACACTTCCACCCCCTAAAAATATTCTTCCCATAAGGGTGCACTTTCATGTTTCTTCTCCGTGGCAACTACCATCCTTCACACCTTACTTCACAGCCCTGGTCCTTTCAAGGCCTAGAGCACAATTGTCCCTATCAGATTTTCTAACCTCCTCATGATACAATTGTGCTTTGAGTGAGATTGTCATCTACTGTGCAATCCTCATCCCTTTTTCAAGCTATCCTCTTTATTATTTGGAACCCCACAATCTCAACTGAATCCGCCCCAGGCACAACCAGTTATAGCTCTGACATTTCTTCCCACCTATTCTCCCCAGGTCCCCAAGTAGGATTGCCAAAGTTTTGGCAATAGCAATGAGCTGACTGTGTGCGTATTGACTAGAAGGATAAAGAGGACAGGGGTGAAGTTTACTTTGGAAATGACAGTGATTAGAAAAATGTGTATATGCCCCTAGCTCTTTTGGTGGGAGGGTAAGAAGGTAGAGCAGTGGATAGAGCACTGGGCTTGGAATCAGGAAGACTCATCTTCATGAGTTCAAATCTAGCTGCAAACACTTACTAGCTTAACTCTGTTTGCCTCAGTTTCCTCATCTGAAAAATGAGCTGGAGAAGGAAATGGCAAACCACTCCATTATCTCTGCAAAGAAAACCCCAAATCAGGTCACACACATGACTGAAACACCTGAATAGCAAGAAGAATTGGAGATGGGCAAGCAGGTGGAAGCAAGGCTTGAGAGGACATAGGATCCTACAGTATTATAGCTAGAAGGATCCTCAGACACAATAATTCAACCCCATTATTTGATAGGTGGGTAAACTGTGGCCCAAAGAGTAATCTGCCCAAGGTCACATAGGTCGCAATTGGAAGAACTGGAAGTTCAACCCAGGTAGTTGGAATTAAAATTAATGCATTTTCCAAAATATCAAGTGCCTTCCCAGAGGCAAAGATGGGTTCCTTTGTTTCCAATCCAAAATACTCCCACAATTTGGGGGGAAGACAATCAGGGTTAAGTGACTTGCCCAGGGTCAGACAGCTAGGAAGTGTCTGAGGCCAAATTTGAACTCAGGTCCTCCTGACTTCAAGGGCTGGTAATATATCCCCTGGGTCACATAATGGCCTCAGTTTTTATTGCAATTTGAAGCACATATTATCTTATTTGAATGTCACAAAAACATCTGAGATGTCTTATGATTAGCTCCACTTTACAAATAAGGAAACTGAGATTAAGAGAGGTTAATTTGACTTGCCCAAAGTCACACAATTAATAAGGGTTTGGGGCAAGATTTGAATTTGAGTACTATGACTCAATATTAATTAACTAACAAGTTTTCCTTTAAAAGTAAGAGTATTGAACTTCATATGCAGCTTTTTAAAAATGAGACTGAAATTATTAAGACAAGACACTAAGTATAATTGTTAATGGTTTTCTATTGCCTAGGCCTTCCTTATCTCCTATATTCAGGATTGTAGAAGTCACTAGGAAGCAAGATAGGTCCATGTGAGGCCCAGTGATGTCATGCCACTGGGCAGTGTGTAAGGCTCAGATCTCACTGTTCTCTTCCCACTGGAAAAGTATAGATTTCCTTTTACCCTTGAAGTACAATTCATTTTCCAGAGTAATATAGTATAATGAAAGAGCACTGACCTCGAGTCAACACACCTAGAGTTGGGTTTGGATTTGGATCATATAAGCTCTATGACTTTAGCTCCCTCAGTTCATTTCTCTGACCTTCAGTTTTTCTATATGTACATGACGGGGTATCCCATCACACTTTGATAATCTGGATCATTGAAATGGGAAAAAAAACAAAGCTAAATGTAAGACATGGTGAAAGCAACTATAGACACAATGCACTTATCTAGAGCAAAGCCAGCGTTAATGTTCTGTGTTTTAGTTGTTTATTTGCACATAATATACTGAAAAACTTTAGAGTTAATAACTGGGGAACCATGGGCCCCATAACTGTTATGTGATTATTGGACAAAAGTGCTTTTCCTATTTATGGTTCAGCCAGCAGAAATGAGAATTTAGATACTCATCATAAACCAGAGTCTCAAAGTGAGGCAGAATGAACTAGGCCAAATCGAGGGTAAAAGAATACATTTGAGAGCTGTGTGAAAGTGAGGCTGTAGCTTTCTATTCTGGAATTAGAGAAGAAATTCTGCATTGTCAACCATTACCATTCAATCAATATATTAAACATCTACCATGTGCCAGGCACCACGGTAAACACTGGGGATACAAAAAGAACCAAATTATAGTCCCTGCCCTTCAGGAACTTCCAGTCTACTGGGGAGACAACATGCAAACAAATATATACAAAGCCAACTATATATAGCTTATAAAAGGAAATAATTAACTGAGGGAAGACACTGGAATTAAGAGGGGTTAGGAAAGGCTTGCTGTAGATGGTGGAATTTTAGTTGGGACTTAAAGGAAGCCAGGAAGGTCAGTAGAAGGAGATCATTCCAGGCATGGGGAACAGTCAGAGAAAATGGCCAGAGTCAAGAGATAGAGTGTCTTGTTCATTGTATAGCCAGGAGGCCAGTATCACTGGATCAAAGAGTACACATCAGGGAGTAAGGTGTAAGGAGGCTGGAAATGTAGGAGGAAGGCTAAGTTATGAAGGGCCTTGAATGCCAAGCAGAGCATTTTATATTTGATCCTGAAGGTATTAGGGAATTTATTGAGGGTGTGGTTGGGGTGGAGGGAGGTTGCTGGTGATGATGTGACTGGACTTATGCTTTAGGAAAATCACTTTAGTGGTTAAATGGAGGATGGATGGGAATGGGGAAGGACTTGAGTCAGGTTGATCTACTAGTAGGCTATTGCAATAGTTTAGGCATGAGGTAATTATGATGGCCTGCTCTAGAGTGTGGGGTGTCCAAGGAAATAAGGAGGCATAGTCAACAGATGTTGAAAAGATGAAATCAACAAGCCTTGACAACAGTTTGGATACAGAGAGGGGGATGAGAGATAGTGAGAAGTCCAGGATGTTGCCTGGGCTGCAAGCTTGAGGGACTGGGAGGATGGTGTTGCCCACTACAGCAATAGGGAAGGTAGGAGGAAGGAAGGATTTATGGGGAAAGATGAGTTCTGTTTTGAACATGTTGAGTTTAAGATACTTCTTAATCCAGTTCAAGATGACTGAAAAGTAACTGGAGATGTAATTAGGTGAATGAAAGGTAACTGGGACAGGAAAGGAGAATCATCCTACATATAAATTGTAGAAAGAATTAGATGGTGAAAGAGAATACATTCTTCTGTCTCTGATATCTAATATAGAGGAGGTGGAAAAATAGAGGAAAGGAGATATTTCCCTACACTGCCACTTGTTGCTGTGGAGGTGGAAAAGAAGAAGAAAGCAGACATTTCCCTCTGCTGTTACCTAGTTCGATTCAGTGAATAGAGTTCTGGATCTGGAGTCAGGAAGATGTGAATTTAAATTCCACTTAATGTATTTACTAGTTGTGTGATCTTAGGTAAGTCACTTAACCTTTTTCAGCCTCAGTTTCCTCATTTATAAAATGAGAATGACAACAGCACCTACCTCCTGGAGTTGTGAAGATAAAATGACAGTATTTGTCAAGCACTTTGCAAGCCTTTATAAATGCTAGCAATTATATTAAGCAAGTGGGGACAAAAAGGAAAGAAAATATTTTTTAGCACTGAGACTTGTTATTAAAGAGGTAGGGAAGGAAAAATCTCAGAGCCCAGTTGAACAAGCAGAATTGGAGGGGCTTCTGCCAATCCTAGGCTAAGGATCTCCGCCCTTTAGAAAAAAATTAAAAGCATAACAGTACTTCAGCTGAAAGCCTTGGTTGAGCCTGAAGCTAAAATCACCAAAGACTAGAGCTGCCATGGAGGAGTAAGAATAAGGTTAGGTGAACAGAAACAGAGCTTATACAGGTGCAGCAAATGAGCAACCTAGTGGATCAACTCATCCCATTGATACACTATGCTCTGTGAGGAATTTTTTTTTCTCTAGGAAGCCTTGGATTAGCCCAGTTTATCAGTGGAGTCAAGTCATCCAACACAGACCATTAGTGAAGTTTGAAAAGCAGCTCTTGAGAAAAAGAGAGGGCATAATGGTCTGTAGTTCATGAATCTGAGCTTCCTTGGCCATATGTGGTCTCCATTATACTTAGTAACTTGAGTTTTGTGCTAACTTTCTAGAGGGACACTATATGCCTTGGTGGGTAAGTGTATCACAAATATGTAGGAGGTTTGCTAGATAACTGTCATTCTTTGACATCTGCTTCAAAAATGTTTTGATTAAGTAAGCACTTAATAAATATCTATCAAGAGTTAATGGGCTCATCTAGGCTCCTTTGCTGAGGGGAAATACACCAGTGGAGTTCATGAATTGTACAGCATCAGTAGGAAGACTACTTTCCAGAGTTACCCCTAGAATCTTGGCAGTACTGATTTGTGGCAGTTACCTTTCTCTGTGGAACCCAACCTACTGTCAGTATACCTATATGCTGAAAGAGGAAAATGAGCCAGATTCAAATAAGAGAGGGTAAAAACCCCAGAGAGGGAAGAGAAGTTGTTCAGGGCAAGGTTGGGAGAAATGATAGAGGCAAGATTAGACATCTCAAGACTACCCACCTCAAAAGCTTGTTGTGAAGAAAGTACATTATAAATTTTAAAGACCTATAAAAAATGTGAACTTTGACCCAGCAATACCACTTCGAGGTCTGTATCCCAAAGAAATCATAAAAATGGGAAAAGGACCCACACCTACAAAAAAAATTATAGCAGCTCTTTTCATGGTGGCCAAGAACTGGAAACTGAGGGAATAACCATCAATTTGGGAATGGCTAAACAAGTTGTATATGAATGGAATGGAATACTATTGTGCTATAAGAAATGATGAACAGGCAGACTTCAGAAAAACCTGGAAAGACTTATATGAACTGATGCTGAGTGAAGTGAGCAGAATCAGGAGAACATTGTACACAATAACAGCCACATGGTGTGATGGGTGACTTTGACAGACTTAGCTCTTCTCAGCAATTTAAGGAACTAAAACAACTCCAGAAGACTCATGATATAAAATGCCATCCACATCCAGAAAAAGAAATATGGAGTCTGAATGAAGATCGAAGCATAATATTGGCTCTCTTTTTTTTGTTTTATTTTGTTTTTTCTTTCTCATGGCTCCTCCCATTTGTTCTAATTCTTCTGTACAACATGACTAATATGAAAATATGTTTAATAAGAATGCATATGCAGAGCCTATATTGGATTTTATGTTGTCTTGGGGAGGGAGGAGAGGAGAGAGGTGGAGGAAATTTAAAACTTATGGAAGTGAATGTTGAAAACTAAAAATAAATTAATTAATTTATATAAAAAAAATTAAAGGAGGCAAGAATTCACAAAATAGGGGCAGCTAGGTGGTTCATTGAATAGAGCACCAACCCTGGAGTCAGTAGGACCTGAGTTCAAATCCCACCTCAGACACTTAACACAAAAACTAGCCATGTGACCTTAGGCAAGTCACTTAAGCCCAATTGCCCTGCCTTCCCGCCTCCAAAAAGTAAAAAATAAAATAAAAGAATTCACAAAATAGAGGAAAGATAGTCCCAACAACCTTGCCTGAATGATGGAAGGGTGAGGGTCTAAACTGATTGTAGAAATATAAATATGAAGCATGTTTCTTTTCCTCCTGCAGGATGCCTCCCTGAATTATTGCCCAAATGTCAATCATAACCATTCAAGGGTTCTCTCTTGGGGTCCAAGAGAACTGCTCTGATTTGATGCAATATCCTAGGAATGACTGTGATTTCCATGGCTATTTTACAAAACTATACCAAAAAGTTTAATATTATACTGAACCCAAAGAAACCGCTGAGCAGTTTTGCATCTTTTCTGTTTCTATGTGCATGTGCAATGACTTAGACTGGAGTTTGATTCTTATTTGAGTAAATGTAAACATTTATAATTAGTAAACCCTGGAATTAAATTTTACACTGGATTCACAAAAAAAATTTTTAGAAGCCAAAAAAAAAAAGTAGACTGTTTCTTCTCCAGTTATCTCTCCTAATCAGCAAACAGAGAATTGCCAACACAGACACTTTCTCTAAGAGAGCTGGCTAATATTCATGTAGAAAATATAAAATGATACATTAGGACAAGAACAGTACTGGCTCTATGGATACTCCCAACAAACAGATACACCAACAAATAATCTCTTTCTAGGAAACAGATGTGTTAGAGCCATAGAATATCAGAGCTAGAAGGAACCTTTGTGATGATCTAGCCCAATTTCTTCTTTTTACAAAAGGGAAACCGGGGCCCAGTATTGGTGTTGAAAAGTTGAGTATAAATCAGTTTTTTTGGGTAGATCAGACCATGCTATAAAATGTAGGAAGGTTCTGGGTTTGGCATCAGAGTACTTGTGTTTGATTCCTGCTACTTGCCTATATAACTTTGGTCAAGGCACTTTGGCTTCAATTTCCTCATATGTAGAATGAGGGGTTTGGACTAGATGACTGCTAAGGTCCCATCCAGCTTTAAAAATATGATCTTAGTCTCTTTTCCCACAGTCTCTTTTTCCACTTATGATCTGCCTACTGGAAGACCTTTCTATATCTGTGAGATCATGGATCCACTGGGGAAGAAAATACTATAGAGGAAAAGGACTGAACTGGTAATCTAGAGTCTAGGCCCAGCTCTGCTATTCACTAGCTATATGAATTCTGCCAAGTCATTTCTTCTCTTTTAGCCTTAGTTTTCTCATTTGTAAAATATGGGACTAGGACTAGATTATCTCTAAGGTCCCCTGTTGCTTTAACAGTGTATTGATTTTTTTAAAATTTTGTTTAGTATTTTATTTTTCTACAATTACATATAAAAACAATTTTTAACACTCATTTTAAACATTTTGATTTAAAACTCCAAATTCTCTCCCTTCTTTCCTCCACACTCCCCACACTTAAAAGGCAAGCAGTTCAATATAGGTTATATAAGGAGTCATGCAAAACATTTCCATATTACTTATGTTGTAAAAGAAAACATAGACCAGAAAAACCCCAAACAAACCCCTCAAGAAAAATAAAGTAAAAAAGGTATGCCTCAATCTGTATATAAACACTGTTATTAGCTCTTTCTCTGCGGATAGATAGCATTTTTCATCATAAGTCCTTCAGAGCTGTCTTTGATTATTGCATTGCTGAGAACAGTTAATCACTCACAGTTGATCATCTTACAATATTGTTATTACTTTATACACAGTACATTTATTTCACTTTGCATCAGCTCATGTAAGTCTTTCCAGGTTTTTCTGAGAGCATCCTACTCATCATTTCTTAAAGCACAATAGTATTCCATCATAAGCACATAGCACAATTTGTTCAGCCATTCCCCAATGGATGGGCATCCCTTCAATTTCCAATTCTTTGCCACCAGAAAAGAAAGAACTGCTATAAACATTTTTGTACATATAGGACCTTTTCCCTTTTTAAAAATCTCTTTTGGGATATAGACCTAGTAGTGGCATTACTAGGTCAAAGGATGCATGGTTTTAGAGCACTTTGGGCATAGTTCCAAATTGTTCTCTATAATGGTTGAATCCACCAACTCTACCAGTAATGCATTAATATCTTATTTTTCCCACATCCTCTCCAACATTTGTCATTTTCCTTGACTGTCCTATTAGCCAATCTAATAGGTATGGGATAGTACCTCAGAATTGTTCTAATTTACATTTCTCTAATCAATAGTGATTTAGAGCATTTTTTATATGGCTATACATAGCTTTGATTACTTCACCTGAAAACTGTTCTTTTGATCATTTATGAATTGGGGAATGGCTCTTATTTTTATAAATTTGACTCAGTTCTCTATATGTCTGAGAAATGAGGCCTTTATTGAGAAATTTGCTTCACATTTTTTCCAGTTACTATTGCTAACTATATTTCCCTCCATCCTATTTCCCCTGCCTGTTTATTCTATTCTTTCTCTCCTTTACCCCTCCTCAAAAGTGTTTTGCTTCTAACTATCCCTCCCCCAATATGTCTTCCCTTCTATTACTCCATCTCCCCTTCTCTTATCTCCTTCCTTTCCTACTTTCCTGTAGGGTAAGATAGATTTCTATACCCAGTTGAGTGTGCATGTTATGCCCTCTTTGAGACAATTCTGATGAGAGTAAGGTTCACTCACTCTCCCTCACTTCCCTCCCTTTGCCCTCCATTTGTATAAGCTTTTTCTTGCCTCTTATGTGAGATAATTTATCTCATTCTACCTCTTCTTTTCCATTTCTCCCAGTACATTCCTCTTTCTCGCCTCTTACTTTTATTTTTTTTTAGATATCATCCTTTCATATGCAACTCACACCTGTACCTTCTATCTATATATACTCATTCTAACTGCCCTAATAATAAGAAAGTTCTTATGAGTTACAAGTATCATCTTCCCATGTAACCTAATTAAGTCCCTTATTATTTTCCTTTCCTGCTTACCCTTTTATGCTTCTCTTGAGTCTTGTATTTGAAAGTCAAATTTTCTATTCAGCTCTGGTCTTTTCATCAAGAATGATTAGAAGGGGGGGCAGAGTCAAAATGATGGAGTAGAAACAGGACCTCCACAGGGCTCTAGCTTCCACCTCCCCTAATCCATGTAAAAGGGGACTCCAAACAAATTTTGAAGCTGCAGAATCCACAAAATGACACAGAGAAGCTAACCTCCCACTGAGGACAGCCCAGCAGGCCAGCAAGAATTGGCCAGTGCAGCGCTCTGGGAGCCGAGCCCAACTCCACTCCAAGGCTTTAGCCCCAGGGCAGGTCTGACCAGCTGCCAGCCAGAGGGACTCCAGATCAGCAGTAGCCGTGGCCGTTTCCAGATTCATCAACACATAGATGTGAAGGACAAAGTGAGAGGTCAGTGCAGTGTGCACTTTGGGACCAGTAGTTGGGAGTGTGTCAGCTTTTGCCCCCAGGGCGAGAAGCTGCTAAGACACTGCGCCAGTGCCAAGTGGCAGCTTCAGCTCCTGGCCTGCAGAGTGTAGGGGGACCAAGTGACCAGTCTGAGGGGTAATCGCACTTGCTTTAACCTACTTGGATCTGGATTGCAGTCTAGGGTGGAGGTCCTGGGGTGAGTGACCAGCTTGCCAGAGAGTGTGGAGGCCTCAGAGAGGGCACCCAACTAATACCTCTGGCACCTGAAAAAACCCCAGCGTTTGGGACAAAAGCTCCCCTGTCTGGTGGCAGAGTCCTACTGTGGCAAAAAGCCCAGGGGTCAAGTGACTGAGGGGCAACATGACCAGACAAAGGAAGCAAGACAAACAGAAGACTCCAACGTTAGACTCCTATTTTGGGGACAAAAAGGAGCAAAGCATGGAACAGGAGGAAGACAGTGAAGTCAGAACTCCTGAACCAAAAGCTTCAAAGGAAAATATGAGCTGGTTAAAGGCCATAGAGGACCTTAAGAAGCAGATAAGAGAAGTGGAGGAAAAATTGGGAAGAGAAATGAGAACGATGCAAGAAAATTATGAAATGAGAGTCAACAGCCTGACTGAGGAAAATCACATCTTAAAAAACAGACTGGGGGTGGCCAGGTAGCACAGCGAGTAAGACCACCAGCTCTAGTGTTGGAATGACCTGGGGATTGAATCCTGGCTCAGATACTTAGCACTACACCCAGAAATAACCAGCCATGTAACCTTGAGCAAGTTACTTAACCCCAATTGCTTTAAAAAAAAAAACAACAACAGACTGACTCAAATGGCAAAAGAAGCTCAAAAAGGCAATTTGGAGAGGAATACCTTGAAAAGCCAAATTTGCCAGATGGAAAAAGAATCTCAAAAGCTCAATGAGAAGAATCGTTCCCTCAGATTTAGATTGGAGCAAAGGGAAGCTGGTGACTTTAAGAGAAATCAAGATGATGTTAAACAGATCCAAACAAATGAAAGAATAGAAGGCAATGTGAAATATCTCATGGGAAAAACCACTGACCTAGAAAATAGATCCAGAAGAGATAATTTAAAAATTATTGGACTACCTGAAAGCCATGATCAAGAAAAGAACCTAGAAATCATCCTCCAAGAAATTCTTAAGGAAAATTGCCCTGATGTTTTAGAACCAGAAGGCAAAATAGAAGTTGAAAGAATCTACCAATCACCTCCTGAAAAAGATCTGAAAAAGAAAACTCCTAGGAACATTATAGCCAGGTTCTGGAATTCCAAGATCAAGGAGAGAATATTACATGCAGCCAGGAAGAAACAATTTGAATATTGTGGAAACACAATCAGGATAACCCAGGATCTGGCAGCTTCTACACTGAGGGATCGAAGGGCCTGGAATAGGATATTCTGCAGGGCAGAGGAGCTGGGATTAAAACCAAGAATCACCTACCTAGAAAAACTGAGTATCATCTTTCAGGGGAAAATATGATCATTCAGTGGAATAGAGGACTTTCAAGCATTCTTAATGAAAAAAACAGAGTTGAATAGAAAATTTTACATCCAGATACAAGAAGCAAGAGAAGCTTGAGAAGGTAAACAGGGAAAAGAAATCATAAGCCACTGATCAAACTTGAACTATTAACATTCCTACATGGAAAAACAATAATTGTAACTGATGAAACTTTTCTCAGTATGAAAATAGTTGAAGGGAATAGAAATATATATGTGTGTGTGTGTGTGTGTGTGTGTGTGTATACACATATGTGTCAGAGGGTATACGGATGTATGAATACATGTGTGAATGTGCGTATATATACTTACAAGTATACATACATGGAGGGCACAGGACCAATTTAATAGGAAGGGATGATACTTAAAAGGGGAAATTAAGAGGTGAGAGGAATATAATGAGAGGAGATGGAGAGAGACAGAATGGGGTAAACTATCTCATGGAGAAGAGGCAAGGGAAAGGGGTTACAGTGAAGGGGAAGAAGAGGAAGGCAAGGGGGAATGAGTCAACCTTGTTCTCCCTGAATTTGGCTCAGGGAGGGAATGAAATACACACTAAATGGGGTATCTCACCCTACAGGAGAGTGGGGGGAAGGGGATGAGAGGGGGGATGATGGAAGGGAGGGCAGGCTGGGGGGGGAGGGAAGTGGGAAGCACTCACTTTTGAAAAGGGACGGGATCAAAGTAGAGAATAGAGCAAGTGGGTGGTGGGATGGGAGGGAGGGAAATATAGTCAGTCTTTTACAATATATCTACTATGTTAATGTTTTGCATTAACTACACATGTACAATCTATAGTGAACTACTTATCTTCCCAGTAAGGGTGGGTGACAAGGGAGGAAGGGAATGAATCTGGAATTCAAAGTTTTAAAGTCAAATGTTTAAAATTATATATACTATTATTAATACTATCTTACATGTAATTGGGAAAGAAAATATACAGGCAGTGGGGCATAGAGATCTACCGTGCCCTACTGGAAAAGTCTAAGGGGGGGATATGGGAGAAGATATGGGAGAGAGCAGATTGGAGGAGGGGATATCCTGTGGGACTGCTATTCTGGGGTGGTTGAAAAATGAAAAAAAAAAAAAAAGAATGATTGGAAGTCCTCTATTCATTGAATGTCTGTCCATCCCCCCCTACCCTCCCCCACAACCAAAGGATTATACTCAGTTTTGCTGGGTAGGTGATTCTTGGTTGTAATCCTAGCTCCTTTGTCATCTGGAATATCACATTCCAAGACCTCTGATCCTTTAACATAGAAGCTGCTAAATCTTGTGTTATCCTGACTCTGGCTTCACGTTACTCGAATTATTTCTTTCTGGCTGCTTGAAATAATTTCTCCTTTTTCTGGGAGTTCTGGAATTTGACTATAATATACCTGGGAGTTTTCATTTTGAGATCTCTTTCAGGAGGTGATTGGTGGATCCTTTCAATTTCTATTTTATCCTCTGGTTCTAGGATATCAGGGCAGTTTTTCTTGATAATTTCTTGAAAGGTGATGTCTAGGCTCTTTCGTTGATCATGACTTTCAAGTAGTTTAATAATTTTAAAATTACCTCTCTTGAATCTATTTTTCAGGTCAGCTGCTTTTCCAATGAGATTTTCCACATTGTCTTCTATTTTTTCATTCTTTGGGTTTTGTTTTATTGTTTCTTGATTTCTCATAAAATCATTAACTTCTATTTGCTCCATTCTAATTTTTAAGGAATTTTTTTTCTCCAGTGAGCTTTTGTACTTCTTTTTCCATTTGGCCAGTTCTACTTTTAAAGGAGTGTTTTATTTTCCAATGAATTTTTGTGCCTTTTTTTCCATTTGGCCAATTCTGTTTTTTAAGGTGTTATTTTCTTTGGCAATTTTTTGTGTGTGTTTCCTTTAGCAAGCTGTTGGTTCATTTTTCCATGATTTTCCTGCATCGCTCTGATTTCTCTTCCCAATTTTTCCTCCACCTTTTTACTTGATTTTCAAAATCCTTTTTGAGCTCTTCCATGGTCTGAGACTAATTCATATTTTTCTTGGAGGCTTTGGATGTTGGAGCTTTGACTTTGTTACCTTCTTTTAACTGTGTGCTTTGATCTTCCTTATCACCATAGTAACTTTCTATGGTCAGAATTTTTTCTATTGTTTGCTTATTTTTCCAGTCTATTTCTTGACTTTTAACTCTTTGTTAAAATAGAGCTCTACTTCTAGGGTGGAGGGTTCCATGCTTCAGGGGTTTTGTGTAGTTGTTTTCAGAGATTCTCCTAGGGACCTGTACGTTTTCACTTCTTCCAAGGTGTGTTTACTACTCTCCTGTCTGTGCTCTGGTCTGTGAGGGACCACAAGCACTCTTTTCTGGTCTGGAACTATGACAAAGGTCCCTTATCCACTACAGCCACAAGCTCTGGTGTATTAGTGCTCCTCCTTGCCCTGGGACTGCCACCCAGGACTGTGACCTAGATCAGGGTATAGGCCAAGCAGCAGAGTCCTGCCTCAGTGGCTCCTGTAATCTCTCTCTGACAAGTTGTTCCACCCTCTTACCATATGTAGACTGAGAGCTCCAGAAGCAGCTGCTGCTGATGATTCAGTCTCTCAAGGCTTGTTTCTGATTGGTGGTGTGGCCTGTGCTAGACTGTGTTCCACTCTCATCCATTCTCCTTCTGACCTTCTAAGCTGTCTTTGGCTAGAAAATTATTTCCCTCCATCCTTTTGTGGGTTCTGTTGCTCCAAGAATTGTTTTATGGCATTATTTAAATGTTTTGGAGGGGTTTTGAGGAGAGCTCAGGTGAGTTGCTGCCTTTTTCCACCCTCTTGGCTTTGCCACACCACCCTTTCCCCTATTGTTTTATGGACCTAAAAATTTATTTCCATTCAAGCCACTTGCTCCAAAGAGAACATGGTTTTTCCTCCCAGCCCTCCTTCTTTAAACTTTTTTTATTCAGGCTTTCATCATTTGCCAGTTAAGTCAACTAATTTTCACTAAAACCAATTTCACTCATGAATGGACTAAAAGCTCAGTTATGCAAATAAAATTGAAGAAAATGACTGATCCCAAGAAAGCTAGAAGGGAAAGGCCTAGTTTTAAAAAAAGAAGGAGGAAAAGGAACAGAAATCATTTGATCTCAATACTTGTAATAATACTTCATAATGTAACTAGCAGATGGATCTGTTCTGCCTTGAGGGATATCTTACAGCACCTTACAATGGCCTTGTCAGGGAGCCTGTGGTTATTACAATGCTTCACCTAGAGTAATATTGCACCAGTAGTAATATGATACTTTGTAACAGCAAATCCAGATGTGCATTTGGAACAGGGAGAAGCCTGCTTATCTGTCCAGCCACATTATTTAGACAGGAGCCAAGACATCTGCCAGGAACATCTGTGAATAAACTAAAATAAATCTGTAAGTGGCTTCTATGTCCTGCTAATTTCCCTGCACAGGTCATTTCACCAGCCAAGGGAGACATTTCTAGCACTGAAGCTGAAAAGTATGTCTCTAAATTCAGATTAACTTTACATCTCACTGACCTATTTTTATATTAACCTGAGCTATGCTTCTGTGTGATGGCATCTGGGCTGGCAAACACAAATTTCAATTGATCCTAGAGGATGCTACTTCCTCCTGCTGGCCTGGCAGTGTGGTGCCTCCTATTTAATTACACCTCTGCTGATGCCCCCTTTCAAGAGTGAAACTATTACCATAAGATGAGAGGAGATACTAGCTTTGACCTTTAAGTCTATTAGCCATATTTAAATCCAAGGCTGGGAGCAGAGAATTTATTTGAGTACCAATGTGACCCTGGAATAGAAAGAATAGTCTTGGGAAATCAAAGCACCATTCCTTTACCTACATGTTTTCACCCCACTTCTCATCTCCAGCCTCCACCTAGCCCCTTTCCCTTAAAAAACCCCAAAACTTAGTGGAATGAGAAAAAAATATTCAAGTAAAGGATTAAACAAACAAATTAGGATTTGTCACTAGGTTCATTTGAATCTTGGATAGAACTATACCTAGGTAGTCATAAGAATACCTTTTCATCATTTCCCCTGGGGCATTTATTTCTCCCTCAAGCACACTATTTCCATTATCATACTACCAATCTTCACTTTTCAATATACTTTGTACCATTCCCACTGATCTGAAGATATTTTAAATTGTTTTCCACTATCAAATAGGGGCTTAGAATAAATCCTTATGTAAATTTAAAAGTCTTTGTCCTTCAAGCTAGCCTCCAATCATAGACTTGGTTGTCACCCCAACCCATTATATTCAGTACCCAAATCTAGGGACTGGCAACATTCGTAAAGTCTTTTGAATGGCTTTATGCCCTTAAACACATTTTCAAAACTGTGAAGCTATATCCTGTGCTGGATCCAGAATAAGAGGCCCTGGGTTCAAGTCTGCCACTTCTTACATGTGTGATTTTTGCCAAGTCACTCCTCTGGGTTAAGTTTCTTCATCTACAAAATGAGAGTGTTGGACTAGAGAGATAACCTCTAAGATCCCTTCCTGCTCAGAATCTATGATTGTGTTTCTATGCTTGTTATTGTACGATGATTAGATTCTGGTTTTCAACCTATAATCATAGACTGACAAGTAGACACTTGCAGCAACACTCAACTTCCATGCTCTTTCCTACACAAGGAATCCATACTAAGTTGAACCAGGAAAATTTAAAAAAACAAACAAACAAGAAAAAGCTGAAACACTTTCCTTGGTGGTTTATGGGATCTTCTTGCTTATGAGATTAGAAGAAAATCTTTTGCGAGGCAGTTAAACAGAAAGAATGCTGAGTTCAAATCCGGCCTCAGACACTTAACACTTACTAGCCATGTGACCTTGAACAAGTCACTTAATCCTAATTGCCCTCCAAAAATAAGAAAAAAAGAGTATAGGTGAAGGAAGATTTGAGATCTCTCTGGGAGTGACTTGAGGTATGAGAACATTTCATCATGCATTTACTTTTCTATGTACATATTGTATCTTCCCAATATGAAGTACAGTCCTTGAGGCCAGGGACTATATTGTATTGTCTTTGTATGTTCAGTGCTTAACACAGTCTCACAAGTGGTAGGTGCATGATAAATGTTTGTTGAATTAAAATGAATTTTCCATTTAGAATAATGTCTTTCTGGGACCACTAAATCCAATGACCCCACCTTCACTGATTTAGAGATGATATCTTTGCTGATCAATGGATGTATTACAGAGTTGTGGAGAAGATGGAGAGAAGTGGATTAGGTGATAATACAATTAGATTTGGAACTGACTGGATGGCTAGATTAAAAGAGTAGTTGTTAACTGTTCCATGTTGACATGGTAGGAAGCCTCCAGTAGAATACCTGAGAGATACACTTGGGTCTGTGCTTTTGACATTTTAAAAATTGATTATTTGGAAAAAGGCATAGGTGGCTGTTTGTCAGATGTGTGGATAACACTATGCTACCATGCTGTATAACAGAGTCAGAATCCAAAAAATCTTTACAGGCTAGAATATTGGGCTGAATCTAATAGTATTATTATGAATAAAAGGATGCATATAAAGTCTCACATTTTGGTATGAAAATTCACTTTAGCAAATATAAGACAGGAAAGGAATGGTTAGACAACAGTTATGAAAAAGATCTGTTGTTTTTAGTGGATTAAAAGTTCAACATGAGTCAGTAGTGTGATGCTGAAGCCAAAAAAGTAAATTAATTAAATCCAGGGTTCCAGTCACAGTGGCATAGTTTCTAGGATTTGGGAGGCAGTAATAGTTCCTTAGTATTCTGCTCTCATCAGACTTTATCTGGAGTACTGTGTACAGTTCAGGGGTCTATGGTTTTAAAATGACATGAATATGATAGAGAACATCTAGGAAGGCAACAAGGACACTGAAGGTCCTTGAATCTGTGTTATTTGAGGATCAATGAAAGAAATAAATGATGGTTAGTCTGGAGAAGAGATGAGGAAAAATTATAATATTCTTAAAATATTTCAAAGAAGTGCCAATTTTTCTCTGTTTCATCCAGAGGGAAGAACCCAGGAGCAAAGGGTGTAAGTTGCAAAAAAAAAAAAAAAAGAAAATTTACTTGATGTTAGAAAAAACAACAAATTCCTGACAATTAGAGCAACCACAAGAGTGGAATCTCTAGAGAGATAGGTTTCCCCTCATTAGGTGTCTTTAAATAGAAGCTGGATGGTAATGTATTGGGATTCCTTTTATGTATAGATGGAACTCAATGACCACTGACATTTATGTGATTCTGTGATCTTATCCCAACAGCATCTTGGAGATGTATGTACAGGGCAGTATATTGTCCCTATGTCACATATAGTGTCCAGAGGTTAAATTACTTGGACAAGTCTAGATAGTAACATAATTAAACCTAGGATGTTGTACTTTCTACTCTCAAAACAATATCATCTCCCCCAAACCACAGTACCCCTGTATTAAGCCTAGGTACCTTTTTGAAGCTGTAAGTATTGATGCTACAAATCTACCATGCTGTTATAATCACTTGGTATAAATTCAATGGTATACAGAGCCTTTGCAATTTAGCAAACAACCTTTCCCTAAGCATTCCTCCCCCATTTCCCAGTTTCTGACTCCTCTTTCTCAGCAGCTTCTAGAGATTTACAGGCATGGGAAATCTTCCCCTTTCATTATTTACAATAATTTAGTGACTATGTTGCATTTATTCCCACAGATATTGTCAATAAATCTCTCAAGCTCTCTGTTCAGCAGGAGGTGGGAAGTATTTCTAATTATAGGAAGCAGTGTTGGGAATGACTTGGGTTCAACTATGTTTCCGTCTCAGTGAGCAACCCTGTTCTCTTGCAGTTAACACATACACAACTCAGTAGAGAAAGGCTTCACACAATAGAAACAGCAAGATTCTATGAAAAGGCTAGTTCTATCTCCTTGTACTGATGAAGCCTTTCTCTTCCTTTAGCACTACCATTCTGGGACAGCTCCAAAACCTGGGAAGCTTATTTGTGTGCACTACCTAGAAGGAATAGGATTGATAATACTATGCAGGGTTGACCCTAAGCAAAATTGTAAAGTGGACAAAATGTATCTTGAACAACTTTTCACCTGCTCCTATTTTAGCACTTACTTCTCTCCTTTTCATATCATGTATCCAAAATTCTTACACTTCTAAATGGGGGATAATAATACCTATAGTATACTTAACTGAGGGTCATTGAGAGGATCAAATGAGATGATGCACACCAAGTTTTTTTTTACAAGTCTTAAAGCAATATGGAAATGTTACTAATTATGATTTTTATCATTTTTATGAAATGGGGGATCAGGATCTGTTATTGAATGGGGAAAGGGACTCAAAGAGAGATGGTGTTGTATAGTAGAAGTGCTGCATTTGAGGTAGAGGACAAGGATTCAAATCCTAGTTTAGCCACTTACCACTAGTGTATGACCTTGTACAAGCTTCTCTCTGAATTTCAGTTTCTTTGTCTATAAAATAAGGGGGTTGGACCAGATTACTTCCAAGGTTCCTTTCATTGCTAAATCTAATCTTATCTGAGTGTTGGAAGGGGGAAGGAAAGGGAAGAGCTCATGAATACATCTAGAACTGATAATCCTCCAAGATGTACAGTGGAGAGTCAGATCTCATTTATTATATACTAACTGGGAAGCTTACTAGAGAGAGGCAACAATGACCTGAAAGAGTATGTTTAATTCATTTGTGTATTTTTGTATTTCATATACCTGGGTGGACCCTTGGGAAAATACCAATGCAAAGCAGATTTGAGAGAGGAATGAAACCACAAATCAGAAATCTCTTTCTATATTATTCTTCCTTCTTTCTCAGTGCTCCTATATTTACTCCTGAACGACTGTTTTCTCAGCAGCCAAAGGCAATAACCTCTAATTCTCCAGTCTTCTGCCTCCATCTACACACTTATTTATAATAGTCAGGACAGATGTAAAGAAACACTAGCTGACACTTCTGACCTCAGGTTCAACTTACTCATGGTGTGCTAGAATGGGGCCAAGAGTCATCCCAGTGTGAGGAATCCTAAAGAAGCTTTGTGGATGCACCAGTTCCCATCAGGATCAGGGAAGGAGAGGAGAGGTGACTTAAACCAATTCTATTAAGATAATTTTGGCCAAATATTGTACACAAATGATAGAACTTCACTTCGCTTAGAAGTAAGACTTTGATTGGGATGCGAACTCCCTTTGAATAACAAGATATATGTATGGCCTCAGTGGATTTCAAAATTTTAAACATTTCAATTCTTTTTTTAAGCAATTGGGGTTAAGTAACTTGCTCAAGGTTACATGGCCAGTTATTTCTGGGTGTGGTGGTAAGTATCTGAGCCTGGATTCGATCCCAGGTCATCCTGACTCTGGGGCCGGTGCTCTTACTCACTGAACCACCTGGCCACCCCTAAACATCTCAATTCTAATGAAGAATGATGTGGACATGTACAATAGGAAGTTTTAGACTGAGAAGTTTAATCAGAACACCAGGAATTCTTTCTAATGGTCACAGATCTTGTTAGAGTTCATGTTCTCCAACCAGGTTGCTGAACAACTGAGATCCCTGCAGTGCTTCTTTCCAATGGAAACCAGGGTGATTTTTCACCTCTACTTTTGCAATAGACTCTTCCACACACTCACCTCTGCAGCTCTTTCAAGGACACAGTGATCTTCAGGTTATGACCGAGGACGAAGAGGACAGCTAGGATGTCTGCCCACTGTACCATCTCACCCAAGGGCCCCCCTTTCAGTACTCTTGGACTGAACACATCGCCAGATTCCTCTGTCAAGAAACCAATATGGATGAGGATCTGAAGCCAAGAGAGAAGAGAGTGAGTCAATATAAAGAAAAAAAATCAAAGCTTCATCTAGATTTACCCTATCTCAGGAGTCTGGGGAAGTTGATCAGTAGCAGATGCCATTTTTAAACTAGAATTGATTTCTTATGTGGCAGCAAAGTAGACACGTACCAAGAAGTAGATGGTAAGCATGGTAAAATTTATAAGCATGGTAAAATAAGTTATCCAGAGTAAGACTGATAAATCCCCCAAATACTAGGTCATTACTGCTCCTACCACTAATGGTACAAAGATATAGCATACAGGCTGTCCTACAGGCCAGAAGCTTCATGTCTCATCCTTCTCCTAGGCTTTGGAAGTGACCTGTCCTAATTCATGTAACTTCTTATCCCCTTGGTTTTGGCTCAAACTTCAGTACAATTCTATTTATCAAGTACCTGCTTGTGCCTGGTAGTTAAGAGATCCAAACTTAAGTAGGTGTCTGAGGTCTGCAGTACTTCATCTTTCATCCTTCATCTTGCTTTGTTGTGTATGCATTGTGAGAGGAAGTCCTTTGCTCATTAAGGACATACAATTCCATGGCAATAGCACAGACCACAACAGAAACTCAATCTAAGCTTCAGGGCTCTGAGAAGGATCTCTAAGGGCATGTAGAGTGTGTAGCAAGTAAGAACTTTCCCTCAAAATAACTACCTTGGGCATTCGGGTGAGGTGAGAGAGAAGAAGGGGTCAATATTATTTGTTTTAAGTGGTAGATATGGCTTTTAGCAAGGAAGCAGGTGGTAGGGGAAGTCAGGGTGTGACAGGGCAAGAACACAGTCCCACATCAGGGTGTGAATGTCCTGGGATAGCTCCACAGGAAGTCTTTCCCATATACCTGCTTCTGGTCTCTCCTGGCTCCCTTTAGCTTTGCTTCCAGACGTCGTGCTGCCAGAGCCCAGTGAGCTGCCAACTGCTTGATCCTTCTCTTCATGAAGATCAGTGACTCCTTCCCACTTCCAATAAGCTCCAAGAGGTGGGAGAGATTGCTCTGGAAAGCTGCCTATAGGGGACGAGAAGGGTGCAGACACTGATGTTTAGTAGTTGTACCCAGCAGGTTTTGGGGAGGGAGTGTCAGTTAATCTCTCATTATCCAACCATATTCCAGGGTACCAGGCCCTACTCAATGTGGACATTTTGTTACCAGCCCACCCACTACATATGTGCTTATCTTTTCCTTTTTGGCCTCTTGCTCTGGAAATAATAAATCAATACTACCATTGCCATTGGAAAATGATGTGATAATCTGTTGCCTTATGACTTCATTCACAGTAACTGTAATGGTCTACACCAAAACTCCCTTTAAAATGGCCATAACTTTTAGATTGGAAGCTCCTTGAAGGTAGGGGTAGTTTCATTTCTGCATTTGTATCCCCAGGCTCTACAGTACTTAATAAATACTTATTTATTGGCCATCAGGGACCTGGATTCCACTAGGACTTCTCCATCCCTGGTTACAGAGATACCTTTTAGAACCACAGGCGCTACTTCTCAAGAGTAGCTGGATTCTGAGACAGGAATAGAAGGACAAATGACCAGTCCTAGCACTAAGGTTCTGAGTCCAAGTGTTCCTTTCATAACTCATCTCAATTGATTCCCAGGCCTTAGCTGGGGGACGAGATCAGTTATGCCTCCACTCACTGAATTTGGATCCACCACAGGATGGACCTGTAGGACTCCCACACTAAAACTTGTCTGTGAGTGATCTAAACTGCCCATAGATCTGGGAACCTCTTGACCAGAGATAGTCAAGGAGGTGGATATGGACAGTTGGCATGATAGTTTTCAGCTGTACACAAGAGGGGCCTGTACTTTTTTTACATCCTACTCTGAAGGCTACACCTCACAGATTGATCAGGTCCCAGAATCTATAAGGCTTCCTGCCTAAAAGGGTCTATGGGGTGGAGGAAGTATATAGAAACAAGTTAGTGGTCTTCCATTGGACCCTCCACCCAGATAATTTTGTCATGCAAAGGTCCTTACCTGGACTTTGGGAAGGGGCTTAGGGGCAGGTAACACTGCTGTTTGATTCCTCCAAGACATCAAGGGACAGAACCACTCTACTTCGCTGAGGTAGATAAGGAAGGAGCACTCAGTTCCATCCACACCAAAGAAGGCATAACAGGGATCAGACGTCCATCGAGCATGCATCCACTGCAGAAAGAAAGGAAACCCAAAGTCAAGAGAACAGACTCTAACCCCTTACTTCCCAGTACTGACCCAGTCACTTACAGTAGAATCAGTTAACTTAATTATGATGGAGATCATCAGGAAACTTTGTGGTAATTAATTATAACTTCAGTTTATCCTCTAGTAACAAAGGCAAGTAAGCCAAGAGCAAGGTAGAGATGGGGAGGTGTGAGGAAAGGAACAAGACAAGGGCAATCCTAGTATTTTACTTATGCTCTCCCCTCATAGAGGGACCTGATAGTGGCATGAAGGGGTAGGATAATTCTTCCTTAAACTCCAGAGGCAGCATGATAGTGTCAAAAGAGTGCCAGCTCTGTACTCAGAGGTACTGGGTTAAAATCCTCATTACTATGTGTGAGATCTTGGTCAAATCACCTAACCTCCAAAGGACTCAGTTTCCTCTTCTATAAAATAAGGGGACTAGCTCTCTGAGGTCCCTCCCAGTCCTAGGTCTATGATCCTGGGTTCTATCAAGCCCCTGACAGAGTCCCAAAGTGTGGACAGGTGGGTCAAAATTAACTGTATTTTTAAAGTTTTAAAGAAAACACATTTTCTCTTTTGACCTCCACAACAACACTGTGAGGTAAGTCCTGACTTGGTGAGGAAACTGAGTACATAAGACATTAAGTGATGTTCCCATGGTCACAAAACTAATAAGTATCAGAGCCAGGATTAAACACATATTTCTGCTGATTATAGATCCAGCATGCTTCTACTGTACCGTACTTTCTCCTGAGAACAGAAGTACTCACCACAAGGGTGAAACCCTGTGGATAGTACACCCTTCCCTCTCCCCCAGATGTATGCAGAATTATCATTATTCAGTGGTAATTTCTGGAATATTTATTGGGGCAACCATTCCTCACATTTCATTTTAGTCATGACAGCTCTGGACAAATAAACCACTGTTGCCAGAGAGGATGGACTGCAGCAGGAGTGCAAGGGCAAAGGCAATGGTAAGAGGAGGAAAAGATTGGGAAACTAGAATATTACCCTCTTAGGGTAATCGTGAGAGAAATGATCACCAAAAAAAATCCCCCAATTTGCCTGGTACCATTGGCTGTGAAGACCATATATTGAGTATATAGTCTCACCTCCCTCTAGCATCTAACTGACTAGTTCCACTAAGAAGAGGAGAGACAAAAGGTTGATCACAAGGAAACTTCTTTTTGTTGGAGATTTTGTATATAACTTAAATTTGTACTTAAAATAATCACATTCCATAAGAAGTTAATGGGGAAAGTTTGACTCCTCTGGGAGTACCTGAGAGACAGCTCAACAAAAGAAATTAGGGATATGGTCAGAACTGGAAACCTGAAAACTCAAGCAATCAGTGAAAGGAAGGAATTCAAGTCAACAAATTCCAAAAACATCGAAACCACTTACTATCTGCAAGGTACTGTGGTAGGCACTGGGTATACAAAGGCAAAAAGCAAGAGTTCCTGCCCTCCAGAAGCTTACATTCTATAGGGGACAGAAGTAGATAAAGACCTGTACAGAAGTAAACAAAGTCTATGTAAAGTAATTTCAAAAGGTGGTGCAGTGGATAGAGCACCAGGTCTGAAGTCAGGAAGCCTTATCTTCCTGAGTTCAAATCTGACCTCAGACACTTACTAGCTGTGTGAACCTAGGCAAGTCATTTAACCTCTGTTTGCTTTACTCTACTGTAGAGGAAATGGCAAACCATTCCAATATCTTTGGCAAGAAAACCCCAGAACAGGATCACAAAGAGTTGGACGTGACTGAAACAACTGAACAACAAATAACAGATCAGGAAAGGCCTTAAGAAGGAAAGTGACTGCTGAATTGTGATTTGAAGGAAGCTAGGAATTCTAGGAGGCCGAGGTGGGGAGGGAGCATATTCCAATATTAGTCATTTCTGTTCTGTTAATGAGCTAAGAGCTAAAGATATTTACTTAGGAAATGGGAATTTAATGGACTCTCAAAAGCGACGCAAAAGGCTTTGAAATATGAAAGCAAGAGCAATCTGTTTCTGACAGTCAGAGAAAGTTAATTTCAAGTGGAAAGGCTTCAGTGACAGAGAATGTCCTACAATGAGGCTATACAGACAGTAAAGGACTGTACAAGATGCAAGCTTAGAACAATAGATGAAAAAGTCCAGTTTCACTGAAGAGCAGCCTTATCAACCACATGGTGAAAATGCTCCAGAAAAGCCTAAATAGGAAACCCAGTGCTGCTATTCTCTCATAAAACATTCTAGCCAGTTACACCACAAGCTATTCTTCAGTCTCCTCCTGCCCTCTCTACATATTTGCAGTCAGTCTTCCGATATCTAGAACAAGCTTACTCCTCATAGACTTTTTTCATTAGTTTTTTTTTCCTTCAAGGCTGAGATTGGTTAGCTCCATGAACCTGTCCCTGATCTATAGAGTTGAAAACAATGTCTCCCTTCATTTTTTTTTCCTTTGGTGCATGGTCCATTTTTGGGACCCCTCCTTTTGATGGGGTACAGGCTCTGGGAAACCCCTGGAACTCTGATTGAATATTCCCATTTGATGAGGCATTTACATGAGGCCATAAGCCTTTCGTTATAGCTAGGGCCAAATCTTATTAGCCTTAAGAGTCTACCCATTATGGTGAATCTCTAATAAACTTTGCTTTTCTTTGGCTGAGAGAAGACTTGAGTCAAATTCATTTGGCAGGACCTGGCCTGTTGGTATTCTGGGGTCTTGAGCACCCCTAAACCTTAAACCTCAGCACCTGGTTTGGGCCTCTACTTCTCCTCCATTCTGTAGCTACATTTGGCCCTCTCAGACCCTGCCATGTTCCTTATCCTCTGACCCTCTAGAAATTGGGGGATTTTCCAACCTAGCTTCAAAGAGCCTTCCAATGGACTTTAGGTCATTTTGTACTAACCTTCTAACAGCCCTGTTTTGGACATTTATGTACCTTCTTCCCTGGAAATCTTATTTTTATCTTTTTTTTTTAATTCCAATTTAATTCAACAAACATTAAAGGGCTATGTATAAAGCATTATGATAGGTGCTGAGGGTACAAGGAAGATAAAGTACATAATTCCTGCCCTCAAAGAGTCTACAATCTAATGCGGGGAGAGGGGTTGGCAGGATATATCATAAACTCAAATTGGTGCAAGGTAGTAGGAGCAAAGTGTTGAAGTTTAAGGTTTAGGGGTGTTTGAGACCCCAGAATACCAACATGCCAGGTTCCACCCAATGATTTTGACTCGTCTTCTCTCAGCCAAAGAAAAGCAAGGTTTATTAGAGATTCACCATAATGCATAGACTCTTAAGGAGGCTAGGTATGTTGATGTGGGCCAGAATAATATGACAGCCTGAGTCTTCACTAGATAATTCTCAGCCCCATCACGAGGGGGCTAGGCTAGTTTAAGGGTAATATATTTTGCTATATAAGGCTATAAAAGGATATACAAGATAAGGGTATAGATATTTTGATAGGGTCAAGGGTGGGAAGTAGATGGACAATGGAGGGCTAGGCTAATAAAAGTAAGAGATTTGGGCCTAGCTATAATGAAAGGCCTCAGGCAAATGCCTCATCAACTGGGAAGATTCAATCAGAGTTCAAGGGGTTTCCCAGAGCCTATACCAGGGAGGCAACCTGAAGGTACCAAGCTAGAAAGAAAGCTGACAGTGAGGATCTTAGAGAGACTAAGGATCTCATGGCACTCAGATGCAGTGTTACCCCCAAACCTAATCTGGGCTTAGAATAAAGTATCTTTACTTAGCGTTTATACTAGACCAAGTCAAAATTGTATCCTTTGTAACTTCTTTAGTTTATCACATGTTATTTTATTTTAAAATTATTTTTAGTCTATAGAATAAAATAAGCATTTCCATAATATAGTATCATAGAAAAGATGATAGTACATGAAGCTGCAAATCTATTATGGTACAACTTTGCTATTCTTTTTATTTTATTTTTTTACTTTTTTTTTGGAGGGGGAGGGCAGGGCAATTGGGGTTAAGTGACTTGCCCAAGGTCACATGGCTAGTAAGTGTTAAGTGTCAGAGGCCACATTTGAACTCAGGTCCTCCAGTCTCCAGGGTGGGTGCTATATTCACTGCACCACCTAGCTGCCCCTATTCTTTTAAAATATATAATAAAATTTTCATGGAAATTTCTTTTTCCTTGCAAAATGACCATTTAAAATCTTTGAGGCATTTGTGAATTTGTCACAGGAAAGTAACTTTTCTTAATAATGGTGGTGGTTTCTTGACCCCTTCATTTTACAAATAGGGGAAGCAAAGCCCAAAGAGGTTAAGCACCTGCCCCAAGGTCATGAAATCAATCAGTGATAGAGTCAGTACTTGAATAATAATAGCAATATTAGCAATGGGGTCTGATGGATTTCTAGTACTCAGATGTTGTGGTTACAGTAGTTGACTAGCTCCAGAATCCACTGAGAGCTAGTATGACTAGGGTGGTGAGTGTAGAAGAAAAGTCTCATAGGTCCAAGTGTGGGTAATGCACACCTGCTTGACACGGAAGTTCCAGATATAACCCAGCAGGGGGAATTAAGATTTCAAGATATACCTTTGACTTTGCATCGATAAACCAAGTATGCTAACGGAAGTGCAAAACATGGTGTGTGTGTGTGTGTGTGTGTGTGTGTGTGTGTGAGAGAGAGAGAGAGAGAGAGAGAGAAAAACAGAAAAAACTTCAACAAGTGACATTTTAAAATTACTTTATAAAAATGCATATATTTTTCATGCCAGAAAATTCCATTCCCCAGGGTACATAGGTATTATTTTATGACAAGTCTAGTTGCATATTGTGAGGGATAACTTGCAGTGAAGTTTCCCCATTCTGAACATCATATATACATTCTTATTACTTATATTTTGTAACTAAGTTCAGTATTGTTTCCATATATATATATGTAAGTCATTATGTATTTCAAGGTAATGTAAGAGCTATTGAGTATTAATACAATTGATTGGATTAACTATTGGGACCAAATTAGAAGTGTTTTTAGTTTGGGTAAAGGAATGGTAGTGTGAGAGGTAGCAAAAGGTTAAGTTTCTATAGAACTGTAAGAATCGCTAAAACAAGACTACTGATAAAAAGTACCAGACAGTAGCCTTGGAAAGAGTTGAGGAAGTAGCCTTGGGAAGAAGTTGAGTTCCCAGTTCCCAGAGATCTCCTAGATACGGTAATACTAAAAATGAAATAATGTAGAATAAAAGGAGCTGTCAACAGCAGGTGGATTTGACCAATCAGAAAGCAGACAGTGGCCTTGGGATACTCAGGCGCTGATAAGGACACATCTAGGTTGGACTGAAGGGGGTTCAGTATTCTGAGGTTGTTACTGTGCTTTTGTAGTGGACCTCATGAATTATGTATGTTATCTAACAAAATTAGAGCCTCATTAGTAATAATTAGGTTAATGTTTGGGAGGAGAAGGTAATTCTTGTCTATTTAACCCAGCTTCTGCTTTTGTGGGGTGGCCTCCTCTCCCTGGATTTCCCAGTGACTGGACCACCCACTTCTCTCGAGATTCTAATAAAAACTTTCTACCTTCACTTTGAAGAGGTCTCCGAGTAGTCAATTTGGGTTAGGGTCTCGTACCCCACACAATATGAAGGCACAAAGCCTCCCTGGGACAGTAACACTCAAGGGGAGCGATTCTGAAACTTTGCCTAGGGCATAAATTGCCTTCTCACCTCAAGGCCCGAGCAGGGAGGAGTGGAGGAAGGGCGTGTGGGAGGAGTTCATTAGATTAACCAGCAGCATTAATGGAAAGTCAGAACTGAAAGAGATCTTAGAGATCATCTAGCTTGACCCCTCCATTTTATAAACAGGGGAAGCAAAGCCCGATGGGGTCAAGCAACTGCCCCAAGGTTAAGAAATCAATCGGTGATAGAGTTAGGACTTGAATAATAATAGCAATAATGAACATTTATTTAGTGATTTTAGCACTAACCAGGGGAATCAGGCACTACTATAGTCCTTCCCATTCCCTTTTAACAGATATGGAAATTGAGGTGGAGAGGTTAAGTGGCTAGTGCAAAGTTACACAGCCAGTGTTTAAAACACCAATAAGAATCCTGGTCTTCTTGATATCAAGTGTATTCACTATACAACAACGATTTCCCCCTGCCAGACAATGTACTGTCAGAGGCAGTTGGTTTACTGTACTCTCCACTGAATTATTAAGAGTAAGCCATAAACACTGACATCTGCCACCTCCACCTACGACCTCACTTGTCTTTTCCCCACCAGTTATTGTGGTGTATTGGAAAGAGCTCTAGATTGGGAATATGGAATCAAAATCTTGATTTAACTTGTTCCCTGTATGATTGAGAAAATGACTTCATCATTCTGGGCCTCAGTTTTCTTACTATTAAATTACACTACAAGGTCTCTCTGGGCTTCAAATCTATGACTATGTCTGGGGGGAAGTGAAAACTTCTCAGAACGTCCCTCTCCCTTCCCCCACTCCACTTCTGCGGTTAATCATCGGCAAGCCCTTTCCGGAGGCTTTCAGATTTCCTACCTCTTCGGGCCCCTCCTCCCAGACAGCAGGGGTCAAGGACAGCCCAAGCTCACTCCTCCCCATAGCTTTGGGACCCCCCCCCCCCCTTTCCCTTGCTGTCAATCAGCATCCTTGTTCTTTGTAAACCATAGTGGCAGGCTCCTCTGTGGTTTACCATGGGGAAGATTTTCGCTGAGACTTAAGCCCACCTCTCACCCAATGGGAGAAGAGATAGAGGGGGGAAGGGATTTGAATATATTAGGGCATAAATTCAAGTTCTGCCTTTTGTAATGTGCCTCTTCCTTTTGACCAGTCATGGGGAAGACCACCCTCTTCACCTGGGGAAGAGAATAAATTCCTGTTCTTATCCTAAGAGATTTCTGTGCTCTTGATTAAATTTTGGATGAGGTTTTTCATTGCAAACAACTATGTGTTCTCTTTCTTTCTCTACATCACCAGGACCACCTTGGGTTAACCCTCTGTACAGAGGTTAGTTGGATTTTGCAGACAGGACTTGTCCTGCTCCTTGCATCAATATTTAGCATTTTCTGAAACTTCCAAAATCACTTTATTTCTACTATGCCTCTCTCAAATAACTGAAAGATCATCCATGTCCTTCTTTCCTCCCTCCCCACAGAATACTTTCCTCAGAGCATTCAGGGCTTACTTACCTCTACCTTTCCCGAGCAGTCTGGGTATTTGGGGTCATTGGGTACCTCACATTGATCCCGCTGGCCTTCGGACACTGGAAGGAGAAGGTCAGGGGAAAAGGCAGATAATGTGGAAAGATAAGGTCTCTAGTCATACCCTGCTCCCCGGAAAGGAATAAGTCAATCTAATATAGGAGGGGAAGGGCAGATGGATTTTCCTAGCACTCAACTTCTCAAACAAGAATTGTAAGCATGTATGCTCAAGGGATTGTGTTAAGAGATTCATATTAGTTCTCCATTTGATCCCAAGCCATGCTCAGGGTAGAAGATGGCAGCCCTTACAGGAACTATACCATACATCAATGATTTCAAGAGGAGAAAGGGCCCCCTGCCAGACAATGCACCCTCAGAGGTAGCTGGTTTACTATGCTCTCCACTGAATTATTAAGAATAATAGGGGTAGGGGGCGGCTAGGTGGCACAGTGAATAGAGCACCGGCCCTGGAGTCAGGAGGATCCAGCCTCAGACACTTGACACACTTACTAGCCATGTGACCTTGGGCAAGTCACTTAACCCAATTGCCCTCCAAAAAAGAAAAAAAAAGCGTAATAGGGATTTAGCCTTATCCACCCCACACCCTACTTCCAGATTTCACTCCTATAAACAATGGTCTCATTGGACAAGTAGGATAGACATTGGTTTGGCAGTACCTACTCACCCATTTATTAGGGAAAGTATAGACTTGGGTACTGGTGGTAGCCCAAATCCCACCCTATTATTATACTGTGGGAATGAGTGAGTGTTGTCTAAAGTTGGAGTATTTTCTACCTCTGCTCCCCCCACCATACCCATGACTTTTTACATAATCCCCTAAAAATCTTTTTGAGCTTGAGCCTCTCAGGCAAAGCTATAGGAGTAGGAGTCATCTCTTATCAGTGACCTCATTCAGCTAAGTTAAGCACATGTAGAAAGCAAGGGGCCACCCCTTGGTGTTAAGAACAGCTGAATTAGTAGAGTCATTTAGACACTGGCCCACCCCCATTTGTTGCCCATCCAAGTTTAAAACTTCTCTTTTTGACAAGGTTGGGGTGGAGCAGGAATGAGGGTAATAAGATAGGTTGCTATGCTAACCCTGAATCTAGTGAGATTACACCTCCTACATCAACTGTTACCAATTACATGAAGCCCCATCCTTCCAAAGGTCCCAACTTTGGAAAGCTTCGTCCAATAACCTGACCTTATGGGAATTTGCTCAGCCTATGAGGCAGAGACCATCACTACCTTGCCTGGGGCTCTATTACACAGAAAACACTTGGAGATGGAAAGGGGGTGAGATAAGCAAAGACAAATATCTAAACCAGAAACTGGTAGTGAGGCCTACCCTTGCTGTGTAGGACACTGTTTCGCAGGATTTGATCCACCTTCATGGCAATGTCAGAGACATTCTGGGCAATGGCCTGGATCTTCTCCATCAGTTTGGCACCTGGTGGGAACCTGAGCAAGGAAGGAAGTGTTAACTATAAGCTCAGCGAAAAGCCATTTGTACCTTCTTCAGGGTATCATTTCCCAAGCAGATTTTTTTACAAGCAATGGACCCTATGAGACAAGTAAAGTATTCAAGCCCTGGGCCCATGTATATCCTCAAATATAAGGATTATTAAAGTCAAAGATGGAAAAATGGAATTGTAGCCCCAAGGAATGCTGAAGGATGGTCATGGGAAGAGTGATGATGGTTATAACAGTAATAACTGATACATATATTGCTTTAAGTTCTCTATACACTTACCTTATTTGAAGATAATAACCCTAACAACTGTTATGAGGTAGGTAGGATAGATGTTAAATATCCCCATTGGACAGATGAGGAGACTGACACTCAGTGTTTAAAAGAATTGCCCAGTTCACACAGTAAGTCAGTGCCAGAGGCAAGCTTTCAAGTCAGACTTTCCTGAATCCAAATTTAACACCTTATTCACCCTTTATTAGCCCTGACAATAGTAAAGATATAAGGCATGTGTATAGAACCATGTTTGGAAACATTTTTAAAAAGTTTTTATTGATCTTCTTTTCCCAATACATTCCTACCTTCTTCCCCAACTCAGTTTTCCCTTATAACAAAGAATTTTAAAAAGCTATTGAGCAATATTAATCAACACATCAATTAAGTCCTACAGCATATATATATATATAATCTCACTTCAGTAGTTTCCCACCTCTGCAAAGAAGGCAGTTGCATTCCTATCTCTCTTCCTTGCAGTCAAGCTTAGTCATTATAATTATAGTCTTCAGTTTCTTTTTTTCCTTTCGTTTTTTTCTTTCCACTTACACTGTTGTATAGATTGTTTTTCTGGCTCTGCTTACTTTGTGAATTTTATATAATTCTTTATATTCATTTTTTCTTATGAAATTGTACTTTTCTACACATTCCATCACATTCATGGACCAAAATTTGTGTAGCCATTTCCCAACTGATGACCGTGTATTTTGTTTCTAATTCTTTTTTACTACAAAAAATAGCAAAAATATTTAAGTGTATAACAATAGTACCAACAATAACAAAATTAACATTTATATCTTGCTTTAAAGTTTGCAAAACATTTTACAGATTCATTTAATTTCTGCAACAACCCTGGGAGATAAGTACAACTATGATTTCCAGTTAACAGAAGAGGAAACTGAGGCTGAAAGAGGTTAACTTGCCTAGGATCACAGTTCATAATTACCTAAGGAGGAATCTGAACTTAGGTCTTCCTCTCTCCAAGTCTACACAGCCCTATCTACTATACCACAATACCCATAAATATATTGGACTTTTCTTTGTCTTTGACCTCAATGCAGTATATGTCTAGCAGTAAGATCTCTGAGTCAGAGAGAATGGACATTTTAGTCCCTTTCTAGTATATTGGGGAACCTTTCATAGAGTGTGCATGAGTATGGGCCTGAACCCTGGCCTACACATACTCTGGCTCCTTATTAAAAGGTATGAATGACCAGAAGGCTCTGATTGTTTCCTTGATATCCATGACTGTGGAGGGGTGAGGAAATGTTATACCAAAGATGACTGAGTCATGAAGAACAAGACGTGAGGAAGGAGAGATGGTTTCTGGTCTCCTTTTTTCTAGGCTTCCTCTTTGTTGGCACATAGTCAACATTATCTGTCTCCCTTGGACATTCATTGAGGGAGAAAAGGAAACTTTTCTTCTTTCCCACTCCCTAGAAGTAATGATGACAGCTTTAGGCACATGGCAGTGAGAAGATGTGCTTGTCTGAGTGAATCTGAGATTGGATCTCAAGTTTCTAGTTGCCTCCTCTACTTTGTGTTTCTTTCTCCAAGCAGAGGTGACCAAACAGCAGTCTTCTGAGATTGGCAATTCTAATCTTGAGAACCACCTTGTTAGTTTGAGAGGTCAAGAGTTTCTGTGTGCTGACTGGCAGCAACTATGCTACTTCTTGGTGGAAGGGATGTCCATTAACAAGACCATCCTGAAAATCGAAACCCTAGCCATGACAGCTGGACAGATTTGAAAATCAAATTGCTATTTGAAGTGTACAGACTAAAAAAAAAAAAGTAACATCTGTTTGTCAGTCTCTGTGAGCCTCTTAGGGGGTATCTTTTATTTGTGAGGAAAGTATAATAGAGATGATGGGTCATAGTTTATGTTTTATGGATATTTTAATGAACATTTGAGGTTTGGGGATTTTAATCATTTCTCTTAAGGTGGAAAATAAGTAGCTTTTCTAAACCTGATAAGTATTATTTTGTATGTTAATTTTTTTAGAAGGGATCTTGGGCCATCCCTTAGCTTTGTTTTAGAGATTTTTTCCATAGATCTCTCTTGGAATAGAGACAAAACATCCTGACTTTATGGTCAGGCTGCCCCAGAATGATTTTGGTATTAAGTTCAGGGCCAGGGCCTGTTTGTGGACACTGTCCCCTACCCAGTCATAGGTGACATTAGAATATTTCCAAATTGCTTTCCCAAATGGATGGACTACTTTACAACTCCAACAATAGTATATTAGTCTGCCTATCTGTCCATATCATTGACTATTTCCACCTTTTTTCATCTTTGTTAATTTACTGGATGTGAGGTAGCCGTTTTCTTTTTTCTTTTATTCAGCAATTTTCAGATGGTGTCTGTAACACAGACTTTAAATAGTACGGATGGAGTCTGATTTAACAGGTTCAGCTTGTTCAGAATGAAATTATTTGGCATTATACTCATCATACTGGACTTAGCACTGGTGGAGATGACACTTCCTATTTTCAAAGTAATCTGTAATGATAGTGTTTGTGTCCCCAGTTTAAAGCCAATTGAACGTATGTAAAAGGGCTTGGAACCTAGCAGAGCTATGACTTGGGAGATGGAGGTATGGAACAACAACAAGAAAACGAAAACAAACAAAAAACAAGAAAGTTCAAATTTAAAATTGAAAAACAACTTCCTGACAGAATGTCAATTCAATGCTCCAGAGTTAGGAGGGGGAAGGAATGGAGTGGAATAGGTGTGAAAGTACATTGTGGTTGTATTATAATTCTAAGTGATCTGAGAAAAATGATCTGGATTTCCTGACCCCGTTCTGGAAGACCTGGGGTCAGATCTTACCTCTGACTAGGCTGTTTGACTTTGGTCTAATTCACCTCTCTAACTATTAACTTACATAGTACCCACCTCAGCATTGTCATGAAGGTCACCTGAGACAATCCAGTATTGTCATGAAGGTCAACTGGGACAATCTATGTGTAATGGCAGTAATTGGGGGGATTCTCTCTGATCTACTCTGGCTAGAGTATGCCTATAGTGCATGAGTGGAACTGAGCTTAGCACCCACAGTCACTTAGGGGAACACATCTGTATAGTGCTGAAAGATTTTGGAATGAAATGGCAATCCTTTGGTTCCTATCATGACAGCAAGGGAAAAGATCTAATTTAAATAAAAGGCCACTGTCCATTCAGCGGACCTTAAAAGAGTAATTTTGCCCTCTGGTGTTGTCTCTCTTCCTATTTCCTAAGCAAGTCACAACTCTTTGAGTCTCTCCCTTAGACTTTTTTCAAGGGGGAGGAGGAATTCCTGTTTTCTTTCTGTCCCTGCTCCTGCCACTGCCCCCCAAACACAATGATGGTGGCTGTCCAAACATGGTAGTGAGCTTGAGCTTGGACTTGGGCACCTGGCTTTGTGTTTTTTTCCCTAAGAATAAATGACTGAATAGAAATATTGAGTGAAGGACTTTTCAAATCTGATAATTACCTCAAGAGTTGGGAGTTTGTATTTATTGTTGTTCATCTTTTGTTCTTTTTAAAAATTTTTTTTGCTTTTTTTTTGGAGGGGGGAAAGCAGGGCAATTGGGGTTAAGTGACTTGCCCAAGGTAACACGGCTAGTAAGTGTTAAGTGTCTGAGGCCAAATTTGAACTCAGGTCCTCCTGACTCCAGGGCCAGTGCTCTATTCACTGTGCCACCTAGCTGTCCCCCATCTTTTGTTCTTGAAGAGGACCAATGACATCATGAGGGTGATGTCTTGACTTGTGTGTGAATTGGATTTAAGTGAGGCAGAGCTAGGCAAAGTCATCAGCCTCACTCTCTCCTCCAGAGTTATCACAGTCCAGAGGCAAGACAAAAGTCAGATTGACTAGTGATGGCCCTGGATGCAGTGGGTGACCTTAGCCTTTTTAACCTAAGATCTTTCCCAGGTCTGTTTGTCTGAGGCAATGATTAAGGGCTGAGTAAGAATTGAGACAAAAGATGGCCTAGTTTGCCATCATAAAAGAATCTACCAGGGAGAGGAAGAACCTCTGAGTTTGGGAGAACAAAAAACAATTGCTACTTACATTCACTCTGAGCCATCAAAGCCTGAGCAAAAGAGACTTGGACTGGGAGCTATTATTGGCTATTTGATGGGTTTAAAGGCTAGTCAAGTAGTTCCATTTAAATCACAATGAACTTTTCCAAAGCCTGTTTTTTGAGAGCTATATTTCATAAATGAAAACCACACAAGAAAAAGTCAATTGTCCCAGCTTTCTGAAAAAAAAAAAAGATAAATAAATATGAAATGAAAATAAAAAATACTCCCCAAACCCCAAGATATCTCACAAAATATAAGAGACCAAAATTATATTCCTTTGAACAGAGAGTATTCACATCTCGCCATGGGGACAGAGGGGAAGAAGAAGAGGAAGAGGCGGAGGAGAAGGAGGAGAAGAAGAGGAGGCAGAGGAGTTTGTGTATTCTTGAATCAATGCTAATATGAGCAATAGGAGTTTTCTAAAGTTATTACAACATTTCTCAGAGAAGACGATTGCTACCAGGAGAACAAGCCTAAGGCATATTCTCATTGCTAGAATATGGGAAGCTTGAGAGATGATATGGCTAGAAACGATTTAGAGATCAAGTACAATCTCCTCATTTAAAAGATAACTGGGCCCAGAGAGATTACATAACTTGCCCATAGTCATACTGGTTATGTCTGAAGCGGAAGTTTAACTTTTAGTTCTAACTGCCTCAAAATCCGGCCCTTTTTCCACTATGCCATACTTGCCCTTTCAAGTTGTTCTGACAGTGCAGAACCAAGGTAAAAGTTTAAGTATAGACCTTTTAGGAGACAATAATGGGAGTTATAGGCTATTATTTAAAGTATTAACTATTAATGTAGGGGGCAGCTAGGCGATGTAGTAGATAGAGCATTGGCCCTTGGGGGACTTGAATTCAAATCCAACCTTAGACACTAGTTGTGTGACCCTAGGCAAGTCACTTAACCCTGATTGACTAAAAAAATTTATTAATGCATTCTGTGAGTCTTTTGTGTTATAAGTATTTCTTTTGACTGAAGGAATTAAATAGCTGTCCTACATATGATGTACCTTGTACATGAATGTACCTTGTATACTCCTAGGCAGGGAGTGGGGAACCTGCAGCCTTGAGGCCACATGTGACCTCAACTACAGTCCTTTGATTGAATTCAAACTTCACAGAAAAAATCTCCTTAATAAAAGAATTTGTTCTGTAAAACTTGGACTCAGTAAAAAGCCACACCCAAGGCTCTAGAAAGTCAAATGTTGCCTTGAGGCCACAGGTTCTCCATCTCTGGTAGAGGATGCCCTTAAGTTACCAGATGACTAGAGAGACATAGAGAGAGAGAAATGGAGAGAAACACACACATACACAATACACCATACACACACAGATACAGAGACATAGAGACAGAGAAATGAAGCAAACTGAGAGAGATGTAATGGAAATGCAAATTTAAAGATCTTCCCTGCCCCTAGGCCCTTTGATAGGCTTAAGAGTCTCTGAGAACCTTCCTTGATTTGAAAATATACTCTGCTCCCTAATAGGCTGAATGTGGTCACATGGAGCCTGTGGTAGGAGGCTTGGTTTTCAGAAATGCCCACACCTTGGTGCTTTGTCATTGGGCAGTGGGCCAAGAGGGTGGTTGCATTCTCTGACCCAGGAGAAGGCTATATAAGCCCTGATGGGAGGCTTTGCTTTGGGGCTTATTTTGAGAAGTGTTGTGTGATTTGACCAGATGAGACTCTGGACAGCCTTTGAGAGACCCCAGCTTTGAAAACCCAGATGTTGATGCTTCCCTCTCTGGTAACTGTGATTTGGTATGGATGTAATGGTTGGACAGTTTGGAAGCCTGTCTGCTTGATCTGTTTCTCTGTCTATATTGTTTCTCTGTATACTCTGAAGTTCGGGGTGCTGACCTTTTCCCCCGAACTAGGGTAAACGATGTATGTTTGATTAAAGCAAGATTGTTAACCCATTTTGAGTTGCTTTCCTTTAGAAAAGCAGATCTAAGAACCTGTGTTGGCAGCCACCCTGGGGATGCTGGGGTGCTTGCTGCTACAGATGTGGTGTCAAAAAGTTCTCTAATTAGCTACTAAGCAGGAACTCAGTCAATATATAAAAGGGGAAAACTTTCCCTGTATCATCCTTCTTTGTTCCCAGGGGAGAATGGGGCACAACAGGCTTACACTGCCTCTCCAGCACTGAAAAGGGGAGGGGCAGCTAGTCCCAATAATACTGTACCTCACCTTGGATGCCATGAGTACATACTTGCCTCTGTCTCTTTTGCATTTGTTTTTTCTTGAGTATCTGGAGATGCATGTGGCCCAAGGAATGTAAGTTCAGAAGACCCCAAGGTGTCAGCTGTCAGAGCTGAATGGGGCTATAGCTATGGCATTTCTGCATCAGGAGTGAAGAGTCACACCAAGGATACACACTGGAGATAGTCACTGGAGGAAAGGCAGTTTTAGGGAGCATGAGTCCTTGTGGTGAAATGTACTGGCTATGGACTCAGGAAAGGAACAGGTCTTGGAAGTTGTTTGAGCAGCCTGCCAACCAGAGAGCTGAACCCTAGAGACCTTTGTGAGGACTCTGCACAGGGACAAAGGGCTTCTAGGGGCTGTGAGTTCTATATTGCTTATATGTGTGCCTCACTCACATTGTGCAGTTTGAGCCCACTTTCCCCACGTGCTTTGTGTGTAGATGTAGGAGAATGTGCCCCAGGAAATGGGGGGAAATGTTTGTATTACCATACAATCTGAGTAAATGTTTTTACTAAATGCTGTTACTGATTGTTGATGGGGCTTGTCACATGATAGTAAGTATCAGAGTTGGAATGTGAGTTGAGGCCTCTTAATCCCCACTCAAGGGCTCTTTCTCACAAAGAGAGAAGGCCAGCAATGGTAGGGGTCAAAGAGGGGTACAATGTAGTTTGATCAATTACCTTCAGTTCAGATGATCTATGTTTCACTACAGACATTAATTATTACCTTGAATTATGGACTCAGAATGTTTGAGCTAAGAGGCACCTTAGAAAAGACCTAATAATACACTCTTATCTTACAGATGAAGGAACTTAGGCCTAGGGAAGAAAAAGTGATTTGCTCAAGGTTGCATAGTGACTGAGCCAAGATTAGAAGTCAGGCCTCTATTTCCATTCTGTGTCCCTACCAATGCATCATATCACCTGTGCCACAGGAGGGAGGGAGCAAAGTATCTGGTCCAGGGAGTGAGCTAGTGTTAGATTAGAACCTACCATTGTACCAGAAATGAGGTTATCCTTTCACTATCTAAGGAGGACAGTTGCTTGTTTAAACAGTTCCTTGTTTCTCTGCCTAGCACTTAGTGACAAAACAAAACAAAGATCCTCCCACTGTTCCAGCCTCAGCTTTGCCTGCTAATTGGTAGGCCTAAGTCACGGAGCTCCAGGCGGAAGCTGCCAGTACAGCCCCTGCCCAGAACCAACAAGAAGAACAATTTCATCTGGAAAATCATTGAGTAACAGACTCCTGCTATATCGAAATTAAGAAAGCCAATAGTACAAAAAGAGACATCAGGAGTGATCTTGTGCAGCAGCAAGCCAGAAAGAACAGAATTCCCCAGCCAAAGGAGGGAGGAAGAGAAGGAGAGAACATTCCCATTAACCATTGCACATGGCCATTGGAAGAGCTTAGTGACCCATGGTCTCTAGAACGTGACTGATCACTAGAAAGAGGAAGTGAATGGACTAATTCTTCAGGGGCAGCTAGTCCTCCTATCCTATCCTAGGTATTACCTACAATGACAGACAGAATTTACCTTTCTCTACTCCCTCCCATCTCCTTGCCTGATGCTTCCCTCCCCACCCTCATCAGAGTTATCTCAGGTAAAGAGTGCCAACTATTCTAAATTTAAGTCTTAGTCATACACACAAATTCTTTTTGGATTTTAGACTTCATTGCAACAAAGTCAAATGCTTCTTAAGGCTTGAACTAGTTGTAACTTATACCAAGGGATCAGAGAAGGAAGAGGAGTCACAGAAATTTGAGTGTCTTAATACAGACCAGGGGCAGCTAGGTGGCACAATGGATCCAGTGCCTGCCCTAAAAGTCAGGAAGACTCATCTTTCTGAGTTTAAATCTGGCCTGAAACACTTAGTAGATATGTGACCCTGGGCAAGTCACTTAACCCTGTTTGCCTCAGTTTCCTCATCTGTAAAATGAGATGGAGAAGGAAATGGCAAGCCACTCCATTATCTTTGCCAAGAAAACCCCAAATGGGGTTATGAAAAGTCCAACACAAATGAAATGATGGAACAACCATCCAGACCAGATGTTGCCAGCCCAGCATCAATGCCCTGAGAAGCAAGGCATAATTTTCAAGAAAGACCTTGTGGGAGACTCATCAGCATCCAACCCATGGACCTGCCCTGAGCCATCACTCAGACACCCATTTTTGTGATTACTTTCTGCCCAAGGGCACCCACATCATCCCACTCTTGGTCTTCACACGTGAGGACTCCATCTGGTGCAAGGACACAGAATACTTTGACCTGACCAACTTCCTGGATGAGAAAGGGGCCTTCTGAACAAACAAGGCCTTTGTGCCCTTTGCTTCAGGGAAGTACATATGCCTGGGGTAGGCCTGGCCCAAACGAAGATCTTTTTCTTCCTCACCACCATCTTCCAGTGTTTCAAACTGTGCCCAGTGGAGAAGCCAGTGGATATAGAACTAACATGTCAGTTCACAGGTTGGGGCAATGTGCCCCTACCCTATAAGTTCCTACCCAAGGTGACAGTTGCTATGCCTCTCACCTGTGTCTTTTGTTCAATAACCCTAGCCCACAAGGCCAAAAAGAAAAAAGACCTTGTGGATCTATACCAAAGCATGCTCACTACACACACACACAGACACACACACACATGCACGCACACACACACACGTATTTTGTATGTATCTAAATATTTTACATATTGTGTCCCTAATTCAAATGCATACTCTTTGAGAATGAGGACTATTTTTTGTTTTGTTTTTGGAATTTTTAGGGCTTTTTTCTTTCCTTCCTCCCTCCCTCCCTTCCATCCTTCCTTCCTCCCTCCTTCCCTCCCTTCTCTCTCTCCCCCCCACCCCATTTACATAATGCTTGGCACATAGTGAGCACAAGGTGGGTCCAGAGATGCCCATGAGATTAGCAGATTAATACGGCAACAGGAACTACAAATAACAGTAACCATCAACAGACCAGAGGAGCCTATGTAGTACAACCAGCAAGGACCAGCAGAACACAGAGGAGCAACATACCTGGCAGATATTTAGCAAGATCAGCAGACACAGTGACAAGCAGATCCAGTGAAAGTGGAAATACTGACATCATGAAAAGACATCAAGGGTCCTGCAGCATTAGACATGTGAGTTGTCCCTTCATGCTTATGGACTCCTCATGAGTGATCACTATACATATACTCTCTCTGTTGCTGGTGTATATATGTGAGACAGTGTACCCCAGCTTTGGAGGTGGGATGAGAAATGTTCTATTGCATATCTTCTATGATGTCATTAAATGTTTAGTAAACTAATTTGTCCTTAAGACTACAGAAAAAGCAAACCAATCATTGGAGAGGTTCCATGAGCTATAATTTTGATTAGATGTGGATGCATAGAGAATTTTGAATCTAGGGTAGCTAGTTTTGGGGCTGCACATAAGAGAGAGAGAGTGCCCCAGATGCTACATTGCTGTTTTTAAAAAAATAATAATATTAATAACAACTCATGTTTATATTGTACATAAGGTTTACAAATACTTGGTTTTAACACAGCCCTGGGAGGCAGATTCAACTTTTTTTCCTCCACAAAATCTAACAATGTCTTGCACAAAATAGCTCAGGAAGTGTTAAATGAATGAATGGATGTTACAAATTATCTCATAGGCCATAGGACAAATGCTCCATTGTCCAGTAGTAAAATTTGGCTCTTGACATCTTCCTTTTTGTCCTGTATGGTATGGGGTGAGGAACCTGTGAACTCAAGGCCATATGTGACCCTCTAGGTCCTCAAATGCAGCCTTTTGATCGAATCCAGACTTCTAAGAACAAATCCCCTTAATAAAAGGGATATAGGGAAGGAGAGAAGGGAGCTCTCTCATTCCCCCCGAGCTGTTACCATGGCTTTTTCACAGGTTAAGGGCTCCCATGTTCTGGGTTTCCTCCTCTTTCTAGGAGGAAACCTCTTTCTTACACAGGCTCCCTAAATGTAACTATTTCCCCCTGTCCCTGCAGTTTCTCCTTCCTCTGCTATGAAACCTGAACTTGTGATAGCCTATACAGTTTCCGCTACCCTTGCTGGGTAAATGAGCTCTCCAGGATGCCTCCATAAGGATGTTTAATTTCACTTTCCTCCTGTGATTTATGAGGGTTGCATTCCTCTAACAGTGGTATTGATTTTCCCCACAGCTGGCTAGCATGCTTGCTGGGAGTAGTTATTTTATTAAGAAACCAATAGCTTTTCTTTCTAAACACACACACAAAAAGACATTGAAACACAGGCAGACATAAACAGAAGCACGTGATGAGAAAGTGTACACATTGACTTATCCATTCCCTAGATAGGGTCAGTCAGGCAGATCCCTGGGAGGTCAGGTCATAGTAGAGTGTACAACTATCCATGAACTCCCTAGCAATCCCTGTTGGAGAATCAGCCACTTTCTAGGGGACTAGACACAATTGTCTGGCTCTATAGGTCAACACTGGTGTTCTCTGAACTTTTAACTTGATATATATACTGCCTTTCACCATTTCTGGCCTCTCTCAGAAAGCCTAGCTCCTTTGGAAACAGCCTTATTGGATTGGGAACCTATTTAAGGACAAGAAATAACTCCCTGTCACTCCCTTACTTCTGCTCCAGAAGAACCAATCAATATTAATAAGATAAAACGGAGTTCTGTAGTTTGAAGACACACCTTTTGGGGAGGAGATGACTGTCAGACATTTGCAGTTCTAGTCATTAGAATGGGCTAATCTGAAGGTGGGATGGAGCCAGATTCTGAAATCCACCTTTAGCCTTCTTCCCCAGAACTGTGTCTAGCTTCTCCTATCCTCCAGGAGTAGGGCAGAATATTTTAGGCACCCAACTACTACATGCAATCCTGAAATAATAAGTTGGTTGATATTTAGTTCTTTTAGAGATCCAGACATGCAATTTCATCAGGGTAAGAAACCCCTTAACCAATGCCTATCAGAACTCATTGGAACTTAAAGGCAATCTCTCAGCAACTTGGAGTTACCAGGTAGCAGTGAGAGTCAAATTATTAGAGAAAATGCTTGCAAATAGTATTTCCTTACCCCAAGAATTGACACTGTTAAACTTCTTTAACTTTTATAAGGCAGCTAGGTGTCAGTAGTTAGACCACTGGACTTCTGGTCATGAAGACCCTAGTTCAGCCTCAGACCTTTACTAGCTGAATGACTCTGAACAAGTCATTCAGCTTCTCTCAGCCTCAGTTTCCACATCTGTAAAATGTCAATAATAATAGCACCAACCTCACAGGGTTGTTATGAGGGTCACATGAGATAAAGAGCTTGGCAAACCTTAAAGCAGTATGCAAATTTTAACTATAAGCTATTTTAACTTTTATAAACACTTTTACTTCTGTGGTTGTATCCTCATATCCTTTTGAAAAGGTCAACACCTTCATTTTCCAATGAGAATGATGAAGTTCAGAGAGGTTGTGACATTGTAGAGTTGGAGGGAGAAGCCTGGGTTCCTTACTTTCAGTCCAGTATGCTTTTCATTATGTTTTGTAGGGAACCTTGTCAGTGGTTAAGTTCATACTTAAAATCTGGGGGTCCTTGGTTTCCTTTCTTCATTGGGAAGAGAAAGCAAACAACATTAGACAGATCCTGAACTCAAATCTAGTCTGATCACTGTCTACTTGGAGAGTGACAAAACCTATTAAGAAGATATCCATAACTGGAAAGAAAATTAGAATTATATCACAGAGTGCATACCTGTTAACCCAGAGATACACCTACCACACATGTAGCCTGAAAAAAGGTTAAAGATGGAAAAAGACTCACATGTACAAAATTGTTTATAGTAGCACTTTCTGTTGCAGCAAAGAATTGGAAACAAAGGAAGTGTATCAATTGGGGAATGGCTGAACAAATTGAGGTGTATGATTGTCATGAATATTATTGCATTATAAGGAATTATGAAAACAAAAGATTCAAAGAAACTTGGATAAGTATGAATGAATTGATCCATGATGAATTGAGTAAAACCAAGAGAACAATTTACAGGAAGACCATGATGATTTACAGGAAAATAACTTTGAAAGACTTCAGAACTTTGATCACAGCCATGACCTATTCATGACTTTAAAGGAGGGATGATGAGAGGTGATAGACTAGAGTTTGCATTTTTAGACGTTACCAAAGTGTTGATGTGTTTTGTTTGACTATACTTGTTACGAGACAGGGTTTGTGGGGTAAGCAAGAGGAGGGAGGCAAGGGTAAGGATAGGGATGGGAAGAAAGCATCAGTGAAACATTAAAGATACTCAGAAGAAAAAAGTTCAGAAAGGGACACAAACAAATGGGACAATTTTGCTCTTACATTGTCAAATATAATATACATTCCTGAAAAAAAGATCAGTTTCGTACACAATTCTTTTTCTTCTTCACACATTGAAATATTTGTGCTTCTTGATGATTGTTAAGTTCATAACTTTTAAAAAAAGAAATAAAAAGAAAGATTTTCATAGAATCATTGAGTGGGAAGGCATCTTAGAGACCATGTGGTCCAACCCCCTCATTTTACAGAGGAGGCCCAGAGAGATAAAATACCTTGTTCAAGGGGACACAGCTAGTTAGTGGAAGAATTAGGACTATAAGTCACTTCTCTTGATCTTTATCCCCCTCCCCACAGAGGACTCTTCTCATTTCACTGAACTGCTTGTATCCTTCTCTCCTGTAATAGGACATCTATCACTGCTCCCTGTGTGAGGATCTACGAGGAAAATTGGGTCATGCCTAAAAGAAATCAAACCTGAGTACAGGATTAAATTTTAGTGAAAAAAGAAGATTCCTTTCTCATCCCTGGCACTCCATTCCCCATTCCGTCAATTTAATTTCATGTCCAAACTTCTAGTGGCTGACACTCCAATACTACAAGCAGCATTGCCAGGATCTTGAACTATAGTATAGGGCAGGGCTTCTTAAACTCTTTTCACTCATGATCCCTTTTTGCAGCATTTGTTGACATTGCATGGCCCGAGGGCATGCACAGCACCAAGTGCAGAACCAAGGCTGCAGTGAAGTTGCCAGATGCAACAAAGGCAAGTGCTGCCAGAAACACCTTGGATTCACTGCATGTTTGATTTTGAATTAATTTTTAGTCAATACACATTCAGAAACCTTTTACTGTTGCTAAATTTTTTGCGACCCCATATGGGATTGTGACCCACAGTTTAAGAAGTGTTGGTCTAGGGAACATTTTTTAAATATAATTTTTAGTAGTATCTTTTGTTTTCATGTCAATCATAAATATGGGAAATCCTAATGTATCCTCTTTATCTTTCCCCCTCTCAGAGAGCCATCCATTATAACAACAAAAAGACACGAAAAAAACCAGTACAACAAAAACATGTCATAAAAGTCTGACATTTATAGTTAGGTGTCACAATGGATAGAACACTGAGCCTGGAGTCAGGAAGACCTAAGCTCAAATCCAGCCTCAGACACTTATTAGCTGTGTGACCCTGGGCAAACCCACTTAACCTCTATTTGCCTCAGTTTCCTCATCTGAAAAATGGGGATAGTAATAATAGTACCTATCTCCCAGGATTGAAATAAGGAACAAATGAGATAATAATTATAACATGCTTAGTACAGTGTCTGGCACATAATAACTGATATACAAGTGTTAGCTATTATTAATATCAGCTGTGTTCCACACCCATAGTCTCCCATTTCTGCTAAGAGGGGAGGGAAGTAACTTTTCATATCTCAGTTTTGAGGATAAGCTTGTTCATTATAATTTCTTTTTTTTTTTTTTAAAGCAATTGGGGGTAAGTAACTTGCTCAAGGTTACACGGCCAGTTATTTCTGGGTGTGGTGCTGAGTATCTGAGCCCGAATTTGATCCCCAGGTCATCCTGACACTGGAGCTGGTGCTCTTTACTTGCTGAGTCACCTGGCCGCCCCTAAGTAACTGGGGTTAAGTAACTTGCTCAAGGTCACACAGCCAGGTGTTTCTGGGTGGGTGCTAAGTGTCTGAGCCCAGATTCTATCGCTGGTGCTCTTACTCACTGTGCTACCTGGCCGCTCCTGTCACGCCCCCGTCACTATAATTTCAAAGCATTCAATTTCAATTGTTTTATTTTGTCATCTTTCCACTGACTTTGCAGCAGTCATTGTGTACAGCATATTGTTTTATTGGTTCTCCTTGCAGATATTAATTCATGTATGTCTTCCCATGCTCCTCTATATTCACCAAATCAATAATTTCTTATATCAGCCATATTCCAGTATATTCAAAGCTACCATTTATCCAGTCATTCCCCAGTTGATGAGTATTTTTTTTTCTTTGCCACTTCAAAAGGTCCTTCTATAGTGTATGTGGGGCCTTTCTTTTTATCATTGACCTGGGGTATATGCCTAGCAGTAGAATCTCCAGGTCAAAGGATATATATGTACATATTAGTTGCTTTGTTCACATAATTGCAAATTGCTTTCAAGAATGGCTAGAGCAGTTCTTTGCTCTACCAGCAGTATGCTGCTCTTTCCATAATCTTTAGGGAATAATTTGAAGACTGGTGGTTTCCCAACTTTCTTGGTTAATAGCATTTGAAGAGACCTAAAGAATCGCAGTTTAGAACAGGAAATGACCTTAGTGATCATCTCAGGACAACCAGTTTATTTTAGAGATAACAAAATGGAGCTCCAGAGATTTTTAACATGGCTAAAGGTCACAAGCTTTCTGTTTTTTATGTCTGAAGTCCATACCAATAACATTTTGTACCTTTTCTAAACATCTGTATTGCTCTATTTAGCAATTTGTATATGTTCTTTATATATTGGATGTCCCCACTAATTCTAAGTAAGCCCCTCAAGGAATCATTTTATTTCTGTCTTTGTATCCTCAGGCTATCTAAGTAGCACAGCATATAAGGCAGTGGTCTTGGAATCACGAAGACTCATCTTCATGAGTTCAAATCTGGTCTCAAATACTTAGTTGTGCAACCCTTGGCAAGTCCCCACTTAATCCTGTTTTCTTCAGTTCCTCATCTGTAAAATGAGCTGGAGAAGGAAATGGAAAATCACTCTAGTATCTTTGCCAAGAAAACCCCAAATGGGGTCATGAAGAGTCAGACATGACTGAATAACAACAAAATTGTATCCTTAGCACCTACCATAGTACATTGAATATGGTAGATGCTTAAGAAATGTTTATTTCTGTCTTATCCTCCTCTACTCGAGATCAGAGACTGAAGTTGAGTGCTTTGTATATCATGCTCAGCTCTACCTATAGTAGGAACTTAATAATTATCTGATTAAAGGGAGAACTTAGCTAAAATATATAAAATATTTGTGCATTTATTCATATGTTGTTTGCTCTATCTAGCTAGCTGATTGTTCTCTAGCTGTATATGTATGTAGATAGTCTTACTGAATAGAGCATCAGCATTTTGAGGACAGGAGCCACAGAATCTTTTCTTTTGTTCTTCCTTCCCATTCCATCCCCCCACAGATACCATGTATATGAAAGACATTTGACAAATATACACAGTTAGAGTTTAATCATTCACACCAATGGAGAGGAACCTTGCTACTTGGCTTTGGAATTCATAATATGAATTTTTGTAGCAGATTTACCTTTTTAATTATTCATTGTTTAGGCTGATATTAAAGCTAATTTTGCACTGCAGCTGACAGTCAAAGAAGGCAGTTTAGAATCATGTCTAAGGGCAGGGAGAAGACATCTGAGGATTTTTTTAAAATGCCACCAATAATGGACAAGGTGGATAGACCACCTGCAGATATTTGAGTGTGAGCACAAGTATACATGCACAAAAACATGTGTGTTAACATGTAACATTTAATCAGCATTTATTTCTACCTTGCACAGTTAAAGGTATTCAAGGAAGGGTTCAAGAAATGGGCACTGGACTAGGGGCAGAAGATTCATGTTCTAGTCCTAACTCTGATGCCAACTTTGTGACCTTAGGTGAATAACTTCCCCATTCTGAGTCTCAGTTTCCTTACTTATAAAATGAGGATTGTAATACTGGCATTACCTACCACACAAGGTTGTTATTGGGATCAAATAAAATAATGAATCAACCACTATTTATTAAGCACCTATTATGTGCCAAGCACTGAAGATAAAATTAAATAGTCCTTCTCTTGAAGGAGCCTTTCTCCCTTAGAGAAAACATGTTCATAAATATCTGTACAGAATATTGTAGGCAGCTGGGTGACTCAGTGCATAGAGTGCTGGGCCTGGAGTCAGGAAGACCTGAGTTCAAATCCATCCTCAAACACTTACTAGCTATATGACACTTGGCAAGTCACTTAACCTCTGTTTGCTTTAATCCACTGGAGAAGGAAATGGCAAACCACTCATATCTTTGCCAAGAAAACCCTAAGGACAGCATTGGCGTTATATGGTCCATAGGGTTAAAAAGAGTTGGACACAGCTGAACAACTAAACAGAATATACACAAATGGATAACGTAAGCAATGTGCTTTCTTAATTGTAATTAATGTAAGCTGTGTGACCATGGGGTTTCTGAGCATGTTTCCCATTTGTAAAATAAAGTTTGGACAAATGATTTTAAAGGTTCTTTTCATTCTAAAATGCCATGAGTCTGTAAGTTATACCAATAGGGAAATGTGCGTGTGTGTGTGTGTGTGTGTGTGTGTGTGTGTGTGTGTGTGTGACCTGAAATGTACAGTTCCATCAATGGTATTTGATAGGTTCCAATGGTCATGAGGGATTATTTTGATTTTTTTTAAGGAAAGAGTTAAGAAGTCTCATAGGCCCCTTCCCCCATGAAATCCCTCCACCCACAAAACAAACTCACATGAAGAGACGGTGGCAGCAGAATGAAAGGAAAGGCAGACAAAAGGGATAAGCCAGACAGATGTTGAAACCACAGAGAATAGCAGTTCCCAGACCAAGACATGGGAAGAATAGTCAGTCTGACATCTTCTTTAATACTCTAGGACTCAGTTTTATGGCATTGCCTTAATCACCATTGAACTTCAGCAAGATTGCCATTGTCCTGTAAACTAGAGTCCTTTGGAGAACAGAGGCCATGAGCTCAACATTGTCCCCAAGGACACCATTGTGGGCACAGCTTTATCAATGTTCCAGAGCAGAAAAGAACACTGGGACTGAGGTTAGGTCATAGGAAATGTTGTGTCGTGCCTGGTAGATTACAAAAATTTTGTTAGTCTAATTATACCTCAAATCTCTACATAGTTTTTAAAGTTTAAGGTTTATAAAAAGTTTTCCTCACAACAATTCCTTGAGATAGGTATATATTGTTTTTAGATGAAGAAACTGAGGCCCAAATAGGTAAATTAGCTTGTTGAAGCTCATACAACTAATAATAACTGAAACTTATGCTGCTCTTTAATGACTTAAAAATCTATTAGATAATAATAATTACTAGCATTTATGGTTTATTTAGCATTTATGGTTTATTTAGCATTTATAGCTTTATGGTTTGCATGTCTGTCAACCTTGAAACAACCCTGTAAAGTAGGTGCTATTATTATCTCCATTCTACAGATGAGGCATAATTTGAACTCAGGTATTTCTTATTCCAAGCCAAACCTAGGTGACCTCTATCTCATTTGATCTTCACAATAACCCTTTACTGAAATTAATCCACAAGCATTTATTATGGGCTTTCTATGTGCCAGGCACAGTTCTAGGTCTCAAATACTAAAATGAAATACTCTCTGCCCTCAAGCTAATAATCAGTTGGGGGAAAAACAATAGGAAAACACACATAGATAAATATAGAATTTAAACAAAAATAAATAAAAAGCAATTTCGCAGTGAGGAGGTGCTAACATATTCAAGGATCAGGAAAGGAAGGAAGTGTCCTCTCACAGGACTTTGAGGGAAGCCAGGGATTTTAAAAGGCGTTCTATTCTAAAAGGCAAGAAGAGGTTGCAATTCAGGTATGGGGGATAATTTGTGCAAAGACGTGAAGACAGGACATAGAATGTTGTAAGGGAGAAACAAATAGCTCACTTGAGCTGGGACATAGAGTATACAAAGGAGAACAAACTGTAATAGGCCTAGAAAGGGAATCTGGAGCCAAGTCAAGCCAACAGGCACTCTTAAGCACCTATGATGCTTCAGGCCCTATGTTAAGTTCTGGTGATACTAAGAAAGACAAAAATTGTTCCTGTTCTCAAGGAGTTTTCAATGTATTAGATGAGACAAAATGCAAAAAACTACATAAAACCAAGATATTTGCAGGAGAGATCAGAGATTCTCTCAGGGGGAAGGCACTAGCATCAAGGGAGACCAGGAAAGTCTTCTTGCAGAAGGTGAGATTTTGGCTGAGACTTGAAGGGAGCCAGGAGGCAGAGATAAGGAGGAAGGATATTCCTGTTTTGATGGACAGCTAGGGAAAAGGAACAAAGTCTGATGATGCAGTGTTTCTTTTTTTTAGGAACAGTAAGAAAGCTAGCATCACTGGATCATACAGTGCTGTATAGGTTGAATGTAATTACATGGAGCCTGCAGAAAGGGTGGAGCAGAGCTGAGAAGAAGCTGGGAATCAGAGCAGTTAGAACAGAGGGAAGAGAGGATGCAGGCAAGCAGACAGCTAGACTTGTGACTGTTTGTTTGTGGGAAGACCCAAGCAGGGGGAAGGCATTGGGTTAGTGTTGCTCTCTGCAGTGATAACATGTATTAACTTCTTTGTTGCTATGATGGATTTGACTTTCTGGTGTTGGGATTCAGCTTTTTGGTGTCTGAATAAATGTTTTGCTTCTGTCTTCTATATGGAGAATCTGTTATATTTTGAAATTCAGAACTATGCTGGCACATTCATAGTCACCATCAGTGCCGTGAATATTGCTTTGGTGATACAAGTACCTGGCATGGGAGTAAGGTAGAAGAAGACTAGAAAGATAGTAGGAGGCCAGGTTATGAATGACTTTAAAAGTCAACCAGAAGATTTTATATTTGATCCTTGAAATAATAGATAGCCATTGGAGTTTACTGAGTAGATCATGGGGGTGAAGATTATGGTTAGACCTGCACTTTAGGAAAATTACTTTGGTAGCTAAATGGATGATTTTAATGGGAATAGGAATTGGAAGACCTTCTCTGCCCCTTAATAGGCCTAGGGGGAATTTTAAGACTTTCCCTGCTTTGAAAGTAAACTCTAGGGGTGGCTAGGTAGTGCAGTAAATAGAGCACTGGACCTAGAGTCAGGAGGACCTGAGTTCAAATCCAGCCTCAGACACTTAACAGAAAACTAGCTGTGTGACCTTGGGCAAGTCACTTAACCCCAATTACCCTACTTTCCCCCCTCCAAAAAAAAAGCAAAAAGAAAAATCTAAAAAAAAAAGCCCCCTAATAGGCTGAATGTAGTCACATGGAGCCTGTGGTAGGAGGAGTCTGCTGAAGGGTAGAGCAGAGCCCACAGGAAGCTGGAAGTCAGAACTAGACTAGACAGCTGGGGGACAGGAACCTTGGGCAAGGAGTCAGATAGGCTCTTGAGTAAATATTGATCTTATATTGGTTTGTGGGAAGGCTAAAGGATGCTGTGGCTCTCAGTGTTATTATGACTTGTTAGCTTCTTTGCTACTATGATGGAATCAACTTACTGTTTTTGAGATTTGGTTTTCTGGAATCTAAATAAATGCTTTGCTTCTATCCTCCATATGGAGAGTTTGTTATATTTTGTGATCGAGTGCCATGAGGGAATATTTATAGTCACAGTCTTTACCATGATCATGGGTGCTGTAAATGTTGCATTGGCACTATAATGATGCACTGGAGAGGGGAAACATGAGGCAGGGAGGCCATCAAGAAGGTTATTATAATAGTCCAGGTAATAATATCTGGTGATGAAGGCCTGTACTGGAGTGGTGGCAATGTCAGAGGAGAGAAGGGAGCATAAGGTACCAAAAATGTTACAGTGGTGAAAATGATGGGATTTGACAATTCGCTGGGTATGAGCAATGGCAGAGAATGAGGACCTAAGGATGACAACTAGTTTGACAACTTGGGTGACTGGGAGGATAGTCGTACATTCAGTAATACTAGAGAAATTAGAAAGAAGAGAGGATTTGTGGGGAAAGATAATGAATTCAATTTTGTTCTGTTTAAGATGTTCAATAGGCAATTGGAGATGGAGGACTGGTATCTGGAAAAGTTAAGGCTAGATAAATAGATCTAAGAATTATCTATTAGAGATGGTAAATGACTCCATGGAAGCTTCACTGAGTGAAATACTATGGTGGGAGAAGGTGAAGAGAACGTTGTGAGAGACCAAGATGCAGTGGACATACCTTGAATGAGTTTCCAGGAAAGGAGACTGATAAGGAATGACAAGGCAGGTAGAAGGAGAAGAGAGAGAGAGAGAGAGAGAGAGAGAGAGAGAGTAATGTCATGAAAACCTAGAGAGAAAAAAGTACCAAGGAGAAGAAGGTTATGGACAATGTCAAAAGGTTCCTGAGAAGTCAAGAAGTTTGAAGATTGAGAAAAGGTCATTAGAGTTTGGCAATTAAGAGATCATTGGTAACTTTGGAGAGAGCAGTTCCAGCCAGATTATGAAAGGCTTTAAATGCCAAATGAAGGAATTTGCTTTTTTAAAATTTTATTTCAATTTTAGAGGTAATAGGGAGTCAATGAAGCTTCTTGAACAGGGGAGTGATTTAGTCATACATGAAATATGGTGTTTAGAAATATCATTTTGAATGTATTGAGTACAAAGTAACAGCCATATTGTAAGATCATCATCTGTGAATGACGTAGCTATCCTCAGCAAGAGAAGGATTTATGATGAAAAATGTTATCCATCCCCAGAGAAAGAATACAGATTGTGTCTCAATACAGATTGAAGCATACTTTTTAAACTTTATTTTTCTTGAGATGTTTTTTGTCTATGTTTTCTTTTACAACATGACTATCATGGAAATATTTTGCATGACTACACATCTATAAACTTATATCAAATTGCTTGTCTTCTCAATGGTCGGAAGGGAGAGAATTTGGAACTCAAAAATTTTAAAATGAATATTAAAAATTGTTTTTACATATAACTGGGGAAATAAAATACTAAATAAAAATTTAAAAAAGAAATATCACTTTGGTATCTATGTGGAGGAAAGGAGAGAGACTTTGAGGAAAAGAAAACAACTAGGAAGTTACTGTAATAGTCAAGGTGATGAAGGCTTGAACTAGACTAGTACCTCTCTAAAAGCAGAAAAGGGTGAAGTTACAAGCTGTGGAGGTAGAATTGATGAAACCTGGTGACTGATTACATATGAGGTTAAAGGGGTAATGAAGATATAAAGACAACTACATACTTTACGCAGTTGAGTGCCTGGGAAGATGTGGAACCTTTGAATGAACAGGGGTGGTTTTGGTGGTAAAGATCAAGAGTTCTGTCATGAATATACTGAGTTTGAGATGCATACAGGACTTCCACTTTGAAGTGTCCAATAAGCAGTTGGTGATATAATACTAGAGCTCAGGAGAGAGATGATTGCATATATAAGTCTGGAAGTCATCTGAACAGAGGAAATGCACTGAAAGGTGGAAATCACAAGGCCTAAATCACAGATCTAATCACTAGCAAAGCTAAAGTTAGACTCAAGATCAACGAATTCCCAGTCCAGTGCTTTCCCCACTAGGTTAAGTTTATATTTAAATTTATTTAATACATATATTATAAATATCATTATATATTTAAATTTATATTTAAAAATATAAATGTAGGGGCAGCTAGCTGTGCAGTGAATAGAGCACCAACCCTGGTGTCAGGAGGACCTGAGTTCAAATCCAGCCGCAGACACTTAACACTTACTACCTGTGTGACCTTGGGCAAGTCACTTAACCCCAATTGCCCTGCCTTCCCCCCCTCAAAAAAAATTATATATATGAATGTATAGGCAGACATATTATTTTTTTTAATACTAATGTATAGGCAGACATATGCTTATTGAAACATGACCATCCTGTCATATGTCTCTTGGTTTTCACATAGGACAAAATATTGGCACATGATTTTTCCCCATATTTGCATAAGATATGAAAATTCAAGCTTGGGCAATAGGAGAGGACAGTAGAATGTAGTAGGAAGAGAGTTAGATAAGGAGTCCTAGCTACGTCACTAAGGTGCAATATGACGCTAAGCAAAGCCCTTCCCCTCTCTGTGCCTCAGTTTCTTCACCTGTAAACTGAAGGGGTTGAATGTCATAGGTTTTAGACTGGAGGGAACTCTATGACTGGAGGTCATCAAGTATAATGTCATCATTTCACAAATACAGAAACTGAGGATCAGAGAAGATAAGTGACTGGACTAAAGCATCTTTAAGTAAGCAACAGAACTGATCTCTAGAACTACCTTTTTTATGACTGTGAATGATAGTTAAAATTGACAGACTTTAGTGAAAATATCTAGTGTTACTAATGCATTGTTGGTACAGTTGTGAACTGATCCAACCATTCTGGAGAATAATCTGGAATTATGTCCAAAGGGCTATAAACAATTTCATACCCTTTGACCCAGCAATACCCCTTCTAGGATTGTGCTCCAAGGTGACCATAGAAGTGAGAGGAAGACCCATATATATGTACAAAAATATTTATAGCAGCTCTTTTTGTGGTGGCAAAGAATTGGAAATTAAGGGCGTGCCCATCAATTGGGGAATGGCTGAACAAGTTGTGGTATATGCATGTTATGGAATACTATTGTGCTATAAGAAATGAAGAGCAGACGGACTTCATATTTACCTGGAGAAGCTTATGCAAACTGACGCTGAGTGAGAAGAGCAGAACCAGGAGAAATTTGTACACAATTACAGACACAGACATATATGTGATGACCAACTTTGATAGACTGGACTCTTCTCAGCAATGCAGAAAAGACAACTCCAAAAGACTCATGATGGAGTGAAATGTCTACATTCAGAGAAAGAACTAGAAAGGACAGAGTTTGAATGCAGATTAAAACAAACTACCTGCTCTCTTTCTTGTTTGGTTTTGCTTCCTCTTTCCCATTGTTCTTTCCATTCATTACAATCCTTTTTTATAAAATGACTAATATCTAATGTGAAAGTATTTGCAGACCCTATACTTGATGGCATGTTGCCATGGCGCGGGGTGGGGGGAGAGGGGAAAGGAAAAGGAGGGGGAGAAAATTTGAAACTTAAGGGACTGTGGAACTGAATCTTGTAAACTAAAAGTAAATAAGCAAATTAATACAGAGAAAAAAATTTTTAATAGAAAACATCTAGTGTTAGATTCACTCTTGTTAGGAATGAACTCTTCCCAAAGGTGGGAGAAAGTTCTTGACTCCTTTTCTCACCTGTCATGGTCTACCTACCTACAGACATCACTACGTAGGTACTCACCTATCCACAGCATGTTCCTCATCACCCCTGCGCAATTCACTGCCATTCTCCAAACGCACCATTGTGTCCATGCGCTTCACCATCAACTCCAATAGGTCACTCATCTTTCGTAGGACAACCCGGGACTCCAATGCACCAATAACTGTAAGAAGAGAACTCATCAGAATTAGGCCCAAGTGATTATGGTGAAGAGGGTATTTAGAAGCAACTTGGTTCTTAGGGACAAGGGTAGGGCAGAGATGGCACAGGGCTGAGTCTTACCACTTGGGCTCCTTTTTGGTACTCCTATTGTGTTGAGAACTGCTCCTCAGCAACACAATAACTGTATCAATAGAATCAGGGGCATAGAACACAATCCCAAATTCAAGACTCCCTGGTAGAATAGGATTATTCAGAGGGACAAAGAGACATTTTCCTGACTACTTGAGTACAACATACACTTTTTGTAATTTAAATGGAAGAAGGAAAATTGAGAGAATAGCAATGAATCTTTCAGTTATTCATTCAACAAATATTTATGAAGCACCTACCCTAAACAAGACAATGTGCTGGGTCCTAGGAATACAAAACATAAAAAAAAGAAAAGAAAAAAAGAAAAAGAAAACAGTCCCCACTCTTAAGAAGATTCCTTTCTACTGGGAAGATAAAACATATTCACAGATGAGAAAAAGTAAGAATTTGAGAAAGGAGAGTCCTTAAAAGGATCAGTGAAGGACAGAGGTGGTACCTAATGTTCACATTGAAGGATTTAAAGATTTTAAGAGAAGAAAGTGAAGGGAGGTGAATTCTGGCAGATAGAATGTTGAATTCAGAGGTCGGCTAGTAGTTGTTTGTTTGGAGTATAGAGTAATGCGGAAGGGAGTATGGGAAATAATTTGGAAAAGCAAGTTGGATGCATATTCTGGAGGGTATTAAATGACAAGATGAAGGAGTTAACTAAAAAATGAGAGACAAGACAACTTCAAGTCAAGCAAATCCCTAGGATAACAAATCAACAGAGTAGCTACAGTTTCATCACTGTTTCTTCCTCAACCTCACTCTGGTCTCTAGTTGAAAAAAAGTGTAGGTGAACTCCAAGCAGAACAGAATACTAATGTCTTCATTTGAATGCCTTGGGCAAAATTTAAAATTATTCCTCCTACCTCTCATCTCATAGAACCTCCATATAACAGAAGTTCTGAAACCACTTTCTGACTCTATTTTCCATACACCTCTCAGCTTGCAATATGGTTTCAACACCACCACTCTACTGAAACTTGTGTCTCCAAGGTTACCGGTGAACAATTTACTAATTGTTAAATCTGTTAGTTTTTATGTAATTTCTGTGTTATTTTAGTTTAAAAAAAATAATAACCATTTCACCCCACCTATCTTTCCTACTCTTGAAAAAAAGAAAAAGAAAAACAAAAACAAAACTCTTGTAACAAGTATGGATAGTCTTGCAAAACAAATGACTCCTATTGGTAATGTCCAGAAGTGTATATTTCATTCTGCATCTTGAGTCCCTAAACCTCCCTGTCAGGAGATCAGTAGCAGATTTCATCATCCAAACACCATCTGGAATCATGGTTTATCAGTGTTCAAGTCTTTCAAAGTTGCTTTTCTTTACAATGTTGGTGTTATTCTCATTTAATTCTTTATCAGTTCATCTAAGTCTTTTCAAATTTCTCTGAAACCATCATTTTCACCATTTTTTAATAGCACAATGATGGCGCAATGACATTCCATTACAATCACATACCATAATTGGCCTCAGACAATCCCCGATAGGTGGGTACCACCTTAGTTTCCAGTGTTTGTTTTTTTCCCTACTATGAGAACTACTTTACATATTTTTGTACATATTTTTCTTTCTCTCTTTTTTTGATCTTTTGAGGGTATAGACCTAGTACTGGTCTTGCTGGATCAAAGAGTATTCTTGCTTTAGTTCCTTTGGATCATAGATGATTGCTTTCCAGAATGGCCAGAGGAATTCACACCTCCACCCAGAGCGTATATGTGCCTGTTTTCCCTTTATCCTCCCCATGATTTATTACTTGCCACCTCAGTCCTCTGGCTCAGCTGTTACTGTGCTCTTCTCAGCCAGGCCAACAATCTTTTAGCCTAGGATTGGCAGAAGATCTCTTTGACTCCCTCAGAGCCTCGGCTTTGAACAATCCTTCCATATTCAGAGGTAGTTTCACTCTGGGAGGGACTCTACTTTTAATGATCATCAGTCAAGTTATAGTTCACAGATTCCTCATAAATCTTATGCAGAAGAATGATTGGGGATGAAGGTATTGAGTAGTCTGTGGCCTAAGGTAAATTCATTGTCTAGCTTCAAATAAGCTTCAGAACCTTTCTAAAGTGTGGAATGATTCCTTTGCAATCCCATACATTCTGATGTCTCTGCTCCTCATGTCTTTCAACCTAGTCTAAAAGGGTTACAATTTTACATATTAATTACCAAACGTCTTTCCTCAGTTCTTATCCTTTTTTTTTTTTTAACTTTATTTAGCTTTTGATTCATAGACAAGACTCTACTCCTGAATATTCTACTCTCCCTGGGTCTTCAAGACACTGGTCTTTCTTGGTTCTACTCCTACTTGTTTGACCATTCCTTTTCAGTCTCCTTGATACCTCCTGACCTGTAACAGCCGGTTTCCCTAATAGTTTTGTCCTGGACTTTTTCCTCTTCTCTCTAAATATTTGCTCTTGGTGATCTCATCAGCTCCCATGGGTTTGGTGATCATGTTTATGAAAATGACTTCTGAATCTATATGTCCAACCATTATCTCTCTCATGAGCTTTCATCCTATATCTGCTAAATGTCTGCTAAACATTTCCACCTGGATGTCTTATATGCATTTCACAAAACCCATTTTCATTCCTCCTAAGCCCATTATTCTTCCAAACTTCTCTAAGTTTACTGAGAGTATCACCATCCTCCCAGTCACCTGTGTTCCCTTATTTCTGTATCACCCCCACCTTCACAGTCCCGGAGTCTACTTCATTTATCAATTCTATCTCCACTTCTCTTCACTCTCAGGTCTATTAGCCTAGTTCAGACCCTCATTAGCTCTCACCTGAACTATTGCAATTACTCCTGGTTGGTGCGTCTGCTTCAAGCCTCATCCCTCTTGAATTAATATTCAAGACTGCCAATAGGTTGTACTCTGCTCAAGGATATTAATGCTTCCCTATTACTTTTGTTATACAACATAAACTCTTTAGCTTAGCATTTTAAATCCTTCACAAACTATATTTTCATACTTACTTTAATCAAATCAGTTTACTATTCCCCCAATTCATCATTCTATATTCAGCCTCCACACCTACCATACCTGAACTGTTCCCTTAGACTCCTGTCCTCATCTTTGTCTTTTAGAGTCCTTAATTTTCTTCAGGGTTCAAACCATACACCACTTTAGTGGTAGAAGCAGTATCCTAAAACAGCTCTCCCTCCTTACTCTATCTCCATTCAAGTTAGGCAAGTTTTTTCTTTAAAAAGTATTAAAAACCATCAGAAGACCAAAGGCTAGGGCTATTTTGACAACACTTCTTGATCACCTGAGTACAAAAAAAGTTCTAAGTAGCTCCAACCCATCTCTGATGCTTGCTTGGTAGACTACCATGTATTATTCAAAGGCAGATAAGCTTCAATAACCTGAACTGATTGATGGTGCCCTCAGTATATATCCTTTTTAAATATCCTTCCCCAGCTATGGCTAGCAAATCTCTCTCTCTCTCTCTTAAAGCAGTTGAATGAACAAGTGCCTTATTTTGTTCTGATATCAAACTTAAACTTCCTGGGCATTAACCTAAGGCAGGTATAGCTCAGAGCAGTTGTTCTCTGGGACATTAAGGTATAAACTCTTTTTGGTCACCCAGTAAGGACAGACCGATGTGAATATGCTTGGTGTCAATAAGAGTTATACCCTCAAAAAAAACCCAAACCAAACCTGCTACAGACTACTGGTTGACTTTATATAATTTCTTGTATCTAGGGGTGATCGAGGTCTATAGGCCCAACAGTTGAGAACTCATGGTGAAGAAACTGGGACTTTCTATGTGGCATTTGTGAGGATACTGGGAGCAGTGCCACGTGGATTTTGGTGAGAAACATATGAAATTTCCTGATTCTTTACAGGAACTCATAGACCTTTCTTGAATTGGAGATAAGGACAAATGTGCCAATTATACCCCTAGTTGATTGGCTGAGAATAGGGGGTGTTTGAAAAATATTTTAAGAAAAAGTTTGAAAAATATTTTAAAATATTAAAAATAATATATATAATTATATAAAGAAAGGTAGCTTCCACTCTCACTCCTGAATTCTCTCTCCCTCCCTCCTTCCCTCTCTCTCTCTCTTCCTGTCTCTCTGTATTTCTGTCTAAGGGGTCTCTGCAGAGCTCGGGCCCTAGCACCCTAACCCTCAACCCTGGCAAAAATAGTTACTGTTTCCATGTAGCATAGATAAATAATTCTGAGCTGGGCAATCCTAGCCTTGGTTGTCATCTTTTAAGTTAGAGACTTTGGGAGCTCCTGGGTCCCTCAATAGGTTCCTACTGGCAGCAGGAAGAAATTCCCATGATGGAGAGGATAACTGTTAAGAGGGCAGGAACTCAAGCCTCAGCATGATTGCCCATTGTCTGAGCTACCTGTTGGCTTGCAGCACCTAGACTAGCAAAGAGGGCAGCTAGGTCTCAGCAGTGGCATCATAAAACTGTGGCAAGGCTCTGTCTTGGCATGGGGAGGGGCAGGCTCTATACAGGGATCCTTCCTTGCCATTGGGAAAATAGGGGATGATATGGTAGCACATGCCCATAGCAATCATCTATTCTAACATAGGGGTCAAAACCAGGCCCTGGAATAAGGGCCCAATGAGGTCAGAAGAGATTAGGCCCAAGTAGAGGGAGCTATTAGCCCAGGAGGGCAGTGATGGGACCCACAACAGCGCTCAAGCCTTGATACAGTAGGGTAGCAGCTGACCCTGGATACTGGGGCAGATGCCAGTGGTGGCTATGGGCCTCAGGGGCAGGAGCAGCAGGCAGCAGACACACAGGCCCCAGCAGAGGGACCATTGGCATGGAAGGGGCAAAGAGCCACTACAGCCCTTTAATTCCTATAAAGTTCATTGGTCTTTCACAGAAGGCTGCCAGTCATAAGACTCAGTGGTCTTTGGACAACTGCTGCCTGGGGAGGGGGTGGAGGACCAAGAGGTGACATTGTTGGGAGGTAGCTTTCTTTCTGGTAATAAGGGAGAGCTGAAAGTGCCTAACCAGCCCCTCACAGAAGAAGGGTACAAACCCTCCAAGACCTGTAATAGCAACAAGGAAAGAGAACAAGCATTTATTAAATACCTACTATGTCTGAGCACTATGCTAAACACTTTACAAATATTATCTCATTTGAACTTCACAACCACCATGCCAATTTTTTCTCCATTTTGCAGTTGAGGGAACTTAGGCAGACAGAGATTATGTGACTCACAAAGCCAGGAAGTGTCTGAAGTCAAATTTGAACTTGGGTCTTCTTGACAACACATCCTGAGTTCTATGCCCTGTGCCACCTAGTAGGCAAAGATTGTTATCCTCCCTCCTCCACCAAATCCTACCTCTGTAGGAGGAGATCTTGGCTTCCAAGACAGAGAACACCAGTGCTTGATGATACAGGCTGCTTTTCCCTGACCAGGATGAGAATTGGTACAAGAAGCCTCATCTGATGCTGCTCCTGCCCAATTCACCTTTTTCCATCCTGTTATGAACTACAAAGACTTGGCATTGCCCACTACAAGGAACAAATTCTCTAGATCTCAGACTCAATTCCTTCAATGTGGGAAAGGAAGCATGAAATTCTTGGTCTTTGTTTTCCCAAATTCCGTAGCTCCTTCAGAGAGGTTTGTTTATTCTGTTTTGTTTTTGCTATTTTTCTGTTTGTTCCCCCTATACATTGAGTCCCTTACTCTAGCATATCCCTCCTTCATCCTTCTTCCTCAGGTCTAGGATGCAAAGAAAGAATAAATTTGCCCTGAATTTGAGGCCTATTTCTGCATACTTCAACTCACTGACAGCATGGGAAGAGTGGGAACAAAGCCAGAGCTTGCCCAGAACTGGGCCATTGAAATGGAAACTTCCCACATTTTGCTAGGAAGATGAAGGCCATTTATGCAGGAGATTTTGTTTTTAAAAAAATGAGCAAAGCACTTGAAACCAAATACCATTAAACAGCCTTATGATTCTCCAGGATTTCTTTTCCTTTCCAATCACTGCTGATAGTTGTGTGTGTGTGTGTATGTGAGCATGTGTGCGTGTATGTGAGCATGTGTGCATGCCTGAGGGCCAGGAAGCCGACACATTTGGCCATCCCTTATTAATTAAATCTTTCTTTGGGTTTTTAACAATCCTGCTGAATAAGCCCAAAGGCCTTCAGCTCCAGGCACTTTTCTTCCCAGATGCAAAGCCCAATAGCTGATCAGCCAAAGGATTTCTAATAAATGGAACAAATTTATGCTGAGCTCTATGTGTGGGTTTTGGGGAAACTGGGAAACAGACACCTAGGGAACGACCTGGGAGAGAAGGACAGATAATGTGACACACAGGATAGAATAATGGGAGTACATTTCAGATCACAGGATTTAGTCAGAAGAGGACACCTTAAACATCTTTTAGTCCAATTGCTCATTTTTAGAGATTACCATGGCTACTAAGTAGCACAACCAGAGATTGCCCTCAGGTCCTCTGACCCTAAACCTAGTGTTCTTTCCATTATCCTCATGCTGCCAAGACCTGGGTTCTTGCCCTGACTTTGCCACCAACTAGCTTTTGGATCATAGAGAAGTTGATTTTTCAGACTTCATCTTGCCTGAGTATAAAATAGAAAGCAATTACTCCCTGCCAGCCCCACCACTACCTCATGGAGAAGGGAAGGGAAAAAGCATTTATTAAGTACTTATTATATAGTATTATGTGCCAGGCATTGTGCTAAGCACTTTACACTTTACAAGTTTTATCTCATTTAATCCTTACAAGATCCTTACAAGAACCCTGGAGAGTAGAGGCCCATTTTATTACCCCCATTTTATAGTTGAGTAAAATAGAGGTCACATATCTAGGAAATGTCTAAGGCTGTATTTGAACTCAGTTCTTCCTGAGGTCAGCTAGGTGGAGCAGTGGATAGAGTTCTATGCCTAAAGTCATGAAGACTCATCTTCCTTGATTTCAAATCTGGCCTCACTTACTAGCTGTGTGACCCTAGGCAAGTCCCTTACACCTGTTCACCTCAGTTTCCTCATCTGTAAAATGAGCTGGAGAAGGAAATAGTAAACCACTCTAGTATCTTTGCCAAGAAAACTCCAAATGGGGTCACAAAGAGTGACACAACTGAATATGACTGAACAATAACAACTTCCTGACTCTAGGCCCAGCATTCTATCCACTCTCCCCCCCCTTTTTTTCTTCCCTCTTCTCCACCCTTCCACCCTAGAGATATCTACCATTAGACACAAATATGTTTACTTTTGAAAAGTCATTTGCACTCCTAGTATTAATCAAGTTTTTCCAGTACTTAGCCCTCTATTCTGACATGCTTTCCATAAGTATTTTAAGTGGGAAAGAAGGAATTTGGAGGGTCTATCTACGGGGCCACAGGGAAGATATAGAATGATAATGCTCTCTCATTCAGACCACATCTTGAGTACTGAGTTCGTTTCCTCAGATCACATTTTAGGAAAGACATTGATAAGCCAAAGAGTGTTTATGAGAAGACAACCAAGATGGTGAAAAGCATTGAGGTCTTGAGGATAAGCCAAGGGAACTGAAGATTTTAGCCTGGAGAAGAGAAGATTTAAAGTAGATATGATAACTTTCTTCAAATATTTGAAGGGCTGTCATGTGGGAGATGGATTAGATTTGTTCTCCTTGGCCCAATGGACCAAAAGAAAAATTACAGTGCAAAGTTGCAAAAAGGAAAAATTTAGCTTAGTGAAAGGAAAAATTTACATACTTTATTCATTTTAATTTCCACCAACAGAATCTGGAAGAATTAGTGTTTAAACATTGCATTTCTTAATAGTTTGGACCACAGGAGAACAAGCTGCATGCCCATAATTGCTAAAGATAAAAATACACAGGGAAATTTCTAATCTATATGTAAAGAAAGTTTTTGGAACTGAAGCTATTAACATCTTCTCAGAAGGAAGGAGGGGAAAGCACAGAAATGAAAGGAACTGATAAGATGAATAGCACCAGGAGGGTGACTATCCTTGAGATCATGACATATGATCTCTAGGAAGACCCAAGTTTGAATCTGCCGCATACACTTAGTAGACTGTGTGACCCTGAGAAAATCACTTTAAACACTCCATGCCTCAGTTTCCTCATCTGTAAAATAGAAGTAATGGACCTGATTGCCTTTCAGGTCCCTTTCACTTCTACATGTACGGTTCTATGATTAAGGAGGCTTAACTTGGAGAAGAGAAAAAAAGAGGAGACATATCTTCATGAAATCTTCAAATATTTTAAAGGCCATTATGCAGAAGGGGGTTTATACTTGATCTGCTTGACCCCAGGGGATAGAACTTATGGACAATAGATGGAAGTTACAGAGAGGCAAATAAGGTTTGATGTAAGGGAGAATGTCTTAACAGAATTATCTAAAAGTAAAATGGGCTGTCTCAGAAAATTCCAAGTTCCTGTCTTGGGATGGGTCTTTAGTTCTTCAGCTCAAGATTGGATGATTACTTGTTGAATACCTTGCAGAGGAGATTATTGATCAAGTACCACCTGGTCTAGCTAGTTTCTGAGGTTCTGTAGTTCTGTTGGATGTCTAAAGTCTCCTTCTAATTCTAGAATTCTGGCTCCTATAAGCAATAAAAGAGTGGTCTCTGAAATCAGGTGGATGGGTTTGATAATTTCAAGGTACCTTTCTTAAATGGAATTTCATAAGTAGAACAATTATTTCTTCCCTTTCCTCTTCATCTCCAATATATCAAGTAGTACTTTTGAATAAGACATTGATGACTCAGAATAAACCCAAACACATTTTAAAAAAATTTCCTTACTCCATTCCATCCCTTCTATCAGATCAGGAATCTCGAGGCATTGTCTCACTGGGTTGCCCAGTTTTATAGCTGGAAATCCCTCCCCACTCTCACTCCTACACTAGTTACTGATATTTTTATAATCAAAAAACTATTTCTAGGGCCTCCTTATCCTAAAGTTCTTTCATGCAGTCCTATGCCAGTCAAACCCTTAGTGAGGTTTATGTGAGCTGTGTAGATAATAGGTCCTTACAGGTTTATTAGCCTCACAGACACCAGAAAAGCTGGAGTGAAATCATTTGCTTCTAGTTAGTAGTTTTATTTCCTAAACTTGTCATCAAGACCTGGGTCTGGCACGCAGTGCAGTTATACCATTTGGGCCCTTCCTGTCCCAACATATCTTAAGCTCTTTACTGCCTAGTAAACTCCCTTACATAATATTGCCCCTCTACATTAATACAAGTTACTGGAAACAAGAAAATAATGTTATATCATAATTGGTTAATCAATTGATTTGCTAATCAATTTATTTATTTAGTTATTCAACATCTCTTTATTGATTACCCAGTTCCTTCTCACGTTGGGAAAGGTAAAGCCAGTGACAAGAGATTTAACCTAACTTGTACCTGAAATCACCATATCGCAAATCGAGAAGAGACTTTAGAAGCCATGTGTTCTAACATCAACAGGAAACTACAACATCCCTAGCAAGTGCTCACCTAGCTTTGTTTGAAGACATGCCCTGAGAAAAAATCCATGAGGCAGTTCATTCTGCTATTCTAGAGTCTAAACCAATTCAACTCACAAACACATTCATTGCCTAGCTTGTGAACGGTGCCACGGCAAGCCCTCCGGAAACAATGGCAAAAAAAAAAAATAATAAAAAGTATTTTTCTTCACAAAGATCTTTTGCTCCACTATGAAAAATACACATGTAGTACATTCTTTGGGCTGACCTCATTACTTGGCACCCCAGCAGAATGGGGGGTGGATGACCACTCTCAGATTTCAACCAAATTCTGCTTCTATATACACTCTCTGCCCACCCACCACCCAGGTCAAATATTCCCTGTCTTCAGCTGATCAAGCAGGGGTGCTTATGACATTTGTCCTTTGTCCCAATTCTAGACAGTACTCTAGTGACTTGGGAAGGCTCAAGTATCATTTTCTTAAGGAGCTTCCCCACAGCCTTGGAGAAAGAGAAGTCCATGCGACATAGTTCTTAAGCCAGAGACTTACTTCCACAAAGATCTCACTCAGCCTTCCATAATTAGCAGGCTTGAGGATTTTATTCATTTCCAGAAACAGGCTCAGCCATAATAGAGTCACATACTCAGAGAGAGTTTTAACTGATTACATGCATAACCTCTAATTTTTCCTGAATCATAATTAAGTCTGTTCATTGGCTGAATAATTCTACTATACCTGCCAGGTCAAACTGAGATTGTACATGGCTATCAGCATCCACAGGCCTGCTGTTCAAATCCTGAGCTTATGCTCAATCTAACTAGTCCCCTCTGGGTACCCTCTATTCTCTAGGAGTTTCTAGGAGTTGCCTGTGTTGGACCTGACCTGTTTGTGGACCTGAGTACCAGACCTGAGTTTGTGGATGGGCCAGTTGGCTTTCATGGTCTCTTTTAGGTACCCTCTGTTCCCCAGGTAATGTTGCAGCTAGTGTATTAGGTTGGAAAGGAGTATTCCTTTCCTATTATTTGCACAGGGGTTCCCCTTTTTGGGATACATTTGCCTAAGTTCTCTGACTCCTTGGTAGGTACCAATTCTATTATCTTCAGAATCATCATCTTCCAAGCTATTTACTAGCTCTGACAGTCTCCATAGCAGACAAGTTCTTCTCAGAGTCTCTTAGATTGCAATTCATCCTCTGCCCTGGTTCTTCAGAAAGTCTCATCAGTTCTCCAATAAGCAGTAGTTTGTTTTGGTGCATTTTCTTTTTAGAGCACTGACCATTTGGTGACCGTGGGGGTGGGTGAGTTATATTATGAACAGGCAGGTTGCGAAGTCTCACCACGACTAAGTAAGGGGCCAGCTTCCATTGTTCTGTTATTTTATGTCTTCCCTGAATAGCCAAATACCTCAGCAGAACTCTTATTACCTGAATGGAGATCTAGGCAATGAACTTCAGCTTCATCCTGCTGATTGTTTCTTAGCAAAGTTTCTCAGATCTAAGGCCAGAGATAGACAATAAGCCTCCTTCAATGTATCTCTTTACTGAGACACATACTGATTATGAGTCTCTCCATCTTCCCCATTTTCTTTAACCCCAAAGCAGGAGTCAACAGAAAAATGTGGCTCTCACCCAAATATTATCAACTATGAGTTAAAGCCTAAGGCCAAATAGTTTATGCAAGAAGAGCCCTGCCTCTGCATGGGTTTGGCAAGACAGACTTTAAATGGCATGGGGAAGTTCCCAGAAGTCATAGGCATGTAGGGAGAAGTGAGAACCCCTAAATGTCCTTTGATTCTACCTGCACCTTCTCCCTGCAAAGACTGTTAATTGTAGGGAACATTGTCCTCTCCTCAACTTAGCTGAAATTTCATCTTGCTCTAAAGTTAGAAAGACTTTCCTGGCACTTGTATATTTATTGATAAACTATTCTGTATAATTTTCCCAATTATTATTTTACTGCTTGCTTTGATAAATTATTGTTAATAACTGTGATTATCTCTTTTGTAATAAGCAATTGGCGGGAGGGGACTACCTCTTTCCCAGAATGACCAAAGGAGAAAGGAAGTAAACAAACATTTACTAAGAAAATTTATTTATTAAATAAAGGATTATTGATTGATGGATATTAAGCACCTATTTTATGTCAGGCAATGTATTAAGTGCTTGAGAAATAATGTCCCATCTGATCTTCACAATCCTTTGAGCTATAGATGCTATTTTTAATCCCCACTTTCAGTTAAGGAAACTGAAGCAGACCAAAGTCAAGTGACTTGCCCAGAGTCACACAGCTAGTAAGTGCCTAAGACTGGATTTGAACTCAGGTCTTCCTGACTCCAGGCCTAGGGATCCTAGGCACTACTAGACACCACAGTGTCTGGCTACCAAAGAAAGTGGTTTTTATTCTTATCCTCAAAACAGAATCATATTCTTAAGCTGTAAATATGTTTGTTGGCAGTAGTCAGTAGATATGTAGTTATGATGGGTGAGAAAATTGGGATGGTAGAGGGGAAGCAATCTGTTGGAGGAAGCAGGATAGAATGCAATTGCTTGTATATGTAGAGGTATTTGCCTTGGAAAGAAAAGCCACCTAGTTATGTGAAATAGGGATGAAGGAGGAAATAGTAACAAAAGATATCTGTGTACTATGGTGAGAAACAAGGAAAGAAGAAGAGCTCTCATCTGCAAATGGCCTCAAATTTTTCAGTACAATATGAGACAAAGGTTAGACCTATATCCCTCCTCTTGATGATAGGAGAGAGGAGTGATCATTCATTTATAGTAGTCCTCCTATTCATCACAGAGCTGGTTAAATCTCCCCATCTCTGTCAGGCAGCACCCAATGGGGCAAATGTCAAAATATAGGTCAATATATTGTTACTCATTCAAGTTTGGAATTAGACTCCACATACATAGTTTTTCAACTCAGTGACAGCACATGTTAGAGCCAGTAATTCCAATTTGTAAATTGGATATTGAGTCATGCTGTCAAAAAGTCCTCTGCTGGCAAATGTAACAGTTTTTTTGATAACCATCTTTCTCTTGGTCAGTAGCATAAAAGACTTACTTGAGTCTGTATAAGCCAATAGTGGTATATATCTGAAGCAACAGACCAAAGCTTTCAACACTGGTTCATATTTCCCATATCAATAGTCTCTTAATTATTTCAAATGGTTTAAGCCAGGGGTGGTGAGGTGGCACAGTGAATAGAGTACCAGTCCTGGAGTCAGGAGGACTTGAGTTCAAATCCGGCCTCAGACACTTAACACTTACTAGCCGTGTGACCTTGGCCAAGTCACTTCACCCCAATTGCCCTACCTTCCCCCCTCCAAAAAGAAAAAAAAAGGCTTAAGCCAGGAGTGGGGAACTTGCAGCCTTGAGGACACATGTAGCCCTCTAGATCCTCAAGTGTGGCCCTTTGACTGAATCCAAACATCAGAACAAATCAGCCAACAGGCTGCACTTGAGGACCTAGAGGACCATATGTGGCCTCAAGGCCACAGGTTCCCCACCCTGGTTTATGCTAAACTGACCTATCTTGTCTTTCTGCCTTTTTTTTTTCTTGATCATATATCCCTAAGTTGTATCTTTGAGTAGTTTATCCATACAAGCATAGTTTTTTACAAATTTGCATAAAGGTCCACTCATTTGGATTTATAGGTCTTCACAAAGTAGTTATGGTGAAGACTGAGAATGTGAAATGTATTATTTTACTAGACAGTAGATCCTAGGTAATCACTGGGTTCCAGTCCTTCTATGAAAAGTATTTGAGGAAAATTCCACTGGAACTTGTTATAGGGCTAAATTACTATGGACTATATGACAGACTGTCTATATATGGGCTACACTAGAGTGAACCTGTGGTTTCCTAAGGAGGTTGTTGGTGTCAACCAAAGAATAGACCCATTGGCTCTGCCGTGTCCAGACCCAGAGAACATCTTGGTGTGTCAGTGCTGACTGCACCAACTCCAGCTTATCCAAGATACTAACAACAGGCTACAAAAAGGAAACGGGGACTCAATACCTAGACATTTTGACCAAGTGGCAGCAGAGAGCATCCTCAGAACAAAAATTGTCTTCAACTCAGAAATAAGTCCATAGACATTTGCCTTGGTGACACTCTAGTGCCTGAAGAATAGAGGGAATAATTGAGAGGGTAGTTCAGTAAGTGAACAAAGGTGTTCTCTGCAAGAGAAGGATGTGGAAAGGAGAAACTCACAGAATCCATGTTACTGACTCTTGACTCTCTTGAAAGAAGTCATGAAAGATTTCCTTACATGTCATACAATCTCAGAAATAACCTGAAAGAACTAAGATCAACAGTCTCATGACAGAGTAGAATATGGATCATTCATAGTAGTGACATGGAAAGTCTTGGATGATTCAGATGTATGTAGACAGTACACAATGCCAAATATTCAAGATGTCTTAGACTGCTTTTTAGGTAGTCAGTGATCCTCTTTCCCTAAACTTGGGGCATGCTCTTTTGCAAATACACACAGTAAAGAAGAATGAGCACAAACTTAAGAGTACAATGTAGTGGAACACATACATTGGAAATACATGTAGTTAAAGTAACTCATACCCATGGTATTACTTGACCATGATATCTTTTCTCTTCTTGGGATTTCTCATATCATTCCCAACGTGTTCACTGCCCCTGGCTTGGTGAAACAGATATCCTAATTCCTTCTCCCTCCCATGCAAGTTAGATAAGTGTTTTTCTTAAAGTATTGAAACCATTCTCAAGACTTGATTGATTCAAGGGGCTAAAGGCTCAGGCTCTTGTCACTTCCTGTCAACCTGAGTACAAAATACCCATAAAGAGAACCAGGTCTTCTCTAATACTTGGTTGGTGGACTACCATAAACTTTTTAGAGATTTTCTCAGCTGAATCAATTCACTATGTTCTCAAAGCATATTCTTTGTTGAATAACCCTCCCCTGCTATGGCTCAGTAAATCTCCTTTTGTTTTACCTCTAAGTATTTATTTCATTCTTAAACTACCTAGGTCTGGCCTGAGTCAGGACAAGCTCAGAACATTGGACTCACTCTTCTCTATAGCTTAGGTTAATTATCTCTTGATCAACTCTCTTCTCTGCTGCCAAAGGTCTTTTTCCTTGAGGCTGCTTCCTGCTCTAAGTTCTGCTTGTGTCTCTGTCTGGAGGGTGTTTTTTTGCTCCCTGCTTTAGTCTTCTTAACTCTCTAAATTCTGCTGGATGTAGCATTTGCTGAAAGAGTGGAAGGATTTTCTGTCAAAAATCCTCTTCTCTACCCACCCTTTGTTAGAGGTAATGGGGTCACATTCCACACAGCTATTCTTTGCCTCAAACTGGCAATCTCCAAGATTTGGCAGATTTAATCTTTTAAAATTCTCCAGGAACATGACATTTTTTTCCCCAGCCAATAGCCAGCCACCCCTTAAATTATATTGGAAAAAATTTTACACACTTTGTAAAAGGATGATAGGATGTAGACAAGTCTTCACACCTCATTAGCATATCACTTCATGCTTTCTATTATCTGCCTGTTACCTTCTGTGATTACATCACCTTGATGGGGAGAAATAAAATTCAACCATACTGTGCCTTCCATGTGCACTTCACCCCACTCAGATAATTAAATAAGAAATAAGATGAGGAAGTAGAGTGCTCTGATAACTGGGGGAATCAATAAAAGTTTTGTAAAGAAGGCAACAGTTGAATTGAACCTTGAATAAAGATAATGATTAAAAAAAATTTTTTTTTTAAAGCAGTTGGGGTTAAATAACTTGCCTGAGGTTGGTTACACGGCCAGTTCTTTTTTTAGTGTGTGTGGGGGTGTTAAGTATCTGAGGCCGGAACCATCCCAGGTCCTCCCTACTCGGGCTGTCAGTCTTACTGCGCCACTTAGCCAACCCCAAAGATAACGATTTTGAGCAGAGGAAGACAGGAAGAAGGACATTATAGGAATTCATAGAGGCAGGAATTGAGATGCCAAGATGTGGGAGGAAGCAGTAATACAATTTGGTTGTAGCAGAGCATGCATAATGTGATATGAAATAAGCCTGGAAAAGTGAGTTGGAGCCAAATTATAAGACCTTTGTGAGGATTTTGCATTTTATACTATAGACAATAGAGTGACACTTAAGGTTTTGAACAAGACATTAACAGGGCCAAGACCTATGCTCTTATTTCAGGACTTCAAAGGATCTGTAATCTTATTGAGGTGGCTCTTCCCTCCACCAGTGCAGATTGCAACCCATCCATCCATTCTAACCCTGTGCTATTCCTGGTCATGTTCTCCAACAGATGCTCCATGGAAGATCTACTTAATGTACTGAAGGCTTTCTTGTAGGTCTTTCTACATTTCTTGTGAATTTCTGTCTTCTACCCATCTGTGCAGAAGATGGTTTATGGTCTGCACTGGCAGAGGGAATAGTCATAGTACTAAAATGAAAGACAAATTGGAGCGGAGTCAGGCCAGAGGCAAGGAGACCAAATAGGAGACTACAGAACTACCTCAGAGATATTGCTTGTTTAGTTCCAGACCACCACCATAAAGTGGATATCGCAATAAAGTGAGTCACATGAATTTTTTTGTTTCTAAGTGTACATAAAAGTTGTTTATAATATACTATAGTCTATTAAGTATGTAATAGTATTATATCTAAAAAATAATGAACATACCTTAATTAAAAATACTTTATTGCTAAAAAATGCTAACCATGATGTGAACCTTCAGTAAGTTATAATCTTTTTGCTGGTGGATGGATGTTGATAGTTGTTAACTGATCAAGGTGGTGGTTGCTAAAGGTTCTTAATATAAGAAAATAATGAAGTTTGCTGCATCCATTGGCTCTACCTTTCACTTGAAAACTTAGAGGACATTATAGGGTTATTAATTGGAAAATTTCAATGTTGTTGTGTCTCAGGGAATAGGGAGGCCCAATGAGAGGGACAGAGATGAGTAATGGCTAGTCAGTGGAACAGTCAGAACACACACAACGTTTATGGATTAAGCTCACTGCTGTATATGGGTGTGGTTCACGGCAGCCCAAAACAATTACAAGAGTAATATCAAAGATTATTGATCACAGATCACCATAATAAATGTAATAATAATGAAAAATTTTAAATGTTGCTAGAAATACCAAAAATGTCACAGAGACATGATGTGAGAACACACTGTTGGAAAAATGGCTTTGATAGACTTGCTTGATACCAGGTTGTTGCAAACCTTCCATTTGAAAAGAAGCAGTATCTGTGAAGTGCAATAAAGCAAAGTATAATAAAAAAAAAGGTATGTATAAAAAAATAGTAATCCTACAGAGAAATGATAAAAACTTTGAGAGCTACGAATTAAAATGAGGGGATGAATAAGAGATATTGTGGAAGTTCTCATTGTGGAACTCTCAAAAGAGTTTTCCTTTACACTGAGCTGAAATTCGCCTCTTTATAACTCACTTAACATTAGTTTTGCCATCTGGGACCAAGAATATTAGTTGTAATCCCTCTTCAACTACAGATAGGGTCTGAACACAGCAGGGTAAAACAAGACTGTTACTCCCTCCTCATTCTAGACACTTTCACTTCTATTAATATAGCCTAAGGTTGTGGCAGGGTTTTATTTTTGTTTTTAATTATCATATCATACTATTGAATCTTTATTGAATCTACGATCCACTAAAATCCCAAGGTTTTTTAAAAATCACATAAATTAGCTACCCATATCTACTCATCCCATAGTTCTTCAGTTGATAGTGTAAAATTTTAAGTAAAGGACTTTATATTTATCACTATTAAATTTCATCTTATTAGACTTGATTCATTATCCTAGACTTCGGGGAATCTATTTTAATTCTGATTATAATCATACCAATCACATCATCTAATATGCATTTCTTATAAGTTTTGTGTCCTATGAAAATCTAATGAGTATGCATACTGTGCCTTTATCCAAGTCACTGATAAAAATGTTGACCAGCCCAAGTCGCAGGATGGATCCTTGTGATACTCCAACCAAGACTTCCTTCCAAACTGATATCAATCTATTAACAGCTATCTTTTAGTCTGGTCATTCAACCAAGTCCAAATCTATCTAATAGTATAATCTTCTAGACCAGTGATGTCAAACTGAAATAGAAACAAATTCCTTCAGGCAGCATATTGATTCTATGTTGTATTGTATTTTTATTTATTTTGTTAAACATTTCCCAATTATATTTAATCTGGTTCAGGTCTCATTGCAAGCTTGATACCTCTAAACTAGACCATATATCACCATCTTTTCCACAAAGATATGAAAGCTTTTGTCAAATGCCATATAAAAATCTGAACATGTACAAATCTGGACATCAGATTCTCCATTAAGGTGAAACATGAAAAACAATTGAGTGGTCCTTAACTTTCATATGTACTCCAGAAAAAGATCTAAAAAGGGACACCATATTGAATAATGATTAAGATGGCAAAAGAGAAAGAAGAATAAGCACTTTCACCTATCCTAGGTCTGTACAAAAAGGCAACTAGAAGACTTTGGTCATTTGGAGAAGCATCCTAGCAGGGAAGAGAGCAAGAGCTCATGTAAATACAAGGCATATCTTATTTAATTGTGCTTCACAGATACTGTGTTTTTTTTTTTTTGTTTTTTACAAATATAAAGTTTGTGACAACCCTATATTAAGCAAGTTTATTGGTACCATTTTTCCAACAGCATGTCTCTGTCACATTTCAAATTTTTTCATTATTATTATACCTGTTATGATGATCTATGCTCACTGATCTTTGATGTTATTGTTGTAATTGGGTTTTTCTTTTTTTTTTTGAAAGGGGGAGGGTAGGGCAATTGGGGTTAAGTGACTTGCCCAAGGTCACATGGCTAGTTTTTCTGTTAAGTGTCTGAAGCCAGATTTGAACTCAGGTCCTCCTGACTCCAGGGCTGGTGATCTATTCCCTGTGCCACCTAGCCACCCCTACTGTTGTAATTGTTTTGGGGCACCATGAGCCATGCCCAGACATGATGGCAAACTTAACCAATAAATGTTGTACGTGTTCTGACTGCTTCACCAGTCCAGCTGTTCCCCATTTCTCTCCCTCTCATCTGGTCTCCCTATTCCCTGAGACAGAACAATACTGAAAGATATTACATAAACTTAGTTGATAAAGCAGTGGCAGGGTTTGAGAGGATTGACTCCTGTTTTGAAAGAAGTTCTATTTGGGTAAAATGCTGTTAAACAGAATTACTTGCTACAAAAAAAAATCTTTTGTGAAAAAAGTTAACAGATGCATCAAACTTCATTGTTGTCTTATTTTAGGAAATTGCCACCCCAGTCTTCAACAACTCTTATTGAAGGGGAGGCTAGGTGGCACAGTGAATAGAGCACCGGCCCTAGAGTCAGGAGGACCTGAGTTCAAATCAGGACTCAGACACTTAACACTTACTAGCTGTGTGACCTTGGGCAAGTCACTTGACCCCAATTGCCCTGCCTTCCCCCCTCCAAAAAGCAAAAAACCCCCAAAAACCCCAAAGAACAAAAAACCACAACCCCAATTGCAGCCATCTACATTGATGCAAGACCCTCCACCAGCAAAAAAAATCATTATGACTCACTAAAGGATCAGATGATGGTTAGCATTTTTTTTTTTAGAAATAAAGTATTTTTTAATTAATATTGTTTTTTTAGACATACTATTGTGCACTTAATAGACTATAATAGAGTATAAACATGACTTTTATGTGCACTGGGAAACAAAAACAGCAAAAAGTGTGACTAACTTTATTGCAATATTTGCTTTATTGTGGTAGTCTGGAACCAAACCTGCAATATCTCTGAGGAATGCCTGTAGACCCAAAGCTCGTCAGTGTTTTGACCAGGGGCACCTGAGTTTAGCAGCGCTCTATTTCAGGGGAGTTGGAAGCCTGGAGTACTCTGGAGTACTCTGACAGGGGACCTCAAGGTGCTTGCCCTGCCTTCTCCCCTCCAAAAAAAAGCAAAAAAACCCCCAAACACCAAATGCTCAAACCAAAAAAAAAAAAAATATATATATATATATATATATATATATATATATATATATTTTGCTTTTTGGAGGGCAATTGGGGTCAAGTGACTTGCCCAAGGTCACATGGCTAGTTTTTGTGTTAAGTGTCTGAGGCTGCATTTGAACTCAGGTACTCCTGACTCCAGGGTCGGTACTCTATTCACCACCTAGCCGTCCCAAAAAATATTTTTAAAAAAGGAAATCATAAATGAAACCTGCCTAGATTTGTTAGAACCAGAAATCAAAATGAAAATGGAAAGAATCTACTAGTCATTTTCTGAATGAAACCTGAAATTGAAAACCTCCAAGAATGTCACAACCAAAATTCAGAATCTCCAAGTAAAAGGAAAAACACTATAAGCAGCCAGAAAGTAAGAGTTCAAATACCTAATAATTGATATCTTTTTTGCCTTCTCAATGGTGGGGTAGGGGCTGGAGAAAAGGAGAGAATTTGGAACTCAAAATTAAAAAAAAAGAATGTTAAAAATAAACAATGATTTTTTAAATACCAAAGAACTACAATCACAATTACGCAACACTTGGCAACTCCCAGCTATAAAGATCTTGTAAAGCAGCATTCCAAAAGACAAACAATAAAGGTTAAATATCAAGAGTGACTTACCTTGAAAGACTGAGTACAGTTCTACAGGGAATAAAAAGGACCTTTAATGGCATAGGAGACTTTTTCCATGCATTCTGATGAAAAAGATTAGAGGGGAATTGAAACTTTGAAAAGAAAACACAGGAATAAAGAGAAACCTAGAAAGATACATACATTTCCCCCCAATAGAACAGGAGCTCCTTGAGGGCAGCAATTTGTTTTTGCCTTTTTTTGTATCTTCAGTACTTAGCACATTGCCTGGCACATAGTAAATGTTTGAGAAATGCTTGTGACATTTGAACAATTGGAAAGAGCTAAACAACTATGAAATACTTATATTCTAATGGGGAAGAATCCTAATGTTTTCAAGGGTCACAGAGGAAATTAAATGAGATGAACACAGGACAAACTGGTGGTTTTGTTCAGTTTTAGTGGTTTTAAGTGAAAAAATAAAAAGGAGGGCAAAGGGGATACACTGGCGAAGAAATGAGAAAGAAAGAAGGAGGAACTTATATTTTGTCATAATCAGGTATATGAGAAGGAAAATATACAAAAGTGGAGGAAGAAGTACAGGGAGCAGGCATTACATGAATATTTCTTATTTTAACCAAAGGAAGGCTGAATACATATATAAATACATACACAAAGAACTTTGGTGTAGAAATACAATTAACTTGACATAGAAACAGGCAGACAGGTAGGAGGGTGTTTTAGAAGGAAGGGTAAGAAAAGATGTAAAGACGAAAGAAAAGATAAAAAGGAGAGAATCAGAGAAATCTGAAAAGATTTGGATGAACTAATAGAGAGTGAGTGGCAGCTAGGTGTTACAGTAGGTAGAGTGTGGTGTTTGGAGTCAGGAAGACTCATCTTCCTGAGTTCAAATCTGGCCTCAGATACTAACTAGCTGTGTGACTCTTAGAGACATTAATTCAGACTATTCACTGAACAGTCAAATACTGATGCTGAATTAACTTAAATACTTTAACCACATAATGAGAAAGCAGGACTCATTGGAAAAGACCCTCATGTTGGGAGAGATTGAAGACAAAAGGAGACACACAGTGTCATGGAAGCAACATGAGCTTGGACAGACTTCAAGACATAGTAGAGGATAGAAGGGCCTGGCATGTCCAAGAGGTCAAGAAGAGTCAGACATGATTGAACAAAAACGGATGTCTATTTTCACCACTATTTGATATAATTCGAGAAATGCCAGCTATGCCAATTAAGATAAGAAAAAGAAATTGAGGGGAAAAGCATATTCAAAGAAAAAACAACATTATCGCTTTTAGCAGATGATAACATGGTTTGCTTATAGAGCCCTAGATGGTCAATTGAAAAAAAAAAACTGAAACAATAACTTCAGCAAAATTGTGTGATATAAATTAAGCCCACATAAATCAACAACATTTCTATATATTTCCAAAAAAAATCCAGCAAAAAGAAAAAAGTTCCATTTAAAATAACTAGAGAATATGTAAAAATCTTTGGGAGTCTGCCTACCAAGATACATGCAGGAACTATAACACTTTACAGAAATAAAGACAGACCTAAATAATTGAGACAAGCCAATATAATGAAAATGATAGTATCACCTAAATCAATTTACTTATTCAATATCATACTAATCAAACTTTCAAAGTGTTACTTCATTGAACTAGAAAAAAATAATAACAGAATTCATCTGGAGTAACAAAAGAAAAATCCCAAGGGAGATAATGAAAAATTTAGGAAGCAAGGGGGCCATATTTCAAACCATACTCCAAAACAGTACTCATCAAAACTATTTGATTCTGTTAAGAATTTTTAAAGTTGATAGGCAGAACCAATTAGGTACACAACACTCAGAAACAAATGAATATAGCAAAACATATAAATCCAAATATCCCATCTACTGGGATAAAGACTCACTATTTGGCAAAAAATGCTGGGAAAACTGGAAAGCAGTCAGATAATACACAATTTCATACCACACAGGAAGATAAATTCAAAATGGGATACATGACTTAGATACAAAAGGTCATATCATAAATTAGAGGAGCAAAGAAGAAATTACCTTCTGGAAATAGAAATAGAAAACTGCTCATGACCAAACAAGAGATAGAGAGGATCAATCATAGGAGATAAAATAGACAATTTTGATTACATAAAATTAAAAAGGTTTTGTACAAACAAAACCAACTCAGTTAGAAATAGAAGGGAAATGATTAATGGGGAAAAAATCTTTGTAGAAAGTTCCAAGACATATAAGGAAGGAACAGAATTAAATTTATAAAGACAAGAACTGTTCCTCAATAGATAAATAGTCAAAGGATATGAATAGATAGCTCTCAAAGAAAGAACTCTAATCTAGCAAAAAGCATATAAAGAAAATCCTCCAAATCACAAGAATTTAAAGAAATTCAAATTAAAGCAACTTTGAGGTTCTACCTCACACCAGGCACTGGCACCTATGAAAAAAGAAATTTGAGAGGCTGCAGGAAAATAAGGACATTAATGCACTGCTAGTGAAACTCTGTTATCAATACAATCATGCTGGAAAGCAATTTGGAATTGTCTAAGAAATCACTTAACTGTGGTTTTACCCAGCAGTATCACTCAGAGAAATGACTAACCATGATTCTAGAAGATTGATGATAAAGGATGCTACTAACCTCCTGACATAGAGGTGATGGACTGAAGATGAAGAATGAAATGGATATTTTTGGGCATATTGAATATAAGGTTTTTTTTTGGAGGAGAGAAGGCAAGGCAATTGGAGTTAAGTGACTTGCCCAAGGTCACACAGCTAGTTAAGCGTCAAGTGTCTGAGACTGGATTTGAATTCAGGTCCTCCTGACTCCAGGACTGGTGCTCTATTCACTGTGCCACCTAGCTGCCCAAAGATTTTTTTTTTGCTTGACTATGCATTTTTGCTACAACGATTGTTTCCTCTTTAAAAATAGTGGGGAGCAGAAGAATAAGAAGAAAATAGGGATAGAGTCTTTTCCTACCCCCAAAAAGAAAAGAGAACAGAAGGAAGCCAGAAGGAAACGCAAAAAGTTGGACAGCTATAAAAATTACATGTTGAAATATATATATGTATGTATATGTGTATGTGCATGCACATATACATATATATAATATATGAATACTATGTTTTCATATAATGATACAGTATAATGAACTAGGTGGTATAGTGGATAGTGTCCTGGGCCTGGACTTAGGAAGACTCATCTTCCTCAGTTCAAATCTGGACTCAGACACTTACTAGCTGCATGAACTTGGACAAGTCAGTTAACCTTTGCCTTGATTATGGCAAGGATTGCTTTAATCCACTAAAGAAAATGGCAAACCAGTATATTTGCCACGAAAATCCCATGCAAAGAATGGTCATGAAGAGTCAGATACGGTTAAACAACAACAAATAGTATAATGAATATATTCTTGAAAAGAAAAGCAAGCTCTACACAAGCTCACTTATCTTTAATTTCTCCCTGTCTACTAGCCACTCCCCTGATGTCTACAAACATGCCTCACCCATACTCAAAAAACGCCCTCTCTTATTCTATGTATCATGGCAAGATATTGTCCTTATGTTTCTCCTCTGTTTTGTGGCTGAACGCCTTGAGAAAACCACCTATGATTGGTTTTCCTTCATTTCTCATTCTCTTCTTAACTCTGCAGTCTTGCTTCTGACCTCATCATTCAACTGAAACTGCTCTCTCCAACATTATCTACCACTGATTGCTTAATTGCCAGATGTAATGGCCTTTTCTCAGTCCTCATCCCTCTTGACCTCTTTGCAACCTCTGAAACTGCTGATCACTCTCTTCTTGACATTCTCTTCTCTCTGCTCTCTCCTGATTCTCCTCCTATCTAAAAACTCCTTCTCAGTCTCCTTTGCTGGATCTTCTTCCAGGTCTTTCCCATTAGATTCCCAAGTCTCTTTCTTGGGTCCTCTTCTTTTCTCCCTCCATTCTAACTTACTTGATATTTTCATCAGCTCCATGGATTTAATTATTATATCTATGCTAATGAGTTTCAGATTTATTTTTCCAGACCTAACCTCCCTCCTGACCTCCGGTCTTGCATCTTTATTAGACAATTCCAATTGGATGTCTTATAAACATGTGCAACTTAGCATGTTCAAAACTGAACTCATTGTCTTTCCTCCAAAACTCTCCCCACTTCCTAATTTCCTTATTACTATAAAGGGAACCACCCCCCTCCCAGTCACTTAGGCTCACAATCTAGGTGTCACCCTCAATTTCTCACTCTCTCACCCATTTCCAGTTGGTTGTCAAATCCTTCTGATGCTGCTTTCACAGCATCTCTATCTCTTCCTCAACTCTGATACTGCTACCACCCTGATGCAAGACCTCAACACTTCACATCTGGATTACTGCAATAACCTTTTAGTTGATCTTCCTTCCTCAACTCTCTTCCCACTCCTTCCACTCTCCACTCAACTACCAAAGAAATCTTCCTAAAGTTCAGATCTAGCCATGTTATCTGCCACCCCATTCAATAAACTCCAGTGAATCTCGACTACTTCCAGGAACAAATGTAATCCTTTGTTCGGCTTTTAAAACGCTTTATAGCCTGACTCCATCTTCTTACACCTTACTCCTTTGTACATTCTATAGGATCTCATGACACTAGTATCCTTGCTCATCCTTGCATAAGACACTACATCTCCTGACTTCATGCATTTTCACTGACTGTCCCCCAAACCTAGAATTTTCTTCCTCCTTGTCTCCATATCCTAGCTTCCCTGGAGGGAGGAAGTCTCAACTAAAATCCACCTTCTGCAAGAAGCGCCTTAATGTTAATGACTTCCCTCTGAGATTATTTCCACTTTACCCTATATTATAACTAGTATGTACTTAATAGCTTACCTATTGTTTCTCCCAATAAAAAGTGAGTTTCTTGAGGTTGGGGACTATTTTTTTTGCCTTTCTTTGCATCTCTATTGCTTAGCATGTTGCCTGGTAAATAGTAAGAGCTTAATAAATATGTGTTGACTGATAATAAAGATTCATAGTTTCATGCAAAATTTTCCCTTCAACATTATTTATAGAAATGCTCATTTTGTTTAGTGTGTGCTAAGTTCAGAGTAAAAAAATGAAAAAAAAAACTATCAGACAAAAGAAAAAGAAAGACCATAGAGAACAGAAATCACTGAGAATTCTGATCAAAGAGAAACACTACATGGGAAAGAATCAGCAGAGATCTGACTGGGCAGTCCCAAGCAGAAACAGAAGACCATGCAGGAGGCTGACTGTGTAAACTCCAGAGGATAAAAGAAGACAACCTAGTTCTCTGGGGAAGCACTAAGAGAAAGAAACTACCCAGTGCCCTGAGCAAGGAATCTCCAGGGAGAACAGAAGACCATCCAGTACTCTCACCAGGGTCAGCCAACCAAAAATCTCTGACAGGCACATGGAAGCCTGCAAATACTCTGAGTGTAAACACACTAAGGAAAGTGCAAAGGAAGCCAGTGGCAAGAACCAAGAAAAGTGAGGTCAGAGACAAACAGGACCTGAACACTTCACCTGAGAATTTGGGAGCAGGCAGAGCTTAGTACCATGACACAAAGTCCCAAATAAAGAACTGAGTCAGGAGGTATGGATAAAAAGAAAGATACCAAACACTATGAAGAATGTAAATAATTTGTAATTTATATTTGTAAAATAAAGAATTTCCTAAAAAGAAAACCTGGAAGTGAATAACTCCACAGCTTTTTAATGGCTTGGCCAAACAAGAACTGCAAGAGTACTTGGAATAAATGAATTAAAAAGTTAAAACAAATTAAATTATAAATAAAATTTGGACTCTGAAGGAGAAAATTGGAAGAATTAAGAGCTTAGAACAGAAGGTGATAAACTTAACCCAAGAAACAAACTCTCTAAAAAAATTAGGATGAGCCAGAGACTCATGCTTTGCAGAATAAGCCATCATTTTCTATACCCCTATTCAACACCATGGTTTAGTAGAAACATCAAAGAACCATGAACCAAGATACTTGGTGCAACTCTGACATTTACCAGTTTTGTGACCTTGGAAAAGTCACTTCCACACTTAGCACAGTGCCTGGCACTTAAATGCTTGTTGACTGACTTCTCCTGGTCAAGTCTCAGTTTCTTCCTTTGTCAATGAGAGTTGGACCCATCAAGCTCTGACATTCCATAGTGCTATGAATCTTATGAGATGGTATCTTGCCAAGATGAATTCTCTAAGCTATTAGAGAAGATCATCTAGATCACCTTAGAAGCTAGACTATAGAGAAAAGAGGGCAAATTTATCAAGGAGGTCAGAGTCAGAAAAACTAGTCCCTGGACAGACCTGCTCTCTGCCCTCAGGGAAAGCCAAAGCCCCATCCTGAGATGAGCAAAAATCACAGGGGTTTATAGAGTTACAGAGATAAGCTGTGCTTAAAGGCCATTGCAGCAAATGCTTTTCAATTCAATGTAATTGAGCAAATATTTATTAAATGTCTACTAAATGCAAAGCATTGAGTTTTATTCTGCAAAGAACAAATCTTTATTCTTTGCATACCTGTGAAGTCCCTTAGCATGGCAATACAGGGCAGAAAATGTTTAGAGGATTTTATCACTCAAATAGAAGTGGCATGCAAGTTGCACCCACACACATTATTCATGCAGCTTCAACCCACCAACCCCCATCCCTAAAAGTTCCCACCCATGGACCAGGATACCCCAGATATTCCATGCGGGTCTATGTACAGCCCCTCTCTGAGGGAAAGCAAGGGCATCACCAGACTTTGACTTTCAGGAACACTCCCATTCATCCCCCAACAAACACATACACCCATATCCTATCCCTCCTTCCCCTACCAAAGGCTCCTTGCTCAAGGTACCTTCAGTGTGGACAGTAAAAGGTGAATCTCCCAAGCGTCTTGAAGAGAACTGGCCTCCCAGGGATGTCATCAGGAAGCAGAGTGTGAAGAAACCGATTCCCAGAACAAACAGCCTGCAAGGGAATGGGGTTGAGGGCAAAGCAAAGGGTCTGGTCAGCCATGAAGCTCTGCCCTGGGATTCATAGCAGATATGAACACAGTAGGGACCTGAGCTTCACATATTTACTAGATAGAAGGCAACTGTGACACTTCAGAAAGACCACCAGATGGTGAGATCTGGGTTTAATACCCTAATGCCATACATTGATATCGCTCTAAGGTTTACAAAGTGCTTTTCATACACTGTTGTACTGATGATCTCCAAGAAGAGTCAGGATTATCATGCCCAAGTCAATACCATGCCAGTGCCAACACACTCCTCTTCTTCCCAGATTCTAGGCTTCCAACTCCTTCTCCCAGGGCCCCCCTTCCCTCCAGGATAGATCACCCCACTTTATCACTTGGCCTAAGGAACTGTACCATCAATGATATGTAGGAGCAGCAGTAGCTTCACTGCACACTGAATCCATGCACAGAAAACACCCTTAACTCCCCTCATCTATTTTGGACACAAAGAGTTGGACATGACTTAAAAATGACTGAACAACAAAATGTGAGTTGGGAAAATTAAAAGAATCTCTGTTGTGGTCATTGCAATTTCAGTGATACCTTACTTTTCAAGGAAGAGGGAGGAGGAGTCTTTAATTGGGCCAACCAGGCAGGCAAACTGTACATTTAAGGATTTTCGGTAAGCTCCCATGCCTGTACCTCAGCAAAGTTCCAGTGGTAGTTTCCCAATTTAGATCACTTGAAATTTCATGTCTGAAATGAAAGATCTTCCTACATGATATCACTAGTGGCCTAGAGTCGAAAGGTCAACAGGATCTCTGCCTGCCTCACTATATGATGTTTGATATTATTTTGATAGAAAAATTGATATATTGAAGAGAAAATTGAATGTTTGTTAGCAGGCCTGTATTTCGTTCCCAAATCCAGACTCTGACAGTTTCTAGTTATGCAACCATGAAAAGTCATCCCTATGAGCCTCTATTTCCTTATCAATAAAATGGAGATAAGAATGCTTGCATACCTACCTCAAAGAATTGTTGCAAGGAAGCATTTTAAACTGTAAAACTCCATATAAGGTATTACTATAATCAGTTGAGAGTGTCTCCCCAAACAATGACCAGTGATTTGGGAGGAAGAAATCCAAATTTGATTCTTATTTACGTGGACATTGCTGACCCTCAACCCTGACTTCTGCTTGATATATATATATATTTTTTTTTCACCTCATATACTAAAACTAAAATACCACTTGTACAAAGTAATTAGTGATATTAATTGAGCTGTATTAAGGAAATCTTCCTATGTACACTGGCAGGAAGAATGAGGGGGAAGAGGTTGGGGAAAGATGGAAGGAAAAATGTTTTTTGCCCTTGGGAAACTTAAACTTTCAGGGGAGGTAGAACACATTGCAGAAATGAAAATAGGTGTGCATGGAAGTGTGCGAAGAAGTATGCAACTAAGAGCTATCTAGAACTATATACACAAACATATGGAAGGGTGGGGAGGAGTGAATGATTTATTTAACCTCTATCTAGAGTTGGACCCTGTTGTCTTTATCTAGATAGCAAGATTTATTTTTAAAGGCTGAAATAATACCTTCATCAGACTGCGCTATTTCCTGAAGCTAGAACTTTTATAGGGTTACACAAGGGTATGCCATTTCCTCACCTCATCTCCTTTAGCTCCCTACTCCTGTAGAAAACTTTCAGGAATCCCCCAGCTCCACTAATGAAATGTTCCCCTCCCCTATATTATTACCTGAAAGGTTACAGGGCAGATAAGCAGGAGGATGTATAAACTTGTTTGGATGTAGAGAACTTTTGGGGTCCCTTGGCCCCACTAAAGGAATATTCTCCTGCCCTATACAGTTACCTGCAAAGTTACAGGGCAGATAAGCAAGAGGGCGTGTAATCTTTTTTTTTTGTTTATGCCTCCGGATATGGTCCTATGATATTACCCTAATAAGTAACTAACCTTAAGCAAGGGTAAATAGTAAACAAGATTAAGGGAGAGTCCTTGTACATTGTCTGCATTCTTTTGGGTCACGTAGACCTTCTCTGTTGGGGGGCATATAAACTCTGTGAGCCCCTTGTATCTTTGGCTCTGTATGAAATGGTCCTGTAATAAACAGATTATTGATTACACCCATTATTCTCACTGCTTGCTAGCCCACCAACTGAGCTGGCTGCAGTATACCCCAACCTCAGCACACACACACTTAAAAGAGTTTTTTATCTCCCCACATATTGCCTCCTCTAGAAGGCGGTGCTTGATCTGAATCTCAAAGCAAGCCAGAGATTCTAAGAGTTGGAGTTTGGGAGGGAGAGAATTCTAGGCATGGAAAGCAGTGACTGGACATGAAGCATCATGTTTGAAGAATGGCAAGTAGGCCACAATGGTTGGACTATTGAATTCATGGAGAATAGTGGAATGTAAAAAAATTGGAAAGATAGGAAGAGGCCAGGTTACAAAGAACTTTAAATGCAAAATAAAATACTCCATAATTTTCCTTAGAGGTAATAAGCAATCAATAGAGTTTATTGAGTAGTGGAATAACATGGTCAGATATAAGCTTTAGGAAAATCATATAGGCAGCTTAAGTGGTGGATGGATTAGAGAGGTGAGTCAAAGAGACCAATTAGGTTACTGCAATAATTCAAGTTTGTAAACAGCATTTTCAAGAAGTTTAACTGAGAAGAGTGATATTGCTTAATAGTTGTGAGGAATAATAGGATATAATGATGATTTAAAAAACAAAACAAAGAACCAGAGGAGGAACCAATAGATAAGGACAGATTTAACATTAAAAAAGAGAGTAGGGACAATAGTGGAGAAAATTTGCTGGAGCAGATGGTAGAAGATAGGATTGAGTACATGTAATAAGGCTTGCTTCAACAAGAAGAACCATGTTACTATCATGGAGTGAAGGAGGAAATAGTGGGATATGACATCAGAAAGAATAGGAGTGGGAGGAGAAAAAAGAGGAGAGAAAACAATGAAAAGAGGAGAGAAAACTCAAGGAATAGCCAATCTCTCTATCTCTATCTCTGTGTCTCTGTCTCTCTCCTTACCTATTTAAATTCATCTATTCATTTGCTGGTGAAATATGAGACTAAGTCTTCAGCAGCATTTGCTTGGAAAGAATCTGGAAGCTCTCCATGGTCCTGAGGACTGTCATAGCTTTCTTTCTCTGGCTTCAAACCTCATCCAATGCATCCCTTTTTCTCAGTCTAGTACATTGGCCTCATCTGTGGTTTATAGCAGAAAAGAGAAGAGATCTTTAATTCGTAGGACAGTGGTAAAGAGGTAGGGGACTTAATACCTCCCAAGGTTCCCGGAAGGTAGGAAACAGAAGGATTTTCTACCAAGGCCAAAAAGCTCAGGACTCTCTTTCATGCCCTACTAATTTGCTGCATGTTAGTTGGATGCCACTTCCTCTCAACCTCAGTTTCCTCTTCTGTAAAATTAAAGAATTGAATGGAGTGATCCTTAAGATCCCCTCTAACATTCTATGATCTTATGAATCTAGCCTCAGAGACAGCCTCCTACCCCCAACTTAATCCCCTTTTATCTCATAGCATCTCTCTGGAGTAACAGAACCTCAGACACTCTTCTATCTTCCTTCTGGAGGCCCCTTTTCAGGAACCTGCTTTCTTGTCCCAGAGGCTTCCTGTGAAGCCCAAAGAGCTGGTGTGAGCTCACTGAATTTGACAGTTTGGAGTTCTGCCTTGCCAAGATGGAGGGAGATTCAGCTGAATGAAGAGTGAGGGGGCCATGGGGCAATACCCTCCAAATATAGCTCCATAAGGGATCTCCAGAGCCTACTGGATATAAGGTAGGATGACAGTGAAAGGGCTTGGCTTGCAGCCAACCCCGTCACATAATCATCATACCTGGGTTGTGCTATAACTTCTCTCTGCACAGGCCTTTTGCCCTTCTTAGGCTCCCAAGTTACCAAACCTGTTGCTAGGTCCACCATGGCCCTGTTCTGAAGCCCCCTTATGTTACTCCAGTCCACTCTCCAGTACTGGCCTTTTTTCTCTTTCCCTCTCCCTCACACCATCTCTTGTGTTCATGCAACTGAGCTCTTGGATACAGATTAAATTCCAATCCAATCTTTGCACCCACCCCTAAACCTGGTTCTATGAACTCCCAGGAGGTTCCAGCACAGACTATAAACCTTCTTGCTCAGGAATAATGCTGGCCTACCCAAAAAGAACTAATCCATTGACACAAATGGGGACAAGCAAATGCTGGGGCAGAGGAGAACCCAGAATTGACAAGACCTAACCCCACATCCCCAGAGCAAAACTGAGGGAAGGAGGAGGGGAGATGGTGTCTGCACTCTCCTACTCTCCTCTTTTGGTCTAAGGCCTCCATTCCCTTTGACCCCCAGAGCTCTGACTCCTGGCCCAGTGCTCAGCTACCTCCTGGACCTTAGTCCACTCTACTAGCCTTGTGTGTCCTCAGACCACCTTGCCATTTCCATAATCCAGAATCAAGTGGGAAATAAGTAGTAAGTCTCCCACAATTTCTGAATCCCAAACCTGGAGAATTTCCCATTGGAAAAGACTACCGTTCCCAATATTCCAGTCTCAGCTCACTCCTATCTCAGTCCACTGTGAGAGACCCAGAAACTGACAGGAAATTAGGAGAAAAGAATTTGATTAGACGAAAAGATGTGGTGATGGGAAAGTGAGGGAGAACACAAAAGGAGAAGGGCGCAGCCTGGAGTACGGACTCCTCCGGTATGCACAGAATCGAGGTAACTTTATGGACTGAAGGCAAGGGCCAGTGACAGACTGCATAGCCTATGGAGGTGAAAGGATTAGGCCGATGTAAGCAGACTCTCTCAAAAAGCCCAAAGCCAACTACCACCTCAGTGGAGCTTTCGCTCCCTTCCTCCTGGACCAAAACCTCCGCGAGTGTGTACACACACACACACACTCACTCACTCTCTCTCTCTCTCTCTCTCTCTCTCTCTCTCTCTCTCTCTTTCTCTCCCCCTCCCTCCTTCTCTCTCTCTGTCTCTGTCTCACACACACACACACACACACACACACATCTCCAGCCTTCGACATGCTCGGACAGAACTCCACCGTCGTCTTTTGCCTCCCACCTCCCCACCTCTACTCCACCCTTGCAGGACCCTAAAACCTGCATGGTTACCTTAGTCTATCAGTTTATACCCATTGGTCCCTCTGGAGTGAGATTAATTGGATCACACACCCCACTCACAGTCAGGGGGACAGAAATCATCCCTCTCCCGTCCAACCCACATCCCTTTAAAAACCCTCAAAGAGATAGTGGTTAAAGAACTTTACCTAAAGGGTCTCAAGGTGACCAGACATCTTCTGACCATTATTTTCCCATCGGAATTGACTGTGATCATTGTTCGAACTTGCTTCCAAAAAGAGCCAGAGAGACACACACACAAGGGAAGTGGGAACCCTATCCCAGGCTCTGTTCCAGGGTGCCGAAGAGCAAGAGGAAACGAACCCCTCTCCTACCTGCCTCCCCCAAGTCTAAGTTCCCAGGATCACGTGGTCACTGTGGGGTTCCAGGCTCTGCAGGCCCCGCTCTTCCCTAGATTCCCAGAGTGGGGAGCCGTCTCCAGCTGGAGAAGGCTGTAATTGGAGCAAGGGGGTCAGGAGTGGGGGTTGGGTGAGAGCTGGAGGGGGAGGGAGCGGAGCCGGGTGTAGCTAACCAAGCGCTACGCACACCCAGGCTCCCTACAGACCACGCTTCTTCCTTCAAGGTCTCCAATACAGGACCCCGAGGCTATGCTACAGTGCGATCAGTCTTCCCGCCTCGGGCTCCCTCATATTAGATGCTACCCCAACACCTCGATGCCAGTCCAGTGAGCTACGGCAGTCCACCTGCTGGCTTCCTTCCCCGCTCTGCCCCGGGCTAGAGGCTGACTCCTCTTGCGTCCCGATGCGCATTCCGTCCTCTCAGTTCTGGGGCCTGGCTGGATGCTCCCATTACTCCAAAGAAGTTGCCTGTTTGGTCCCAGGTACTCTTAACGCTACCGCTCTCCTCACTCCTAGGTGTATGGCCCAGGCGCTGCGCTAAGCCTAGCCTGCATTGTGTCCTCTTGTGGAGGTTACAAAACCTCCGCTGCCCACCCCCCCTTACCCCCCTCCCCAAACGTAGCAGCCACAGCAGTACACTGGGGCGCTATCCCCACCTAGTGGTGAAAGTTAATAGGTGTCTCTTCCCTCCCGCCCTCTTCTGTTCTGGTTTAGGGACAAAGCTAGTAAGGGGAACTCTCTCCCTAGAACCAAGTGTTTGCGGCCTTTTTGGAGTCCTTCATCTTTCTAACTCAGGCCACTGTCTCGTCACCCTAGTCTCCTACTTTATTTCTGATGTAGAACACTGGATTGGCAACATATTAATATGTATGGAGGTGTGTTCTGCAGCCCTACCCCAAATAATGCAATTGCAGAAGATCAAAAGTGTAAACAAGATGTGAAGTCTTAGAAACCTCTTTTAAACCAATCAAAAGTATAAACTAGGTATGAAAAAGTCTTAATTCAAGAGTGGTGAAGTACTTTGATTACTGGATGAAATCAGATGACACAAGGAAAATATATTGGGACTAGCTGAAAGAATTATATGCACCTCTGGATCCAATGTATATTACAGCAAGCCAGTTGAGAATAAAACATCACATCAGAGATTACAAGAGGCCAAGTTAGTGGTGGATGAAGCAGTTGCCATTGGGAGGGGGATTGAATTCTCTCTCTTCCCATTCCCCTTTGACCTTTTGAACTTTGAAAGATGAAGGTCAGAAGAACTGGATTTAACATCAGTGTGTACCTGGAGAACTCTATGCAGGAAGAAAAAGACTTCCAGTAACCAAGAGCTGTAAGATACCACTTTGTCACACATATTTCCTACATATATGCCTCACCATCATTGTCATTCATTTATAATTTTAACTTAACTCTTCCTATGGACTTGTGTATACTTGTAGGAGAATGTGCCTCATACTTTGGGGGTACATTTTTGTACCAACTGTTTTGTACACAACTGTTTACATATTAGTAAAAAAAAAAATCCATCCTCAGAAAAAAACCACAACACTTTTCCTAAAAGTAATTCTAGCAATAGGATGACAATCAATGGAGAATACATCATTGGGAGCTAACAAGGAACAGTACTAAACAAAAAATACAAGCCCTCAGGGTCACCTATCATATCCTGAAGAAGGATGTAATAATTACTCTCTAGGGACCTGGGAGGCAGGTAGGTGGCAGAGTGGATAGAGTGCTGAGTTCAAATCCAGCCTCAGACACTTACTAGCTGTGTGACCCTGGGCAAATCACAACCTCTGTCTGCTTCAGTTTTCCCAATTATCCTAATTTCTAATTTTCTAATACATAAAATGGTAATAATAATAGCACCTACCTCCTAAAGTAGTTATGAGAATTAGATGAGATAACATTTGTAAAGTGCCTGACACATAGTAGGTCTTTAATAAATGTTTTTTTTTCCTTTCTTCCTTTCAATGTGAGTAAGAATTGGGGAAGTAACCCTGAAGATATTGTTTAAGAATATTCTGGAGAGTAAAGGCTCTTCTAAGAGCAGGGATTCTAAACCTTTTTTGTGTCATCGACCTCTTTAGCAGTTTGGCAAAGCTTATGAAACTTCACTCAGAGTAAAGTTTTGAGATGCATAAAATACATAGAATTATAAAGGAAACCAATTACATAGAAATCCATTTATCAATTTTTTTTTAAAGTTTACAGATCCCAGTCTGGGAATCCCTATTTGAGAATGATCCCTGAGTCACTTCCAGTAGTTTTCTCTCTCACCTGGGGATATGGCTTAATCACATCACTTAGAGAAGCTTGAAGGTTCTTGTCAGTGAGTCAAAAGTGGTCACCAGCTGTATACCCAAAGGATCAAAATTCCTAGTTGAGTTTCTTAATTCTCATTTATATTATCCTTCCTAGAATAAAAATGTTCAAGATTTTATCCAAGGTTCTAGTATGCTTAGACTTGAATATTTATTAGAAAAGGTTATTTATGCCAACAGAAGGCACACATTAAATCAATGAATTGTGTCTATGCTCTCATGAGATGGAGTAAGGTAGAATATATTGTGTTCTTGCTCTAAAATCAGGAAGACCTGGGTTTGTAGCCTGTCTCTTGACTTTTACTAGCTCTGTGATTGTAGGCAAATCACTTCATTTCTCAGAGTTTCCTTACCTGTAAAATGGGGATAATAACACCTGTTGTGCCCATCTCACATGAGTAGTTTAGAGGACCAAATGATATAATGTATGTAAACTGCTAGGCACTATATAAATGTATATCAAATTTGATCCTCCCAGTCAACCACACTAATAGTTAGTTGCCTTATTACTAAAATGAGGAAGCTGGGCTAGATGATCTTTGGAGATCTAAGAAACCTCAGAAATTTTCTAGTTCAATCACATTGTTTTATGGGAAAACAAACAAGCAAGCAAATGAATGAACCTCAAGCCAGAGATACCAGTCAGTCAAAAAACTCTTGCTAAAAACTCCTGACTAAACAGTCAATTAAAGGCTTTCTCTGTGTTAGGCACTGTAATAAGCATTATACAAAAAGAGATAAAAGTCACTCCCTGCCCTCAAGGAGCTCACAGTCTAATAGGGGAGACAAGTAAACAAATATATATAAACAAGCTAAATATAGGATAAATAGGAAATAATTAAAAGAGGGAAAGCACTAGAATTAAGGAGTTGAGAAGGGCATCCTGTAGAAAATAGTATTTTATTTGAGACTTGAAGGAATCCAGGAAAGTCAGAACATAGAGATGAGAAAGGAGGGCCGCGAACATAGAGATGAGAAAGGAGGGCATTCTAGTTGTAAGGTTCAGCCAGAGAAAATGTCTAGAGTCAAGGGATGAAGAGTCTTGTTTAAGCAACAGCAAGGAGGCCAGTGTGACTGGACCAAAGAATATATTTGTTATAAGTATGGTATAAGAAGACTGGAAAGGTGGGGTGGGACCTAGGTGTAACCTAGAAAAAAGGTAAGAGGTGCTTGCTCCAAGAAAAAGAAAAAAAGGGGTAACCTAGAAAGATAAAAGATTTTGTATTTTATCTTGGAGGATAAAGTGATAGGATTTATTTAGGGAGGTGGACATGGTTGTACCTGAACTTTAGGAGAATTGCTCTGCTGACTAAATAAGTGGAGAATAGATTGGATGGAGTAGGGAGAGACTTGAGGCAGACATAATGAGGGCAGAAACTGGATTGCAAGAGGTTAAAAAGTGAGCAGGAGAAGCAAAAGTGAAGATACCTATTGCAGACAGCCTTTCCAAGGAGTTTAGCCACAAAGGAGAGATCTATAAGATGATAATTAGAAGGGATAGAAAGATTAAGTGAAGGTTTTTTCAGGATAGGAGGAACATGGGCATGCTTGTAGCAACAGGCAAGGAGCCAATAGACAGGAAGAGACTGCAAATTAGTGATGAAGTGGGAATAACAGAGGGGGCAGTCTGTTGGAAGAAACCCGATGGAACGAGATTGTTTGGGTAGGTAGAGGGACTGGCATTGGAAAAGAATAAGACCATCTCTTCATGTGAGACAGGTATGAAGAAGTTAGTGGCAAAAGGCATCTGATTAATATGAGATGAGGAAGAGGGAGGAAAAGGGAGCTCATGGCAGATGGCCTTAAATTTTTCTGTAAAACATGGGGCAACATTCAAAGCTGAGAGGGCGAAGGAGGAATAATTGTCACATTTTACCTCCAATTCCACCTCCAAGTGTATTTTGGCTCAATGTTGAAGGACTGGGTGCTTTGGAATGATGCAACAATCCCATAGTCTTTGTGATGTCAATAAAGTAAGGGGGAGGGCAGGGGCGGCCAGGTGGCTCAGTGAGTAAGAGCACCAGCCCCAGAGTCGGGATGACCTGGGATTGAATCCGGACTCAGATACTTAGCACCACACCCAGAAATAACTGGCTGTGTAACCTTGAGCAAGTTACTTAATCCCAATTGCTTTTAAAAAAAAAAGTAAGGGGGAGGGTAGAGAGAATTGGTCCTAAAACTTCCATTACTTCCTTGTCTTCTTCTTCTCACTTATATACAAGACTGGAAAAATCTTTCTCGGGCCTTCCCAGAAGGAGGGGAGGGAGGGAGGGAGGAAAAAAAGTAAGAAAAGAGGGAGGAAGGAATAAAAGAAGGAGGGAGGGAGTGAGGAAGGGAGGGAAGGAGGAGGGAGGGAGAGATGAAAGAAGGAGGGAAGAAAGAAAAAAGAGAGGAAGGAAGGAGGAGAAAGAGGGAGGAGAAAAGAGAGGGAAAGGGGGAAGAAGAAAAGAAGGAAAAGAGGGACAGAGGAAGAAAAGGATGGACAGGAAAAGGAAGGAAGGAGGAGAGGGTTGTTAGTGAAGAGGGAAGAAGGTAAAAGGGGAGGGAGGAAGAAAGGGAAAAAGGAAAAAGGAAGGAAAGGAGGGAGGGAGGAGGTAGAGAGAAAGGAGAAAGGGAAGGGGAGAGGGAGAAAGAAAGGAAGGAAGAGTAAGGAAGGAAGAAGAGAGAAAAAAGAAGCTGCTTACTGTGTTTGAAATCACCATTTAATGTACTTTTACCTCAGTTATCAGACTGCATATTAAAAGGCAATAGCCCATTGTTCTATGCTGAAATATTGGAGCATTAATAATATCCTAACAGCATTTACTGACACTGTTTGAAAATCATAAATAATAGTGATAGACAGGAAAAAACCAGATTTACACAAGTATCCAACCAGTGCAAACTGAATGAGGAGACTTGGAATGGGGAAACATGGTTTTCCTAATGCATATTTCATACCTTCAGTTATAAAACATTTAGGATAATCCCCCTGATTGAAAAGCAGTGTATGAAGTTTATTTTTATTTATGCCAAAATACCTTTCTTCAAATTAGTTTGTCAGAGCAATGATGGGATCTATTGTTCTATTCTGTTTATTGAGGCTGCTCAGAGGGCTTTAGGGAGGGGTTCCCTAATGTGATGCAATGTCCCCTCCAAAAAAAACCCCACATATACAAAAAGATGGCATCCATTATCTTTAGTATAAAGTGGACTTACTCACACTAAGATTATAAGGAGTTGGATAAGTTCTCAGAGTTTATTTCCTCCATTTAAAACATCCCCAAGGAGTAATTATCCAGGCTTCTATTGAAGAACTCAAATGACAGAGAAATCACTACTTTAAAACTTCAAATGTAACAATGATGATATTTTAGTTATTATCTCAAGGAGACTAGAGGCAACTTGGTGTGGAGGAAAGAGTTGTTGTTCAGTCATTTTCAGTTATGGCTGACTCTTTGCGACCCCATTTGGGGTTTTCTTGGAAAAGATACTGCAATTGTTTGCCCTTTACTTCTCCAGCTCATTTTATAGATGAGGAAACTGAGGCAAGTAGAGTTATGTGACTTGCTTTAATCTGACGTTTAATTATTTCTGCTCCTCTAAAATTTATTTTGAGGCATCATTTTAAGTTATTTGTGGGAGAATATAGATGAGCCAAGTAGCTTCCTGCTTTATTCCACCATATTCCACAGCTCCACTCTGCTTCTCTTCTCAAGGAGTAGGGAAGGTGCAAGAGGGAGAAGGAGAGGGAGACTTTGGAAAATCTTTAAAAAATTAATGTCAAAAATAAAGAAAGAAAAGAAAAAAATGAGGACTTTATCAGAGAAACTTGCCATAAATTTCCCCCCCAATTTTCTATTTTCCTCCTAATTTTGGCTGCTTTAGTTTTATTTGCAAAAAGACTTTTCAATTTCATGTGATCATAATTATTCCTTTTACTTTCTGTGATTTCTTTTCCACTTTTTTCCTTTAGTATTTTTGGGAGTTTCCTTTAGCAAGCTGTTGACTCATTTTTCATGGTTTTCTCAGTCTCATTTCTCTTCCCAATTTTCCTCTAGTTCTCTTACTCAATTTTCAAAATCCTTTTCAAGCTCTTCCATGGCCTGAGACCAATTTATATTTTTCTTGGAGGCATTGGATGTAGGAGTTTTGACTTTGTTGTCTTCTTCTAAGTGTATGTTTGATCTTCCTTGTTGCCAAAGTAATATTCTATTGTCAGAGTTTTTTTCCATTGTTTGTTCATTTTCCCAGCCTATTTCTTGACTTTTTAACTCTTTGTTAAGGCAGGGCTCTTCTTCCAATATGGAGGGTGTATTATCCAAAGCTTCAGGGATTTTGTGTAGCTATTTTCAGAGATACTTCTAGGGACCTGTAAGTTTTCAGTTCTTCCAAGGTGATATGATCTAAGGAAAAGTGTTTACTCCTCTCTTGGCCTGTGCTCTGGTCAGTGAGTGATCACAAGCACTTTTTTTCTGCCCTGGAACTGTGAAGAGAGTTCCCTCTACACTGCTGCCACAAGCTGCACTGTGTCAGTGCTTCTCCTTGCCCCAGGACTGCCACCCAGGACTGAGACCCAGATCCAAGTATGGGCAAAGCAACATAATTAGGATTCCTGTAATTTCCTTCTGATCAGTTGTTTGAGCCCCTTACCATCTGTCGGATGTGAGCTCTGGAAGCAGCCACTGCTACTGCTGCCACTGTTACCCTGGGACCGTGCTGGGGCTGGTCTGTGCTCCTCTTTCAAGCAGTTCTGACAGACCTTTCCCACTGACCTTTTAAATTGTCTTGGGTATTTGTGGGCTGAGAAGTCTTGAAACTGCCCTGAGGCCAGCTCCCAATTTGCATGCCGCCTGTGCTGTCTAGATGGAGTGGAGAGGGAAAGGACTTGACACAGAAAAGTTCTTGCAGTAGTCCCAGTGAGAGATGATGCGGGCCTGAACTAGGGTAGTAGCTGTGTGAATAGACAAAAAAACCATGGTTATGAAATATTTTGTGGACGTAGAAATAAGATTTAGCAATTTACATGAGGTTAGGAAGAATAAGGAGTTAAGGATGACACCAGGTAATGTAATAAATCCAGGCAAACGTGGCAAGAAGGTGATGCCCTTGACAGAAATAGAGAAGTCTAGAATGGTGTGTATTTGGGGGAAAAGATAATGAATTCAGTTTTGGATTTCTTCAGTTTTGGACACCCAAGGGATATCTATCTATGTTGACATATCTATTAAATAACTTGAGATACAGAGCTGGAGATTAGGAGAGCGGGGCTGTTCATACACATACTCACAGACAGATATACATACATATGTAAATATATGCATTTATATCTTATCTGAATAAAGAACATAATTAAGCCCATAAAAGCTGATGAGCTCACTGAATGAGAGAGTATAAAGAAAGAATAGAATGAGGCCAAGGATTAACGAAAGGGAGTCACGATATGGAAAAATGAGCTAGCAACAGATATTGTGGAGTGGTCATAGAGGTAAATCAATAAAAATAAATAAATGAATATCTTCGGGCAAATAAAGAGCTGAGAAATGAAAGAAAGATTAGACTTATTTTGTTTGACTCCAGGAGGCAAAAGTAGGAGTAATGACTGGCATTTACAAAGAAGAAAACGTAATCTTGTTGTAAGGGAAAACTTCCTAACAATAAGATCTCTACAAAAGAGGAATATGCTGCCTAGAATTAATGGTCTCCTCATCACTGAAAGTCTTCAAGAAAAGGCTAAATGATCTTTTGTCAAGTACACTGTAGAAGGAGCTCTTTTGGGGGCAGAGCCAAGATGGAGACATAGAAGCAGGAAAACTCCATGTGCTCCCCCTATAACCACCTCAAATACTTACAAAATATGACTCTAAACAAACTTTAGAGCTACAGAACCCACAAAATGACAGAGAAACAAATCTCCTGCTGAAGGCAGCCTGAGAGGCCTACAGAAAGGGTCTATCACAGTGTTCTGGGAGCAGAGCCCAACCCTGTAAGCACATGGTTTTAGCCCCAGGGTGGCCACGACCAGCCACTGGCTGGAGGGACTTCAGGAGAGTGGATCACCAGCAGCTGTGGTAGTTTTCAGGATTATCAACCCATAAATGCCAAAGACAAAGTGAGAGGTCAGTGTAGACTTTGGAAAGAGGGGGCACAGGAGTATGATCTGGCTTCTGCCCCCAGAGGGAAAAGTGGCTGAGGTGCAGCGGCCGCCATGGTGTGGCTGCTTCAGAGCTCCTGGCCTGCAGACTGTAGGGGGACCAAGTGACCATTCCAAGGGGGTAGTCACTCTTGCTTTAATCTGCTGGGATCTGGATTGCTATCTAGGGTGGAGATCTTGGGGTGTGTGAGCAGGTGCCAGAGCCGGTGGAGGCTTCAGAGAGGGCAGCCAACTAATCGCTCTGGCAGCTGAGAAAAACCCAGTGATGTGGGACAAAGCTCTCCTCTCTGGAAGCAGGGTTCTACTGTGGCAAAAAGTTCAAAAGTCAAGTAATTGAGTGGCAACATGAGCAAGCAAAGGAAGCAAAGCAAGCAAAGGAAGCAAAGCAAGCACAGCAATCTGACTTTGAATTCTGGGGACAAAAAGGATCAAAGCATGGAACAGGAGGAAGACAATGAAGTCAGAACTCCTGCACCAAAAGCTTCCAAGAAAAATATGAATTGGTTACAGGCCACAGAGGAGCTTAAGAAGGACTTTGAAAACCAAATAAGTGAAGTGGAGGAAAAATTGGGAAGAGAAATGAGAATGATGCAAGAAAATCATGAAAAGTTTATTCAACAACCTGACTGAAGAAAATAACACCTCAAAAATAGACTAACTCAAATGGCAAAAAATGCTCAAAAAGGCAATGAGGAGAAGAATGCCTTAAAAAGCTGAATTTACCAGATTCGAAAAGAATCTCAAAAGCTCACTGAAAAGAATCATTCCTTCAGAATTAGATTGGAGCAAATGGAAGCTGGTGACTTTATGAGAAATCAAGATACTATTAAACAGATCCAAACAAATGAAAAAATAGAAGGCAATGTGAAATATCTCACTGGATAAAAACACTGACCTGGAAAAGAGATTCAGGAGAGAAAATTTAAAAATTATTGGACTACCTGAAAGCCATGATCAAAAAAAGAATCTAGAAATCATCCTTCAGGAAATTCTCAAGGAAAATTGCCCTGATGTTTTAGAATCAGAGGGCAAAATAGAGGTTGAAAGAATTCACCTCTTGAAAAAGATCCCCAAAAGAAAACTCCTAGGAATATTATACCCAGGTGCTGGAATTCCCAGATCAAGGAGAAAATATTACAAGCAGCCAAGAAGAAACAATTTGAATATTATGGAAACACAATCAGGATAACACAGGATCTGGCAGCTTCTACATTGAGGGATCAAAGGGCTTAGAATATGATATTCCAGAGGTCAAAGAAGCTGGGATTAAAACTAAGAATCACCTACCCAGCAAAACTGAATATCATGTTTCAGGGGGGAAATATGGTAATTCAATGAAATAGAGGACTTTCAAGCATTCTTGATGAAAAAAAAAAAACCAGAGTTGAATAGAAGAATTCAGATACAAGAAGCACGGGAATGTAAACAGGAAAAAGAAATAAGGAACTTATCAAAGTTGAACTATTAACATTCCTACATGGAAAAATGATAATCGTAACTTATTAAACTTTTCCCAGTATGAGAATAGTTGAAGGGAATATAAATGTATACATATGTATACATACATATATATGTCTATATAGAAGGGTATATGGGCATATGAATACATATGTGAGTGTGTGTATATATGTGTACAGGTATACATAGACAGGGAGCACAGGACTAGTTGAATAGGAAGGGGTGATACTTAAAAGGTGAAACTGAGAGGTAAGAGAGGAATATAATGAGTGGAGATGGGGAGAGACAGAATGGGGGTAAATTATCTCATAGAAGAGGGAAGGGAAAACTGTTACAATGGAGGGGAAAAACAGGAAGGCAAAAGGGAATGAGTCAACATTACTCTCTTTGAATTTGGCTTAGGGAGGGAATGACATACACACTAAATAGGGTATCTCACCCTATAGGAGAGCAGGGGAGAAGGGGATGAGAGGGGGAATGATGGAAGGGAGGGGAGGCTAGGGGGAAGGGAAGTTAGAAGCACACACTTTTGAAAAGGGCAGGGTCAAAGTAGAGAATAGAACAAGTGGGAGGCAGGATAGGATGGAGGGAAATATAGTCAGTCTTTCACAATATATCCACTATGAAAATATTTTGTGTAACTACACATGTACAACCTATATTGAATTGCTTATCTTCCCAGTAAGGGTGGATGATAAGGGAGGAAGGGAAAGAATCTGGAATTCAAAGTTTTAAAATCAAATGTTTAAAAAATATATTATTATTTATTTTTACATGCAACTGGGAAGTAAGATATACAGGCACTGGGCTATAGAGATCCATTTTGCCTTACTGGAAAGTTAGAGGGTGAATGGGGGAGGATATAGGAGAGAGCAGACTGGGGGAGGGGGTATACTGTGGGATTGCTGTTTTGGGATGGTGGGTAGGGAAAAGATGGGGAGAAAATTTGTAACTCAAAATCTTGTGGAAATGAGTGATGTAAACTAAAAATAAATAAAATTGAATTTAAAAAAAGAAGGGGCTCTTTTGGGGGATAAAGGATAAACTATAAGTTAATAAAGTACCTTAAAATCTGTGATTCTGTATAACTCTGACAAGAGGCGTGTTGAGTGATTAGAGCTAAATATAAAGATTTGGGAGTCATCTTCATAGAGATAATATAGATGAAGCCACTGAAGATGAGATCACCAAGAGGTAGAATACAGTGCCCAAGACAAAGGTTTTGAGCACACCCACACTCCAGGGACAGAAAATAGCTGTTGAATCAATAAAGTACATCATAAGAAAGAGTGTTCAGATAAGCAAGGGAAGAACCAGAACAAAGTATGGCAGGGTCACAGAAGCCAAGGAAAAGAAGAAAAAAAGAGCATCTATAAAAGTTTGGTTTTATAATGTCATAAGTCATAGAGAGTAGAAAAGCATTACAAACATACTCTCCCAATATATCTTGATAAACAACTTTGAAATAAGGCCTCACATAAAATTTGGGGGCAGCACAGACAGCAGAAGATCAGGGTGAGACATTTTTCTAACCCAAGACAACTTAGGAATTAAGGAGCTATCCATGACACTAGGGTGGGAGCTGGCCCAGAGTACATGTGGCATCAACACCAGTTGTGGAACTTGGAGACAACTATAACAGCAGCAGCAGTTTCAGGAGCCCTCAGGCCAGAGATGGCAAGGTGATTGGAAAACTAGTTAAAAAGAGATTATGAGGGCTCCCTGTGCTAGCACCAGGTACAAAACTAGGTGCTTTGTGGCAACTCCATTGCACACATCCAGTTCCAGGTCACAGTTCCTGGGCAGAGAGAAGTGCTTGCAGTGAGAAGGGATCAGTGATCCTTCATGGGTAAGGACAAGATCAAAGACTGGAAGACAAATGACCACAACTCTCCCAGGATCACATCATCTTAGAAAGCACCAAAAACTTAGAAACTTCTCGGAACTAGATATGAAAATAGAAGCACAAAAAAGGATAAAGTTTGGGATAGTAACCTCCCTCCCACCACCTCACAAGTGAGCAGAGTCCAACATAAAATTTAAAGTCAAGAAATCGGCTAGATAAATGAGCAAACATGGCAAGAAAAAAGAACCTGACCACAAAAAAAGCTACTATGGTGACTGGGATTGTCAAGAAACAAACTCAGCAATCCCAAAAGACTCATGATGGAGAGAGATGTCTACATCCAGAGAAAGAACTAGAAAGAACTGAGTTTATATCCAGATTGAAGCAAACTACCTGATCTTTTTCCTTTTCTTGTTTGGTTTTATTTTCTCTTTACCATTTTTCATTCCATCTGATACAATCTGTCTTTATAACCTGACTAATGTCTAATGTGAAAGTATTTACAGATCCTATACTTGACTGTATGCTGGGTGGGGGGGGAAGGGAGAGAGGGGGACAGAATGTGAAACTCAAGGAATTGTGGAATTGAATCTTGTAAACTAAAAGTAAACTAACAAATTAATTTAAAAAAAGAAAAGAAAAACAAAGGATGAGACAACCCTGGACCTCCAGGAATTTACCTTCTATCAGGGGGGACAAAAAGTCTTATTATACTTTATTGTTATATGCTATAACATACTGTAATTGTATATAGTATGTAGGTATAGTTTATATAATATGCTATATTGTACTATTATATCATGTCATACTATTGTAATCATAATATTCTCTAATTCTATAATATAGAATATTCAAAATAATTTAAAAAAGAAACAAACTCAGAAGACAAAAATGTGAAAACAGCTATCAGTAAAATTGCGAAGAAAAATGAAAATTGGACACAAGGCCAGCAAGAATTCTTGAAAGAGCTAAAGAACAAAAATAATAATTTAAGAACAAAATAATAGTAATAGAAGAAAAATTGGGAAAAGAAGTGAGAGCTATGCAAGAAAATTATGAAAAGAGAATTAATAGCTTGGTAAAAGAGGCATAAAAATATTGAAGAAAAAACACCTTAAAATAGAATTGGCCAAAAGGTAAAAGAGTTACAAAACCTTACTGAAGAAAAGAACTCCTTAAAATGCAGGATTGGTTAGGTGGTAAAAGAGATAAACACTTTACTAATAAACATAACTCCTTAAAAAGTAGATTTACCCAAATGGAAAAAACAGCTTCAAAGACTAGCTGAAGAATTTTTTTTTCAAAACTCCACATTTTATTTTGGGTTATCTCTAATTATTAGGAAGTTTTAAAAATTATTTATTTAATATTTTATTCTTCCCCAGTTACATGTAGAAAAAATTTTAACAATCGTTTTTTAAAAATTTGAGTTCAAGGTGCAGCTAGGTGGTGCAGTGAATAGAACACCTCCCCTGGAATCAGGAGGACCTGAGTTCAAATCCAGCCTCAGACACTTAACACTTACTAGCCGTGACCTTGGGCAGGTCACTTAATGCCAATTGCCCTGCCTTCCCCTCTCCAAAAAAAGCAAAAAAAAAAAAAAAAAAAGAGACCAACACTCTCTCTCTCTCTCTCTCTCTCTCTCTCTCTCTCTCTCTCTCTCTCTCTCTCTCTCTCTCTCTCTGTCTCTCTGTCTCTCTCTCTGTCTCTCTCTGTCTGTCTGTCTGTCTGTCTGTCTCTCTCTCTCTCTCTCTCTCTCTCTCTGTCTCTCTCTGTCTGTCTGTCTGTCTCTCTCTCTTTTTCTCTCTTCTCCCCCCACCCATTGAGAAGGTAAGCAATTTGATATAGGTGTTATGTGTGCAGTCATGCAAAACATATTTCGATATTTGTCATATTGTGAAAGAAAACACAGTCCAAAAAAATGAACATGAAAAAAATACAGAAAGTGAAAAACAATATGCTTCAATCTGCATTCAGACTTCATCACTTTGTTCTCTGGAGATGGATGGCATTTTCATCAAAAGTCCTTTGGAATTGTCTGATATCATTGGATTGCTGAGTCATTCAGCATCAATCATTATACAATATTGCTGTTACTTTGTATAAGGTTATCCTGGTTCTGTTCATATTCATGTAAGTCCTTCTGGGTTTTTCTGAGAGCATCCTACTTATCATTTCTTTTAGAAAAATAGTATTCCATCACATTCATATGCCACAGCTTGTTCAGCTATTCCCCAGTTGATGGGCCTTCTCATCTTCTTTGCTACTAGTAAAAGAACAGCTACAAATATTTTTTGTTTATATAGGCCCTTTTCCTTAAAAAAAAAAAATCGTGGGATACAGACCTGGTAGTGGCATTTCTAGGTTAAAGGGTATGCATGGTTTTATAGCCTTTTGGACATAGTTGCAAATTTCTATAGAGGATGGTTGAATCAATTCACAACTCCACCAATTCCCCTCCAACATTGCCATTTTCCTTTTCTGTCATATTAGCCAATATGATAGATGTGAAGTGGTACCTCAGAGTTGTTTCAATTTTAATTTTTCTAATCAATAGTGATTTAGAGCATTTTTTCACATGACTATAGATAGCTTTGATTACTTCATCTAAAACCTGTCTGTTCACAAAATTGATAGACCCTTAGTCAATATGATAAAAAAAAGAAAGAAGAAAACCAAATTATGAGTATCAAAAATGAAAAGGGTGAATCTACCTCCAATGAAGGGAAATCAAAACAATAATTAGAAATTATTTTTCCCAATTGTATGCACATAAATTTGACAATCTTAGGGAAATGAATAAATATTTGCAAAAATACAAGTTGCCCAGATTAACTGAAGAGGAAGTAAATTACTTAAATAAACCCATTCAGAAAAAGAAATGGAACAAGCCATCAGTCAACTTCCTAGGAAAAAATCTCCAGGGTCAGATGGATTTACTAGTGAATTCTATCAAACATTTAAAGAACAATTGATTCCAATACTCTACAAACTATTTGGGAAAATTGTCCTACCAAATTCTTTTTATGACACAAATATGGTACTGATACCTAAATCAGGAAGAGATAAAACAAAGAAAGAAAATTATAGACCAATCTCCCTCATGAATATAGATGCAAAAATTCTAAATAAAATACTAGCAAAAAGACTACAGCAACTTATCTCAAGAATAATATACTTTGATCAAATAGGATTTATTCCAGGAATGCAAGGATGGCTTAATATTAGAAAAACCATCAGTATAATTGATCATATCAACAATAAAACTAGCAGAAACCACATGATCATCTCAATAGATGCAGAAAAGGCTTTTGACAAAATACAACATCCATTCCTCTTAAAAACATTAGAAAGTATAGGAATAAATGGAGCCTTCCTTAAAATAATAGATAGCATCTATTTAAAGCCATCAGCAAGTATTATATGTAATGGGGAGAAGCTAGAAGCATTTCCCATAAGAACAGGGGTGAAAGAAGGGTGTCCACTATCACCCCTCTTATTCAATCTGGTACTAGAAATGTTAGCAGTAGCAATTAGAGAAGAAAAAGAAATCAAAGGAATCAAATTAGGCAAAGAAGAGACCAAGCTATCACTCTTTGCAGATGATATGATGATATACTTAGAGAATCCTAGAGAATCAAGTAAAAAACTACTTGAAACAATAAATAAATTTGGCAAAGTTGCAGGTTATAAAATAAACCCACATAAATCCTTGACATTCCTACATATTTCCAATGAAATTCAACAGCAAGAGATAGAAAGAGAAATCCCATTTAAAGTTACTGTAGACATTATAAAATATTTGGGAATCTACCTGCCAAAACAAACCCAGGACCTATATGACCACAACTACAAAACACTTTTCACACAAATAAAGTCAGATCTAACTAATTGGAAAAATATCAATTGCTCCTGGCTGGGTCGAGCTAATATAATAAAAATGACAATTTTACCTAAATTAAATTATATATTTAGTGCCATACCAATTAATTTACCAAAAAACTACTTTATAGAGCTAGGAAAAATAGTAACAAAATTCATTTGGAAGGATAAATGGTCCAGAATATCAAGGGAATTAATGAAAAGAAATGCCAGGGAAGGTGGACTAGCTATAACAGATTTCAATCTGTATTATAAAGCAGCAGTCCTCAAAACTACTTGGAACTGGCTGAGGAATAGAGGAATGGATCAATGGAATAGATTAGGCACACGAAATTCAGAAGTCAATGACTATACTAATCTATTGTTTGATAAACCTCAAGACCCTAGTTTTTGGGATGAGAACTCACTATTTGACAAAAACTGCTGGGAAAACTGGAATACAGTATGGCAGAAATTGGTCATAGACCATTATCTAACACCATATACCAAAATCAAGTCTAAATGGGTGCATGATCTTTGTATAAAGGCTGATACTGTAAGCAGTCTCAGAAAACAAGGAATAGTTTACCTGTCAGATTTGTGGAGAGGGAAAGACTTTATGACTAAACAAGAATTAGAGAACATTATAAAATGTAAACTGGATAATTTTGACTACATGAAATTGAAAAGCTTCTGTACAAACAAAGCCAATGTAACCAAAATTAAGAGGGAGGTAGAAAATTGGGAAAGAATCATTACAACCTATGTCTCTGACAAAGGACTCATTTCTAAAATATACAGAGAATTGAGTCAAATTTATAAGAATACAAGTCATTCCCCAATTGATAAATGGTCAAAGGATATGAACAGGCAATTTTCAGAGAAAGAAATTAAAGCTATCTATAAGCACATGAAGAAATGCTCTAAATCACTATTCATTAGAGAAATGAAAATCAAAACAACTTTGAGATACCACATTTCACCAGTCAGATTGGCTAAGATGAAAAAACAGGAAAATGACAAATGCTGGAGAGGATGTAGGCAAATTGGAACACTAATGCATTGCTGGTGGAGTTGTGAACTGATCCCGCCTTTCTGGAGAGTAATCTGGAATTATGCCCAGAGGGCTATAAATAATTTCATATCCTTTGACCCAGAAATACCACTATATCCCAAAGAGATCATAGAAGTGGGAGGAAGACCCATATGTACAAAAATGTTTATAGCAGCTCTTTTTGTAGTGGAAAAGAATTGGAAATTAAGGGGGTGCCCATCAATTGGGGAATGGCTGAACAAGTTGTGGTATATGCATGTTATGGAATACTATTGTGCTATAAGAAATGAGGAGCATATGGACTTCATATTTACATGGAGAGGCTTATACGAACTGATGCTGAGTGAGAAGAGTAGAACCAGGAGAAACTTGTACACAATTACAGACACAACAACTGGACTCTTCTCAGCAATGCAATGATATGTCAATCCCAAAAGACTCATGATGGAGAGATATGTGTGCATCCAGAGAAAGAACTAGAAAGAACTGAGTTTATATCCAGATGGAAGCAAAATACCTGATCTTTTTCCTTTTCTCATTTGGTTTTATGTCCTCTTTACTGTAATTTTTCATTCCATCTGATACAATCCATCTTTATAACCTGACTAACGTATAATGTGAAAGTATTTACAGATCCTATACTTGACTACATGCCACCATGGCGGGGAGGGGACAGAAGGGGACAAATTGTGAAACTCAAGGAATTGTGGAATGGAATCCTGTAAACTAAAAGTAAACAAACAAATTAATTTTAAAAAATATATTAAAAAAAATAAAACCTGTGCGTTTATATTTTTAAACAATTTATCAATTGGTAAATGGTCTTATTTCCATAAATTTGACTCAGATCTTTGAGATCTTTATGAGAAAAACTTGCTATGGAAATTTTTTTCACAGTTATATGTGCTAACTATATTTCCCTCCATCCTATTTCCCTTTTCCCCTTTATCCTACTCTCTCTCCTTTCAGACTTCTGGCTACTGCCTCCCCAATCTGCCCTCCCTTCTATTAGTCCTACCTCCTTCTTCTATCCCCTTCCCCTCCTATTTCCTGTGGGGTAAGATACATTTGAGTGTGTATTTTGAGCCAATTTTGATAAGAGTAAGGGTCATATCCCCCCATCTTCCCCTCCACTGTAAAAACTTTTGTATCTCTTTTACATGTATAATTTACCCCCAATTCTTTTCCCCTTTTCCCAGTGTGTTAGTCTTTTTCACCCCTCAATTTTATTTATTTTTTAGATAACTCACCCATGTCCTCTGTCTATGTATACTCTTTCTAAATGTCATAATAATGAGATAGTTCTTAGGAGTTACAAATATCATCTTGCCATGTAGGAATGCAAACAGTTTAACTTTTTTGAATCTCTTATGATTTCTTTTTCCTGTTTATGTTTTATGGTTCTCTTGAGACTTGTATTTGAAAGTCAAATTTCCTATTCAGCTCTGGCCTTTTCATCACAAACATTTGGAAAGCTTCTATTTCATTGAATATCCATTTCCTCCCTGAATGGGGAATTATATGCAGGATTATACACAATTTGGTTGGGTAGGTGATTCTTGGCTGTCATTCTAGCTCCTTTACACTCCAGAACATCATATTCCAAGCCCTCTGATCCTTTCATGTAGAAGATGCTAAATCTTGTGTCATTCTGACTGTAGTTCTATTGGGTTTGAATGATTTCTTGCTGGTTGCTTGATATATATTCTCCTTGACCTAGGAGCTCTGGCATTTGGCTATAATATTCCTAGGAGTTTTCATTTTGAGATCTCTTTCAGGAGGTGAATGGTAGATTCTTTCAATTCCTATTTTACCCTCTGGTTGTAGGATGGTTTACCTTGATGATTTCTCGTTTTTTTTTTTTTTTTCCTTTTGGAAGGGGGAGGGGAGGGAAATTGGGGTTACGTGACTTGCCCAAGGTCACATGGCTAGTAAGTGTTAAGTATCGGAGGCTGAATTTGAACTCATGTCCTCCTGACTCCAGAGCTGGTGATCTATTCACTGTGCCATCTAACTGCCCCTTGATGATTTCTTAAAAGATGATTTCTAGAGGGGCAGAGCCAAGATGGCAGAGTAAAAGCAGGGACTTGCTTAAGTTCTCCCCCAAATTCCTCCAGATACCTGTAAAAAATGACTCTAAACAAATTCTAGAGTAGCAGAACCCACAAAATGAAAGATTGAAACAAATCTCCAGTCCAAGACAACCTTGAAAGTTGACAGGAAAGGTCTGTTGTACCAGTCTGAGAAAAGAGCTTAGTCAAGCATGGGCCACGCCAGCACAGATGGGGCCAAAGCAGACTTCAGGGGATTGAATTACTGTCAGCTGTGGCATTTTCCAGACTTCTCAACCCACAAAAGCCAAAGACACCTTAGAAAGTTAGTAGGATAGGTCTGTTGGACCTGGGTGAGAGAGGAGTATAGTCAGGACCCAGCCCCAGGGCAGCAGAGTTGGCAGCATGGCAGTGGCAGTGACAGTGACAGTGGCTGCTTTTGGAGCTCTCAGCCCACAGATGGTGGGAGGATTCACTAGTTGATCAGAGGGAGATTGCAGAGATTGTTTTGCTGGCACGGAGGCAGGATTCTCTTGCTTTGCCAGTGCTTGGATCTGGGTTGCTGTCCTGGGTGTTAGTCCTGGGCTGCAGAGGAGCACTGACATGGCAAAGCTTATGGTGGCAGAGGAGAGGGAATCCTTTTCACAGTTCCAAGGTCAGAGAAGAGTGCTTGTGGTCACTCACAGAGCAGAGCACAGGCCAGTAAAGGAGTAAACACCTCTCCTTTGATCGTACCACCTAGGAAGAATTGAAAATTTATAGGCTCCTAGAATTATCTGTGAAAACAGGTGCACAAAACACCTGAAATTTGGGACAGGACACCCTACACACTGGAAGCAGAGTCCTACCTTAACAAAGAGTTAGGAAGTCAAGTGTTTAGCCAGAAAAATGTGCAAACAGTATTAAAAAAAAAACCCTTGGACTATGGAATCTTACTTTGGTGACAAAGAAGATCAAAATACAACCAAAAAAAGACAACAAAGTCAAGGAAAACTGCCCTGATATTCTAGAACCAGAGGGTAAACTAGAAGTTGAAAGAATTCACCGATCACCTCTTAAAAAAGATCCCAAAAGGAAAGCTCCTAGGAATATTGTAGCCAAATTTCAGAGTTCACAGGTCAATGAGAAAATATTGCAAGCAGCCAGAAGGAAACAATTCAAGTATTGGAAACACAATCAGGATAACACAATATTTAGTAGCTTCTACATTAAGGGACTGGAGGACCTAGAATATGAATATGGTCAAAGGAGTTAGGATTAAAACCAAGAATCACCTATCCATCAAAACTGAGTTTAATCCTTCAAGGGAAAAAAATGGAAATTCAAAGAAATAGAGGATTTTTGAGCATTTTTGATGAAAAGACCAGAGAAAATGTGAAAATTTGACTTTCAAATACAAGATGCCAAGAAGCATTAAAAGGTAAACAGAAAAGAGAAATCATAAGGAATTTATTAAAGTTAAGCTGTTTACATTCCAAATGGAAAGATGATATTTGTAACTCATGAGACCTTTCTCAGTATTAGGGTAGTTAAAGGGAACATATGTAGACAAATGGGACAGGGTGAGTTGAATATGAAGTGATGATGTCTAAAAAGTTAAATTAAGGGGTGAGAGAGGAAAGTATAGAATGCACTGGGAGAAGTAGAAAGGAGTAAATTGTGTCACATAAAAGAGGCAAGAAAAAGCTTTTACAGTGGAGGGGAAGAGAAAGGAGGTGAGAGGGAATGAATCTACCTTATTCCCATCAGATTTGGCTGAAGGAGAGAATAACATACACATTCAATTGAGTATGGAAATTAGAATTGGGCAAGTGAAAGCTAATGACTCCATGAGACATAGAGAAGCAATAAAACAAAGTCAAGGGGCAGCTAGGTGGTGCAGTGAATAGAGCACCAGCCCTAGAATCAGGAAGACCTGAGTTCAAATCTGGCCTCAGACACTTAATACTTACTAGCCGTGTGACCTTGGGCAAGTCACTTAACCCCAATGGCCCTGCCTTCCCCCCTCCAAAAGCAAAAAATATATAAATAAATAAAAATAAAGTCAAAAGAATAAAAAAAATTTAAATGTGAAATATCTCATCAGAAAAAAATGACATAGAAAATATATCAAGGAGAGATAATTTAAGAATTATTGGCCTACCTGAGAGCACAATTAAAAAAAGAGCCTAGACATCATATTTCAAGAAATTATCAAGGAAAACTGTCCTGATATTCTAAAACCAAAGAGTAAGAGGAAAATAGAAATTGTAAGAATTCACCAATCACCTCCTGAAAGAGATACCAAAATGAAAATTCCCAGGAATATCATAGCTAAATTCCAGAGCTCCCAGATCAAAGAGAAAACACTTTAAGCAGTCAGAAAGAAATCATTCAAATCCTAAAGAACCACAATAAGAAAAACACAAGAGTTAGTAGCTTCTACATTAAAGAATCAGTGAGTTGCAGCACCAATACAATATTCACAGTGCCAATGGCAAGTGTAAATGTGCTAGTATAGTTCTCAATCACAAAATATAACAGACTCTCCACATATAAGACAGATTTTTAGGGATTTTCATACATATTCCAGTAGAGATTTATTTCTTTTCTATCCAACCAAAAATCCTCTAAATAATGTAAATCATATCCTGCTGAACCAGGTGTTCCTAGATACGGTACTAGTACATCTTGCCTCACAGTCCAATATGTAATATTTGGGATCTTTTGCTGTTTTCTAATTTGCAGATTTGAGGTCATCATTCTGGCTAGAAGTGTACTTTCTCCCAATGGTCTACTATTCAAATTATTTAAAGCAATGAACAAATTATCTTTCCAATGTTGAAACAAATTATTAGAACTTAATTTCCTTAAATGTTCTTTCAATAATCCATTATTCTTTCAATTAGTTCAGATGCTTGTGGATAATATGGAATATGATATATCCATTTTATATTGTTTAATATACAATATCTCTTCATTTCATTACCTTTGAAATGTGACCCAGTGTCACTTTAAATCTGTATTGGGGTTCCATAATATAGACTTACGATATCTAGAGTATTACAGGTGTTTTTCTGGGTTGCATTTTTATAACAAGCCATTAGTACACCTGAATAGGTGTCAACACAAATACATATAAATTTGCATCCTTTATCTTGAGGTAGGTGACCAATATAATCTATTAGCCAAATTTGGGCTGGAACTTTTCCCCTTGACATCTCTCCAGTTACTACCCAAAGAACAGGTCATTCCTTTTCCAGTTGACATATATGACATTCCACTGCTACTTGTTTTAACAATGAATGACAGATATTAATATTTCAATCTTGTGCCCACCAGTGTGGTGTGGACCCCTAAGTGACCAGGCATTTGATGGGCCAATTTTGCTAGTACCAGATCATCAGATGGTGTCAGAGTAGGGACAATATGTTGAGTATCAACCTTTGCTACCGTGTTTCCCTGATAATAAGACATATCCCGAAAATAAGCCCTCCCCTTACTGTGTAAGATTCCTCTAAAATAAGCCCTCCCCCGAAAATAAGCCCTATTGAGATTGCTACTGTAGTGAAGGTGATCCCCTGTGCTACACGCTACATTACAGTACCCTCTGTATGCACCGTCCCCCCCACCCAGGTGAAACGCATGCCGCGCTCTGAGCTGCATCCAATCAGAGCTGCAGCAGTGAGCGCGTCATCCTGTTCTTCCCCAGTGATTTGCTTATTGAATAAAGGTACATTTTTTTGTTCACATTTACCTGTTTATTAAAATTGCTGTCAATGTTCATTAAAATAAGCCCTCCCCTGAAAATAAGCCCTCTGGTGTTTTTCTGTCCAAAAAATTTAATAAGACAGTGTCTTATTATCGGGGAAACACAGTACCACCCATGAATCAGTAAATATATGCCACTGTCCTTGTTCTGTTTTAGTGGCTTGATGAACTGCCATAAGTTCAGCATGCTGACTACTTCCACCTATCCCAGTACTTTCCAAAGTCCACCTAGTACATAGGTTATAGGTTATTGCTTTCCAATGTCTTTTGTAGTCCAAATATTTTGCTGTCCCACCAGTAAACCATGCATGTTTCTTCTGTTCTTCAGTTAATACATCATATCCCTCATTCCATTTTACCAAGGACTGTACCAACTGTTGTTTTGGTTCAGGGGATATATCATTTTCCTCAGTATCTATATTTACTATAGATTCATGTAGAGCAGAAATTCCACTTTTGGATGTTTTCAATCTATTTTGAATATACCATTTCCATTTAATTATACTAGCCTCTTCTGCATGTCCAATTCTGTGGGAAGCTATGGTACCCATTACCCATGTCATAATCAGGATTTCAGTTCTTAATATCACTTCATGACCCAGAGTCAGTTGTTCAGTCTCTACCCAAGCCCAATATGTAGTGAACAACTGCTTTTCAAAAGGGGTATATTCAACTCCAGAAGAAGGAAGTCTCCTAGACCAAAGTCCTAAGAGTACATTTTGGCTTTGTTGTTTCTGCCATAAACTCCAGTTTGCATATTCATCCTGTACAGTCACTTGTAGTTCCAATGGGTCATTTTGCATAGACCATAAATCTAGGGTCAATTGTATAACAGTCTTGACTTCTTCAAAAGCTTTACTCTGGTCAAATCCCCAGAAAAATTCATATTTCTTCCTACTAACTATAAAAGGGCTTCAAAATCTGTCCCAAATGTGGAATATGGTGTCTCCAAAATCCAAATAATCCTATTAACTTTTGGGCCTCTTTTTTATTGGTAGGGATAGGAAAATCCTGAATTTTTCATTATGCTTGTGGAAGAATCTCTCATAGCCCCTTATTATACTGTATTCCCCAAAATTTTACATTTTGAGCTGGCCCTTCAATCTTTGCAGGGTCAATTTCCCACCCTTTGCATTTCATATGCTCAATTAAAAGAATCAAACTCTTCTCCACTTCTTTTACATTTTTCATAATATCATCTATGTAGTAGGTAAGCTATATACCAGGTGGCTCTAATTCATCCAAATGTTCGGTCACAGTCCTATAACAAATAGTGGGATTATGCATACATCCTTGTGGCAAGCAGGTAAAAGTATATTGTCTGCCCTGCCAAGTGAAAGCAAACTGGTCCCATTGTTTAGAATCTATTGAGATGGTAAAGGAAGCATTGACTAAATCAATAACTGTGTACCAAGTCCCATAGTATTTCTGGATCCTTTTTATTAAGATGACAGTATTTGGAACAGCAGGATACAAGGGAGGAGTCACCTTATTCAATTGTCTATAATGCACTGTCATTCTCCATGCTCCATCTGACTTTCATACTGGCCAA